>NC_048893.1:42972512-43272512 GCF_011077185.1 Oxyura jamaicensis | reverse complement strand
GGGGAGATGCAACGCTGCAGCAACCTCATCCAGTGGGGACTGGGACGAAAGGGCAGAGTGACATCACACCATCTTCTCTGGACATGCTGGTGACACAAAACCCTCTTGGAGAGTACCACAGTGGATGTTCTCTTCAAATCCTCTGGCATTTTCTCCCTCCTACACCTGAAGTGAAAAGGCTGCTCATCATCCTGTCTGCCTGTCTCCTTCCCTACAGACCCCCACTGTTGCTCTGGCTCCCAGGAGGGGTTTTAGTACTTGTAGCCTGGCCTTCTCCAGGGCTCAGCTACTGCAGTGTTGGGAGACAAGGAGGAGTCTGCACAGATGGAGCAGTTATGTCCCAGGACAGAGATGGGACAGAGCCTGGTTGCACCATGGCTGGGAGATCCCCAGGTCAGACCAAGAACCTTTCTCTCCTACTAGGTGATGTGGCCAGTCCCCAGTATGGCTAAGGAGGTTTAGGCACGGGAGTTTCAGACCCTGCAGGGCTGAAATGAGAGAGATGAGGTAGCTGGGGCTCATGTGCTGCACAAGCTGAGGTGCAGATCTGCATAGGGTGCACTGGGGACCCCTGGTCTATGTGCTTTGGGGACAAGGCAGTGAGCACCAAGGGCCTGAAGGGAACCAGGCCTCCAGCTAGGGCCTTTGTCTTAGCACAAGGTAGATGCAGTTTAGTGCCATCTCCAGGGAAGGTCACCCAAGCCACAGCCTGACCGGCCTTGGAGGGGTTTTGGTCCTTCCTCCAGGGCTGAGGCTTCTGGCTCTTGCAGTGCCAGAGAGGTTGTCCTGGGGGAAAGAGGTTGAGGAAAAGGTCAGAGCTGGTACACGAAGCAGCACTGAGGCAAGCATGGAGCTGAGATGGCAATGGGCGGCATGGGCTGAGAGGAGCCCTGCCCTGGGGAATAAAGAGAAGCACATGTGCACTGTGAGGCTGCACAAAGGGGACAGGCCAGTGCCCTAGGCATGAAGGAACCTCTGAAAATGGGTGGTGTGTGGGTGAGCACATGTGCCTGGGGCACAGGAGAGGTTGTGACAGCCTTGGGGGCTCTCAACCTAAAGTAACAGGAATAGGTAGCCCTCCTCCTGCACACACTGTGTTGGGCCCCACAGAAGCCCTCTTGTGATGAGCAGCCCTGGGCATTAGCACTCCTGGCTGGACAAGTCTCCTTTAGCAGCTGTAGCAAGTAGATGCATGTGCTAGAGGCAGATGTGAGCTCCATGTGCGTGTTTGCATTCAGAATAGGTGCAGGTACACAAAATGCATATTCTGTGGCACTGCGTGAAAGCCCATACACCTATTTCCGAGCACATCCTATAGAACTTGGGCAGCAGAGCCTCTGCCCGTGCATTACACAGGAGCACCTCAGCCAGCTGGCAGCCCCACCTTGTGCTTCAGCCAGCACCAACGCAGCCTTGCCTGATATTGAAACCATTACTCTTCACCAGCCCCTCACCCTGTGCTGCCTCTTCATCCCTGAGAAGCTTGAAGCTAAAATTATACACCCGAATAATTATTCTGTGACTTGGAAACAATCTCCCTCCCTCCCCACCCTTTTCTTTGACGTGTGTGTTTAATATCAAATTATTTATAACCCAGCCTCGCAGTCAAGTTTTTAATGAAAGAGCTGCCTGAGACTTTTAAAAGCATCGTATGCACTTGACTGGCCGCATTATGCTGAGTAAGGGCTGCAGGGGCTTTAGTGAAAGGAGACTTGCTGCTGAAAATCCCCCAGTCCATGTGCACACGTGTTTTACTTGCTCACGCTGCCTCTTGTTCTCCCCATGTCATTTGTTCTGCCTCTCCTCCTCCCTCTCCCCTATCTAGATCTGCAGTCTCTGCCTGGCTATCATGAAATTACTGCCAGCACTGATGTCTACAAATAAAAGAATGATTAAACAGGGATTCTTCAATACCACGTGGATTTTTCCTTCCCTAGGATTATGCATAGCATAAGAGAGGTCAAATAAATGCAGGAACAGTTCCTCTGACACTCCCTCTCTCCTTCCTTCCTCGGCTTTATCTGCTTTTTTTCACTGCACTAACCTTTTCCTTCCCTTCGTATATATATATGCACATGTACATATTTCTCTTCCCCTTCAGCGTGAAATATTGATGAATTCTGCTCCCCCAAATGAAGGTTTGTTGGAGTAGCAGCCTGCAGTTCATCTTCAGAGCAGAAGGGATGCAAAATTGCTGAAATCCTGGGAGGGATGGGGCAGTGAAATGCAAGGGCTGCTGCAGCGGCTGCCAGCTCACGTTTGACTCTGCGCAGGGGCACAGGCAGCAGCAGGGCAGGGATCTGCCCGAGCAGCACCCACCCGCCCAGCTCCCCAGCAAGATGCAGAAATGCAGTGAACGAGCAGGAAGCTTCCTATAATATGCCTTGAATTATAGAGGAGGGCCAAGCTGCTCTTAGCACAGATGTAAATCTGTGGCTACTGAAGCTAAAAAGCAGTTATTTCACATTTACACTGTCATCAGGGGGCTTATAAATGGATTTTTTCGTGGTGAATTCTGCCATCTCAGGCACCACTGCACATGTCCAGCTTTTGGGGGTGCTGGCAGGAATAACGCATGCATAACAACTCGGTAATCAATTCCCTCCAGATCTAGTGCAAAAGACCTGTCCCCAGGGGATCCGAGTAGTTGTAAGAAGAAAACCAACAACAACCCATAACATTTCGGGATCTGCGCTTTTCTTTCCATTCTCCAAGGAGCAAACTGATGCCTGTTTGTCTCGGTGCATAATTGGGCTCCGAGCGCTGAGTGAGGAACATCAAAGGGGTGGTGTTTGCGCACAGGCCTCCAAGTGGAAGCGCTACGGCCCTTCGTGATCATCCAACGTGTAGGCAGGAGGAGATGCAGCTGGAAGGGCTCCTGAGGCCCAGCTTGCAGAGGTCTCAGGACACAGCCTTTGCCCAGGAGAACCACCCCTGCCTTGTAGGTGTTCTTTGGACCCCTGTGTCTAAGCAGGCAACCTGTGTCCTGCGTCAGAGGACTACTGGTCAGGTCCTGGCTAGGCGAGAGAGAGGAGGAGCACAAATGAGCAGGCACCAGGTGCTAAAAGTCTTTTCCCAGTCCCCCAAGCCACTACTGGACTCTGTTTCCCCCAGATGCGAAGGCTTCGCCAGATCAAGAGAGCAGACTGGCAAGAATTTCAAGAATTTCACCCAGATAAGCCTACCCCCTTGGCTCCCCATCCCTTCCCAAATCCCAGGCCCCTCACACCACACCACTCCCTCACTTTGGCTGCGGTGAGCGAGAGTGCCCGCTGCTCCCCCTCCTTCTCCTCCCACAGCCAGCCTCACGCTTTATTTCCCCCCCTCGCTCAGAAGGCAGCTTGGTGCGTCCCACTGCGTGGCTTATCTTGTGCAATTAGCACTTCCCGCCATATCTGATAGGAGAGAAGGGCTCAGCTGCCCCTGATTAATTGCCGAGTATTTGCTTTCTTTTCCACTTCTGTGGCCTGGAATTAATTAGTTTATCCCTCTTATTCCTTTCATGGGCCAGAGAATTCTCCTTTTGTGCAATTATATATAATAGCAACGCTCGAAATACCCTGGGGAACAGTTGAGAGAAGCTCTCAATGGGGAAGAAAGGAGCCTGAAAGCAGGGAGATTACTAAAGGTCATATGCCCTACAGCTTCCCTGTGGTCTTAAAATATATACTATCCTCTCACTCCAGCACAAATCCCTCCCCTTGCCACCTGCCTTACTGCCTTCTCCAGGCTTTTCAGTGAGTTAATGTCCAAACAGCAGGAAAAGCTTGCAGATCCAAACCCCAAGGCACAGGGCCCCCTTGGCTGGACACCTCCAGGTGATGCAGGAAACAGATCTCAGCCCAGTGGGCACAGTCTAGCAGTATTTATCTGGCCCCTATAAGCTATGCAGAAGTGAGGACGTTGGCTATAATTTAAAGGAGATGCTACAGCTCAGATGCAGCAGCTAAACAGTCTCTGGCTGAGGAGGATTGCTCCTGTGGTGCCCTCAAAGGACAACCAACAGCACCTTGCTGGCTTGGAGGGGTGGAGGGAAGAGGCTTCCTGAGCGCCGAGCAAGCAGACCATGCTCAATCCATCCCTTGCTAAGATGGGCTGTACTGGAACCAGTGCTCACATCCCAGTTCTGCCCTTGTGAACACTAGTGTAAAACAGGAGTAAATGAGTACAAAAGCAGTGATACTGAAAGCAGTCATTGCTCTTTGGCCAAAAGCGAATGCTTTTCTGCAAGTCTTTATTGAGTCTCTCCAAGCCAGGCTTTGTCTAGAAATGACAGCCCATGGGGAATGATATGTGGGTCAGCCCTCCAGGTTGTGTGGGGTTGAATGAAAGCATTTGGGAAGGGACAGGATTTTACCTAATTCCCATAGGAGTTGGCACTGGCTCAATTTAAGCCCTTATTTACTGAAGTTTATAGACCCATAATTGTCTTTCCTATCTCATTCACACCCCTCATTAGGCAATTTGATCTTTACAGTCTAAAGCTCCTGGGCCACCTCACTTACTGCTGCTTTCTTTAAGCTGGGACTTGAAGTGCCAGACAACCGTGTTTGACCCAGAGCAGTCTGAGTCTCAGGGTGCTTTTCAGGTGTCAGCATTCCCATGCGTAAAAAATCCATTGGTATCTAATCTAACTCATAGATATGGCAACGCAGTGCAGCCAGGATGCTGGAAGTGTGACACTAGCCTCATTTGAGCAGGCGAGGGAGGGATTCCAGAACACTTGCAGCCAAAAATTTGGCAAGAACTTGTTTTCCCACTGCAATACCTGCAGAGCTAAAGCTGTTCAGCTTTGAGCCAGGAAAGAGACAGCAGGATGACTCTTCCTGGGTGTCTGCAGGCAGCTGGGGTGGTGGGGCAGAATAGGGTGCCTGCGAGAGCCTGGCAGTCTGCTCTTTGGATTGACATTTCTCTTCCCCTGTTCTCCTGCCTCCCCATATCCCTCCTTGGCTATTCCTACTTGGCTCTGCCTTCATTTGGCCATGTTAGTTATTAGCAGTGCCCGGTCATCTCTTCTGCAATCATTTTGGGCAGACTAATAAATAAAGGTGATAAACGTGTGGAAGGTGAAGCCTGTGCATCACCAGGGCCACAAATCAGTGGCTGAGGACAGCAGCTGGGGCGGTGTGGCCTCTCCTCCCCCTCCTTTTTCTCCTTTTCCTGCTCCTGCCTAGCAGACCTGCCTGTTCTGCATCACGGACTCTTCTGGACTTGTAATGCAGGCGGGGTACAAGCGGAGTGCAGCCGTGCTGTGGGAGCCTGTAACGACACCGAGATGTGAGATACGTGTGTGCCAGGGCAAGGGGAATTGGTCAGGGGCTGGCCAGGCACATAGCAGGGAGCTAGGGAAACGCAGGCACAGTAGATAGACTACACACACTCACACCCCTGTTATTTGCATCACCATCTGCACCCCTCCATATTTTGCATGCTCTAGAGAGCATTTGCTGAGCAAAATGCATTAGCATACAAGAAGGAGGGAGCTTGCTTTAAAGCAACGGTATGCATCTATCCAGAGCTGTGCTGCGGCAGACAAGTCATTGAGGGGACATAGTTGCATCTCTCTCCTTAGAAGATGTTTAGCTTAGCTCTGGTAGACCCTCCTTTGCCTCAGCATGGTGCCAGAGGAACAATCATTGCTCCACTCACAGCACCAGAAGGCAAAAACCACTGACAAAGCTGTTTCCTTGACCCATTTCTCTGGGAGAGGACAAGGTGGGGGGAGTTTCTTGCCTTACTCTGGAGGGTGTGTTCCTGGTCCTTGTGCTGCAGGGACTGCTGGGGAAGATGGGTCTATAGATGGGGAGAGCTGTGCCAGTGTTCTACTATGGCTCAGAAGCAGCCTCTGTGGCACTGTGACCTATGTGTTTGAGTCCCCCACAGCAGTGACAAAGTCCTTTTTACTTCTCTGCATGAATTCCCATTTATCACAGAAGTTCTTGGGCTGGTGTCCTGGTTCATCTCCTTTGACATGTCCATTCTCCAGCTGTGCTCTGCTGATGTAAAATGGCCCATCTGCCTTGACTTGGGCAGTGCTGCAGTCGTTTACATCTCCCGAAACTCTCTCTCCTTCGTAATTAGGGGCATAACTGGTCTTATATGAACACCTCTAAATGGCTTTAAATGACAGGACTGCAAAACTGAGGAGTATTTACATCCCAGCACCTGCAATGCAATTCATGCACGTACACCAAGCATCATCCTTCATTTAACCTTGCAATAATCTATAGCTTTACTAAGGTGCTGCTTGCAGTGGTGACTTGAAAGAAAACCAATAAATATGACTTTTGAATTATGTGGAAAAGCCTTCAGTTTTCTATCACTTTGCTTCACGGCTCTGAGTAACAGCATGCAGGGAAGATATGCAATGTGCTGGCTTTGAATGACAAGGAAAGGCAAATGCCTGCCTGTGCTGGATCATTCAGGTTTGTAGGAACAGAGTCCAGAGGCACATGCATTTCTGCACTGGCATTTGCAACTGCAGGTCTGCCTGTACAAACCAAGCATTTTGCATAGGCAGACTGATATTTACTCAGCTTCATTTGAATGCTGCCATCATTACATACATAAAGTCAGCATGCGACTCCTCACAAGCGGGGACACTACCCCCAGTGGTGATGGACAGCATTCCCTAGCTTCCCAACAGCAAATTCTTTGGATTTCAGTGCCAGGCACTGCTCAACAAGAGCTCAGCATCTCATCAGACTGCAGGCTGCTGTCACACGCTGGCTACCTCAAATTCTCCCTACTGGTTTCCATGCAAAGCATTGTTTTTGCTTCCTTCTGTACATGCCTTTACTGGGTTTCCAGACATTATTAAGCATCTGTCACAGTCCAGCCCAGAGGTAGCTGCGTTTTAGCTGTGGCTGAATGATCGCTGTGTACGTAGTTTGCAAAGCACTTAGCGATTCTTCAAGATGACAGGCACTGGGGATGTCAGTCATTTTCATTAACATAAATAAGATATGTTTCATTTTAGTCACTCTAAAATCATTGAGTCATTTATTGATGTCTCAGTAATTTATGAGCTCTCTGTCTTGGCTGGAAATCTACCCATGTGACTGTTTGCAGTAAGAAATGGGCACAGTACAGAGATAGATCTCTGTTTAGCTGAAGTTCAACTATTTCTACCCTGGGTCAAAGTATAAAACAAACGGGGATGACAAGGCACATGAGCCTTTCCCCCACAGCCCACACATTTAGTCACAAAACGTTTTCACTACAATGCTCTGCTGTTCCTCTTGGTGCTGTGGCTTACCGTGGGCACCCAAAAACTGAATCTAATTCCCCTTTTGTTGGCAACCCTATCCCAGAAGGCAAAGGTCCCATTAGGACAGGGACCAAATTCCCTTCCTGCTGCTGGAAATGGCTATCCAGGGGGAGAGGTGTTGGTGGGATGCTTGCTCTGCTGCTGCCAGTGCTGTATCTGACGGGGTGATGAAAGGGAAGTGTCAGTCTCCCAGGGTGTCAGTCAAGCACTCTCATCAGACTAATTTCAGACAAAAAATTTGTCACGCAAAAGAGAACTGAGTGGGTTCAGATGAGCTCTGGAGAGGCATCCAGATTTTCTGCTGATGAGACAAACAAAAAAGGGATGCCAGCTCTTCATGGTCCAGCTCTGGCCAAGATTTTTTCTTGGGGCAGGAGGAAAAGGTGAGGAGCACATCATGGCACCAGTGGGGTGTGCTGAGAGCCCACACTGACATTTTTCCCCATAATCTCACCTCTCTTTCTGGGAAATAAACCACTTTAAAAGCAGGATTTATCAGGCAAAGCAGGAAGGGGGATAAAAAGCAACCCAAACCCAAGCAAGCTTGTGTCTCCCTTTGTCTGCTTCTCACCTTGTTCTTTCCTTTCTTTCCTTTTTTTTTTTTCCTGTTTCCATCACGTTTTTTCCTCTCCTCCCTCTCTTGGTTTTCCTCTGCATCCCTTCCTGCCTCTCCTAACACTGCGTCTCCTCCTCCTTTTTTCCTAAGCACACCCATAGGGATCCTGCTCTGTTCACAGGACCGCAAAAGCATGCAGTTCCCTTAAGCTCTACTTTTAAACAGGTGGTGGCAGTGTTTCAGTGGCTAGTCAGAGGAACTTTGGCACCACTGTCCTGCATTCATAGTCATCTGCGCCAGCACACGCCTTCCAAACAGCCCAGGAGAGCTGGGTCACCCCCAGCCCCACACTCACTCAAGGACCCTTCCCCTCTAGGGCAGAGAGGAGATGGTCCCGTCCTCACTGCAGAGTCTCATCACACCTGGGAGCGATGCCTTTTAGAGAGCATCACCAAGAGCTGCCACTTGCATCCTACAGCACAGGGTAGTCCTTGGTCCACTTCAGCTTCTGAACCATTTGGACAATTTAAGTGCAGGGGAGATGCTCAGGCACTGCTACATCTTACAGCTGGGTCCCATCAGAAGCCCTCACTTTGCACAGGCAAGTCACACCCCAAAGCCCCTGTTCTTCCTTGCTCCCACCTGAATGTCACTTCTGTGATGTACAACCAAGCCTCGAGGCTGGAATTTGTCAATTCTGCATTTGTCGACGTGTCACCCAGGAATGTTAATGATCTCCATGCATGGCCTGAAGACTTCAGAAGTAAAATAGCTCATCTGGAACATCAGGACTCCCACTGATTTACTTTTCCTGCTTCCAGGCAGTAAAGTTCTCTTGTTTTCGACCAGCTAATTGTATTTTTCAAAGGGGTTTTATCTACCGGTCCTGTGTCAGTGGGACGTTGAGGGCATACCTGGATGGGCTCACACACAGACAGGCAGATGGGCAGATGGGCGGAGTTTTACACAGGCTGTGGGAGCCATTTCACTTCAACAAATGGCACAGCTTTCTATCCAGTGGATGGTATGCAGCACTGAGGGTCCAAGCAACTGCTGAAGGTTATGCTGCAAAAGTCTAGCACTCACTCACCTAGTGCACTCACGCACGCTACCTAGTCTGCTAACCCGAGCAGGAGCTCAGTTACAACTGATGGCACTGAAGCAACAACACAGCAAGTTTTTCTTGTCTGCTTCAATTTTCTCTGGCCAGTGGAAAGTTGTAGCTGTGCAGGTGCATCTCCATGCTGATGACAACTGAGATGCTTTATCTCCCATCCGTGCTGAGCTATTAACATCCACACAATTATTTACTGTGGCCTAGCTATGAGCAGTAATAGAAGATATCGTGGTATCTCTACTGAGCATTGGTATCTGCTCTTAGTCAAATCAAGCAGCCACTCTGAGTGAAAGTGATGCATGACGTATAACACGGCTGGATGAGTTTTCTCTGGCATCCGAAAGGCAGAAACCTAAGCGGAGCACAAACATACAACCCAGCAAATGAACGCACATCGCTGAATTGTTAAAGGCATGCCTAAGCTTGTCATAGATGGGACACTTCTCTGAACCAGGGCATTATTGCTTTCTTATTTTTTTACTTCTTGCACAATTTATTGAAACTCTTTCTCACTAGGCACAATAGAGGAGCCAAGGCTGACATTTGAAAGCTGAGGCAGTTGTCTAAATGTAAAAGGCAATAAATCTATATCAAGCCAAAAGGCCAGAATGATCTTAGGATATCTGAGAAAAGGGTATATCTAGGCTGATCTCCAGATGGGAATCCAGACTAGTCACTGTTGAGCTGCCACTGTAGTTGCTTGGTATTTCAGACCTTTTATTTTATTATTTTAATTTGTTGTTAATGTAATTGTTCACAGTCCCTTCGAACAGGTTCCACTGAAGCTCCCCATAGCTCTTGATGCATTTTGGAGACAAGACTTGGCTAGTGGCATAAAAAAGGTGCATGTGTGAGCTCCAATGCCCTGGGCCTCAGGAGGAGGTAGGAGCCCTCCAGCTCCTACAGCTTGCCTTGCCTGTACCCAGCAGCAGGATCCTTCGCTGTGGCCCCTTACGAGGATGAAGGTCCTGGCTTCAGGACTGCAGTTTCCTCCCTCCCTTTGGAACACGTGCCAATGTGTTTGTGGGTGGAGACGAGAAGCAGCCCCACTGTCCACATTGGCAATGACTCAATATGCTATTTCTGGAAGCTATTACATGAGATTTTTTTTTTCTTTCTTTTGCATTAAAATTCAAGAGCCCAGGAAGGTTGCTCAGGGCTATACTCCAAGGTGCCAGATCCTGTAACTTAGATTGATATTCAACTGTATAACAAAATACATACATATAACATAGAAAGACCACCCTTCCTCAATATTCTTATAGGGAAAACATTGCAAATCTCCAGGAAATTATTCAGAATAAACAGTAACCCAAATCTCCAAGGACCACGCAGCCACACGCTTTGCTGGTGCACCCGCCTTGGCCTGGCCTTTCAGGTCGCCTCCCTGCAGCCGTGCCAGTGTGTCCAGCACATGTCCTGCAATGGGAGCGGGTGGGCACCCACATCCTCCTCTCCCAGCACCTGTGGCTGGGCTGCACAGAGGTAACTCAGCCACTTGCACTGTTGGAAAGGGGAGCAGCTGGTGGTGGGGACAGCAAGCTCCTCTCCGAGTCACAGCCCTGCCCCAGGGGCTGCAGGTGACTTAGAGGAGGGTGCACAGCCCTTTATTTTTCTCTGTTGCCTTCCAGGTGAGCCACCAAGCCCCCAGATAGCTGTGGACAGTCCGTCTGCTTTCTTTTGTGTCTGAGTTTTGTTCTCTTTCTCTTATTCACTTTCCTGTTTCTCTGGTTAAGTAGGAGCTTTGCTCGGGGTTGGCTAGGGTTGGAGCAACCAGCTGGGAGCACGGGGGGAAGGAGCAGAAAGCACAGTGGTGGGGCAAAGGCAGGGAGACAGGTGGTGGCTCCAGATGGCAGGGAGGGGACACCGAGGTTGGGGGGCAACGGCTGGGGAAAAGAAAACCTGGAGGGAGGCAGGGAATGAAGAGATGGGGTGGAATGAGTTGAATGAGGAATCTCAGGAGAAAGAGACCTGGCCGTTCAGCTGGGCATCACACACCTCACAGGGCAAGCAGCTTCTCTCTGCCTGAAATGGTTGTGTTAGTGCTTGGAAAAGGAATAAAATGTGTGTATGCCTTATATATATATTGGTTAATAACAGTGATCTATTTATAGGCTGTAAATTATACACCATGAATGTTGCTCAGAGACAAGACATTATTTTGCTGCCAACAGGGAAAAGGGAAGGAAAGGGAAAAAGAAAGAGACAGAAAGAAAGGGAGGAAAGGGAGAGAAAGGAAGAGAGAAAGAGAGAGAGAAAGTGAGGAAGTTGTGAGCTTCTTCAGCCATCCCCTTCCCCCTGCTCCTCACTCACTGGCAGCACGGCACATGCTGCATACAAGAGGGACAGCTCTGAGAGGAGCTGTTTGGGGTCAGCTCCGGGAGCCGGATCCCTTCCCTTTCTTCCTGCCTGGGATTGTTTCTGAATGAGTCAGGGCATTTTCGAGGGCCTTCTGAGTGCCAGAGCGAAATACCATGAAACACTGCAGAAGGGCTGATGGCCCGTGGTATCTGTCACCCTCCTGCTTGCTGCAGACACCAGTGCATGGGCCGCCTGGCAGGCTTTCCTGGTCCCCCAGCAAGTCACCTGAGTGCCTCAGAAAACATTCTTTGCTAAACTCTCTCTCTTTTTAGTAGCCCTGCCAGCAACCCTCTCCCTCCTTTGGCAATCACACATCCACAGAAAAGGCATCTGAAGCCAAATTCGCCTCGCAGACTTAGAAACCCTGTCACACTGCCTCACTTTGCAGTCAATAGTAAAAGGGAGAGAAGGCAATTCACTTGCCTGCCCTCCCCATTAACTGTAAGATGGTTCTACACTATTTAATTTATTGTAATAGTTAAGTACCTAACATTAGATGAGACAAGTCTAGGCCTTATGAGAAACCCAACGAATTGCCTCCATCAAGCTTGCTGTGTACAGAATGAAACCATTCAGGAGTAATCCTCGGTCATGGCACAATAGGAAAGATTTATTTTTAATGTAACTTTTTAAATTTAATTATTTTTAATGTAAACTTTTTTAAGCCTGGGGTTTCAGAACGGATCAGGGGAAATCTAACATAGCTTCCTTTTTTTTATTATTATTTTTTTTATTTATTTTATTTTTTTCCATCTGGAGTTTACACTGCATTTAATAATCCAGTCCTTTTGTTTCTATACACCGGGAAAGGAACAAGGGCTTTTGATCCAGCTTGCCTATACAATTAAAATACGCTTTGTCATCTCTCAGGTTTCCCCATATGTATCCTATATGATGGAAATGAAAAACCTGGAATACAAGATGCACTTATTCTACAGCCCCAAAATGAAAAGGGCCATATACCCATCCTGCTGGCACAACTAACATGGCCTTGCATGCCAATCCATCACAAATATCTGCAATATCCCCTCTGAGGGATGTTACAGTCCAGATATGGACCAGAATCAGGTACTAGTCCATGCACAGCCTCAAATGCAAGGAGTAAATACATGTGTGGAGGTATGTTGCACGGAGATCTGAATTCAGTTCACCTCTCTTTTCTCTGGTACTTAGTAATGGGCTCAGATCTGGGGTGTCCAGGGTCAACCATGCTGTGCAGGCCAGGCTTCCTGCAGTTCAGTGAGGACAAGGGATGTCAATATGCAGAATTGGAAAAAGACGAGAGATTTCTTTGACATTCGGTCATGAACAGTTGAGTAACAGGTGGCTGAATAACTGGCAGGTAATGTTTGACATTGTTTCGGGCTGTGTGTTGCTCAAGAGGAAGGAACAATTTAACACCATCTGTCCTTGGGGTAGAGCTACAGTGAGATTGTGGGTTTGGGTCTGAATTTGTAGGGCAAAAAGACAAAGTGGTTCAGTGAGCTGCTTGTTAGGAGGGTTGGCATGCATATGCACGATGGTGACATGTTCAGTGTCACATGAGGAAATCTCCGGTGAGCTCCCTGGAAGATCCAGCAAACAGCAGAAGAGCATTACCACACTTGACACTGAGCCTTCCCTCTGGAGCTGCTGTTACAAGCCAGCCTAGGACACTGTCGTACAGAGCAATCATTTTCATGGTGAGAGCCTGTTTGGTGACCTGTGTGCAAAGGGTCTGTATAGTTCCACCTGAAGGGGCACAGAAGCACTATCCCAGAAAAAATCAAGGGTAACTCTCACACAGCGATGTACAAAGTTATCTGAGCAGGCATTTAGCAAAATGTTACATCATACAGAGTCCCACGAGAGTGTTGTATACGGGTGCTGACCTCTGCCCTGGACACATTTTTTGATAGGGACTCTCCAGCAGTGATGCTGTGTTAGCAAACTGCCTTTGCGCCCCAGCGGTGGCTGTTCCCACAGCTGGGAGAGGACATCCGTGCAGGCAGTGATGTGCGGGAGGGGAAGTGGCAAAGCAAACACTGCTGCCAAATAAATAGAAACTTGGATCTCCAGAGTTTTCTGTTTGGCCTGGAGGACAAGTCAACCAGCAGAACGGATCAGCCTAGCTACTCCTCATCCGAGCTCCAGGGAGCAGCCCTACCTAAGCACAAGGCACCCTTCCTCCGCAAGCTCTGATCTTGCCAGAGCTTGAATACAAGCAACATGAAAGAAAATCCCACAGTTGCTGATGAATTAGTACATGCTGCCTCATCTCCAAGTCGGTGCTAAAGCTAAATCTGTCTGCATCAGATTAGAGAGCCACATTGCCTCCCCAAACCCCAACACCTCTAATCCTGCCTCGCTCCTATCCCCTGAAGCTCAGAACTGATTCCTGGACCAGTGCTCCCA
The DNA here is from genome assembly GCF_011077185.1 of Oxyura jamaicensis. Taxonomy (NCBI): domain Eukaryota; kingdom Metazoa; phylum Chordata; class Aves; order Anseriformes; family Anatidae; genus Oxyura; species Oxyura jamaicensis. Next base: position 43,258,814 of record NC_048893.1, on the reverse strand, counting down.
GCAAGCAGACTGGCAGCCTGTACCTTTGGCAGGGTCTCGCAGCCAAACTGTATTTTCACTGGTGCAGCAAATCTGAACTGAACAGTCTCCTGATCTGAGCATTGCAGGGCACAGCAGTCTCCAGATCTACTGTCTGTAGTGCCCGTGTTCATACCCTTCCCATGCCAGAGACCCCCTTCATCTCCATGCCTCACAACCTGGCTGTAGCTGCTGCTCCAAGGGCAGACCCCTGCCAGGGAGACCCAGCAGGGCTGAGGTTCTGCAGAATCTCATCTGCTCCTTTGTCCTGGTTTCCCCCAGCTCATCTGTGATTTCATTCAACTGAAGTCACAACAGCTTTTCCAATCCTACGTAGGCAGGGCACATCCCTTGACAGTTATATTTTTATTTTTTTGTGAGCTTTATTTTGGGGTGGGGGTGGAGGGGAGGGTGTTTAAATGCAAAAGTCTGAACCTATAGGATAAAATCTCCACTCAGCCTAAGGGAAGAAGCTGCATGATTGATGGGGAGCGTCACCGTAGTGGGAAAGAACAAATAGGGTGAAGATGCTGCCAGATGGGAAACTGAATCCTCCTTGGCTCAGTGAGCATAGAGATAGCTGGTGGTGTACATACCGCTGGCATAGTCCGCAAACAACCCTTAACCCTAACAGTAGCTATCATCAAATCCTGCCACAGCCTATGAGCAGCAACAGAATATTTTATCCTAGCGATCGGGGGTCTTCGAAAAACCTTTCCCTGTCCCACTCAGCAGATTCACAACCTCTGCCCTTACACCTGTGCCTTGAGCAGCCACCAGTAAAGGAGACTGGGAGGATGTCCTCCTTGCCCAGAGCCCTTCCACCTCTCTGACAGCTGGGTCCTCCGTGCAGCAGAGACCTGGGAGGGGTGGCTCCCTGCAGAAGGCAAGATGGTTTCTACGTGGGTGAGACTGTTGTTGTAAGGGCTCCGGAGAAGGAGAAAAACCTCCTCTGTTACTAAGCAGGGATCTGAAGGCCGTTGTCGGGGGAGAAGCAGAAGAATTCCATAAAAGGAAGAATTATTCTGCCGGCAGCCAAACCACCTCGACTCCGATCTTGTCAGTTCTCGCCACAGCAGGGCTGGTCAGCACGGGGAGGCGAGTCCCCCGGGGCAGCAGGGTGTTGCTGTGACGCAGGGGAGGAGGGAGGGAGCTTCTTGTCCTGTGTAGACAAATAAACACGTTTCCCCTACATATTTTTTAAGGTTTTATTTTCTGACCAAAAGGAAAAGAGCTAAGGGCACATCAGGTGGAGCATCTGATCTGGCTTTCTCATCTGATGCCAGCACGAGGAACTGGATAATGCCTGAGAACTATCCCTCTCCTTCCACCTTCTTTCCAGCCCCAACACTGTTGGAACATCTCTGAGCGCAAAACCCCCCTTAGTTACAAGTGACAGGAGGCCCTTGGGAACACAGTGACCCCTTGCTTGGTGAGCAGGACACTCCCAGGAAACCGGCGTGGGGACAGATGTGGCAGAGGAGAGCTTAGAGCACAGGGCGTCCACCATCAGTCCAATACCAGAGTCAATAGGAATCACTGTGGTCTAGGGAAAAAAAGCACCACCAATCCCTGCCCCTTTTTCCCACAGCACCCAGGGATTACCTAAGGGAATTTGTCTCCCTCCTTTGCCTCTGGAAGATGCACAGCCAGCAGAGCTGCAGAGGCTGACACCACAGCAGCACATTGGGAAAGAGGCAGCAGCGGGGTAAGCATACCCACCACTGCTTACCCTTGGCTCAAGCAAGTTGGTGTTGATTTCTCTCCAAATGCCGGTTGTTTAAATTCACTGTATGACAAGTAGGAGGAAAAGAATAGAGCAGGGGAAAGAAATAACCAGCTCTCATCCTGCTGCTGCTCTGTGGCCGGTAAAACGATAAGGCAGAAAAGAGAGAGGAGGCTTTTCCCCTGCTTCATTATGAAGCTGAAAATTGCAGAGCAAATGAAAAGTATATTTGAAGATAGCACAAATCCTCGATAAAGCCTCTCTGAAACTTGATGAAAATTTTCAAAGTGTATCAGGAAAGCTGGGATTCTGTAAGGGATAAATCCATCAAACAGGATGAATGGAAGAGAGACACAGATGGTTGGTTTGGGCTTTCCAGAGCAAGGCAGGGGTATAGGGTGAGTCTTAACCTCTTTGCAGCCTGCTGGCTCAATGTCAGGGATGGAGTGCTAGCTTGGAGATGAAGCACTCGGAGCCTTCAGTCTCTGCTCTCCTGTCATTTCAGGAGAGAGCCCCAGCATGCTGGCACTGCTGGGATGCTCCCCATCCCACCTTGCTGTCCTTCTTCCCTGCCGCGGGGACAAGCTGTAGACAGTGCAGACAAACAGCACATTTGATGGTTCCCTGCATCTCCAGAAAAGCAGAGCAGTATGCTCATCTCCAGGCAGGGAAAAGGCCATGGCTCAGGTGGTTGTAAACGTGGTGTTGAGGTCTTTGGGAGGAGCTGTAGACAGTCCCTAACTTCAAATATTAGTTTTCTCCAGTGACTCCTGTAGGAGAGCAAGCAGAAAAAGACTCTACCTAGTTTTTCAGATCTGCACTGACCCTAACTCCCACAATATGAAATTATTTGGCCTAAATTTCCTAGCTGTTCTTCAAAGATTTCTCTTCTTCCCATTTTCATACTCAATAAATTAATTCACTTAAAAAAGGCCCATAATTAAAAAAAATAAAAATGTACAAGACATTGTCATCAGGTAAACACAGAATGTGCTGCCTGGAGACAAATTATTTTGATGAGATTAATTAGGCAGAGCTGCTGTCCCAGTCTGGCAGTGGGGAAAACATGATTTGAACATGGAGGAAAGTGCCCATGTCCTCCCATTGCACATCCAGCACCATCCACACAGCAAGCATTGCTCAGGAAGGCTCCTCAGACAAGATGGGTGGTTTTTCCCTTTGCACACTTGTAGTTTAGGAAGAGATAATGCTAAGACCAGCTCATACGGCAGCAGGGGAAAAGGCCATAGAAATATGTTTATCCTTGATAGGAAGAATGTGAAAAAACTGTATTTATTTGCCCCATGGGCATCTATTTCCCAAAGGGATACGGACAGGAACCAATATTTGTGATGCTCTCAGTGCTTGGTGGGAAGGCAGGGCAGAGAGAAGCAATAGGACACCGCTATGCCTCTTCCTGGCAGATCATCCTGGCAACAGATGTTTTGCCTTAGGAGTTTGTGCTCTTCAGTGCCCACCAGGCAACAGCAACCTGACTGCAACGGCCTGGGAGTGTGAAGGGAGCAAGAAATATGCAGGGATAAAGAGAAAGAGAGCAACATTGCTGTGTATGTTGAGTGGAAATAGAATATCCCACACAAGGATAGAGAGAAAGAGAGAGAGAGAGAGAGAAAGCAGGCCACAGCATATACAGCAAAGGAAAGTATGGAGAGGTGTTGCAGATGTAGAACTCAGCCCAGAAGCTGTGTTAGAACAGTAAGGAGAAAAAAGGGATGGAGAAAGGTGTACTAAGTATCCATTACTAAAAATAAAAGACAGGGGAAAGAGGAACAGATCCTGATGAGGAAAGAAAGAAATTGGTGTGGGTAGAGAGGGCTTGCTCTTCCACTGTGAGACTTGCACACATAGCTCTTGCTAAAGGACAGATGTAGGCAGAGGTGGATTACCCCCAGCGAGGAAGCTTCTCTCATCCATCTTGCACATCCATGTATGAACCTTTCCCCTCTGCCTGAGTTTCATGTACCAACTCAACCATCAGCACTGTCAAAGATCAAGGTGAGAAGGTGTGTGTTATTCACAGTGGTCCCATCCCCATCACCACTCCCAGATAGGTAGGTAATGTGGATTTGGTGGCTATTAGCAGCAGGTTTTAACCCGAGATGAGAAGTGTTAGGCAGACTGGTCACCTCAGATCATCCACTCTTGTCTGTAGGAAGCCATCAAGATGACCACACAGCTCTAGATAATGATCTTAGAAAGCTCCTGGTTATACATAATAACTTGTTATTTTAGTAATTTGTGACAAAACCCACTCTTCTTTTAATAAGTTCAGCCTTCTGGACATTTAATGGCAGAGTCCCAGAAAGCTGGATTAGCTGGCTCGGAAGTCATGGGCACTTCAGGGAACAGCAGGTCTCAGGGCTCATCTGGGGAGACACGCAGCTTCCAAGTGAGCTCTTGGCCCCATGTAGTGATAGAAACACTGTGGACTTTCCCAGGAAGGAAGGAAGAAAAAATATATTATGAGAAGAGGAAGAAAGCCTTTGATGCTCAGTTTATTGGGAGGCATAATGTGATATATGAGAGATTTAGCCAGCATTATCACGAACTGGAGACTGCCAAGTCCTTCAGACGAGTGATGCAGAGCTATTCGGGACACTTCCAAAGAATTTATAAGAGGCAGCATCACTGCTGGCCTCTTGTAGGAGTGCTGGGCATCTCCTTTTAGCTTGATCCCACATTGACTTTGGCAAAAATAAAAATAAAAAGACAACCAAAGAACTAGGAGAGCATCGCCAGATTACTGGCTTGCCAAGTCTTTATCCCCCAACACAGACACCTGTTTTTGTACTATATATTGACATATTGAAAGCAATTAGTGATACCTCACAATGCCTTCAGCCACGGGTAGATATTATTTAGTCTCGTTTAAAGGAAAATCATATCACAAAGACCTTAAAGGATTTCAGCTGCTATGGTGAAACCTCAAAGGCAATTACACCTTGGATTCCCAGGAGCTCCCAACAGAGGCAGGAAAAAAATTCCTACACCCCCCCAGGCTGGCCCAGACTCCAGAAAAAGCTCCCAGATGGCATGAAGGAAGGTTGATTTTTTTCTCCCCCCTAGATGACTTCGTTATCATCAGCTCCAGGCTCTGTAGCACTTGCAGAGGCTGGCTATTAATTCAACGTGCATATACAAAAGTTAGGCCTGGGACATTTTGCCTACAAAGCTTCTTCCTTAGCAGGCAAAGGTCATGTTGTCAGTTGGAGATGAGGCCAATAGAGATGGCAAGAGTTCCACTTCTGATGAGAGGAAGAAGTTAGATACCCATGTGGGATTAATGTCCTCTAATTTTTGATGTCCAAATACAGATAAAAGCATAACATGGGAAATGGAGCTAGACCCATCTGCAGTCAAGGGAGAGACAGGTACATTTACACTGTGATTCTTCTGATCTATTTGACATAGGTACATAAGGAAGAGCTGAATCACGCTCCTCCTCTCCCATGGCTTTAAGGGAAGCCTGACACTGTGGTAGACATCTATCCTTAGGGAGAGAAACCCACCGCCAGCTTTGAAAGGGTCCAGTTCCCAGGCCACAGTACAGCTAAACTGGCAGTAATGAATAGCCTTGTCCATTTTCTCTGGGATATTGGTGTCATGGGCCTTTTGCTAAAATTGATGTACTTGTGAAGATGTGCACACTTTACTTGCTGCAGGTACACGACCTCTTCCACCACCCCGCTCACCCCAGAGCAAGCCCGTGGGGCTGTCTTGGTCTCCGATCAAGAGCTCAGGTGCTTTCCTCCCAAGGCCCAGCAGAGTCCCACCAAATGAGCAGCTGTGGAAAGCAGGGGCTCATCATCCTGCAGACAAAGCCCCAGACACAGGGCCAACACCACCTTCCACTGAAGGGAAAAAAAACAGGCAGTTTCCATTTCCTCCATGAGAATAATGAGCTTGTTTATCCCATCAGACTATGGGATGGTCTCAGTGCCAAGGAGGAGCTACTGCTCCTATCTGTCCAGCACCATCTTTCTCATTTCTCTGTTCCTCAGGGTCTGCTAAACTTGGCCCATGAAGGCTGCAGCAGGGTCTATTGCTGAGGAAAATAGCCCAAAAACACAACCTGAAGAAAGGGCAATTAAAACACAACCTGAAAAAGGGGCAATTAAAACACTTACTTGCCTTTTCTCTGTCTGACTGGCAGTGAGGTGCAGGCAAGGAGAGCTGTGCCATGATACAGTGCCAGAGAGGTAGTTCACAGAGAAGCTGAGAAGATGCTCTTAGGAAAAATATCTCCTTTTCTGGGTGACTCAGTTCTGTTTAACAGGAGCCACATGCAAGTGAACAGCGACAGCTCAGGACCCCCCTCCCTCCTCTACATATAAGCTATGTTGCTGATTTCCAGGGGGGGAATATTGGTGTGTTGATGTTGGAGAGTAAAACCCTGTATTGCAGGCTTGAAGCAGCTTCCTCCCCCCAGTTCTTCAGCATTGCTCTCTGACGGAAGAAGCTGGCTTGCTCCATCTCTGGCATCTCCTCAGAGACTGCCGAAAAAAATGCAATTAGTTCCAGTTGCAGAAAGCTGTCAGTTTTTCATGTGTGTGAGCACACGTGCTGACCACATATAAACAAGCTTACAAAGCTGGAAAACAATAATTTCCCTCTTGCATAAATTTTCTCTCCATCTTCTGTGCAGACACAGTAGTCTGGGCAGTGGCTGCAAGTGTCACGATTCAGACAGGACCTGGAAGGAACCCTGACGGTCCATTAGGGATGAAGGAAAATTTCACTGCTAGGATAGGGCAGGGGGGAAACTGCTTTTCAGGGGGAATGATACAAGCCAGGTTTCTTTGCATAAAGGTGTCCATGGGGATTCTCTGCAAATTGTGTGCACTGTCCAAGGTTTGGCCACATGCCAGCCTGACTTATTGCATCTCAGCTCCCCTCACAGTTCACATCATCTCATCTGTGCAGGACACATGTGCTAGGGGTAGATTATAGGTGTCCTATTTTCCCCCTCTAAACCATTCAGAAAAAAAATCATGGTCTGATATGCATGAGTTGTTAGCACTGCAATCACAACAGCCCTCCATTGAAACAGGGCAGATTGAGGCCATTCATTTTGGATGTGCTTAAGAAAGTTTTAGTTCTTGTTTTGAAAACACCAGATCTAGAAGCTTACTTTCCAAAAGCCTCCTGAGATTTCCTGAAATCATCAGAGCCCAAGCCTAGCATTTTAGTAAAATCCTACGCAATGCTAGGAAGCTTACTTCAACAACTTTCAGCAGTCTCTGATGTTACTGCTATCTGCAAGACCCTGGTTGCACTCTGTAACTTCTGCTCCAAATAAATTACAAAAGCAAGCATCCTGCAAAATAAACACAGACCAAATGAGGCTGTTTGCCATCTATCCTGTCCACAGCACGTAGCTTCTCTGCCCCATTACCTTTCAGCTGTTGCCTTCTGTGAGCACGTACCATCTTTGGAAGCACCTCACCTGCAGCACCTGGACCAAGAGTACAAGCACAGCACAAGAAATTCAAACTGGCCCCACAAACCAGCTCCATCACCCAAAGGGATTGCAGAAGATGGCAGCAGAGATATAAATCATGACTGACACTAAACCCCAGATGCATCACTTCACAAAGTCCCAGGGACTGGTGTTCAGAGCAGAGGAATTAGGGAGTCTGGTTTGGAACTAAGAGGCAGAAGACTTTGTGCCAGACTGCCTGAAGGACACTAAGTACATTCATCTTGTCCACAGATGAATGAAATGTTATCAGTAGAGCCAGAGAGGATAATTTGACCTTTCTGTCTTTCTCTCTCCCTCTCTCCCTGCGGCTCAAGGAGAGAAAAAGAAATCCTTCACAAGTTCTATCAATAAACTTCAGTTTCCTTTCTGTTCCCTGGGGCCTGAGAGTGCAGGACAAGCCAAAATACCCCTTGCAGCCAGGAAAGGCTGAGGATGCAGCACAGGGAGAGGTGGAGGAGCAGGAGCTGGCAGAGGATTGCCTGGGAGTCAGGGCTCCTCATATTCAAGCACCTCATCTCATGCCAACATTGGAGACAAACCAGCAACACGCTTCAGAAAGCATGGCACTGAGGGCTGTGTCCAGCCAGAAAAGCAGGGAAAACAGAACACCACTGGGACTGGATGCTTCTTGAGCATTGGCAGTCCTACTTGAAGATGTTCCCCCATCCAGCCCTTGTAGGACCAAACACCCTCTGAAGCACTGGAGAAGGAAGTGCACAGTGCACACAATGAAACGAGGAGCCTGCTGTGGGAACAATGAGCACTGGGGCCCACGGGACATGATGATAGTCAGACACCGAGCACACAGCACTTTGCAAAGTCACAAAAAGGCATGGCAAGCAGAACTTCCCTCCTCTGCTCCTTCTTGCAGCAAACCTGACAGAAACACAGCTTCATTCCTCCCTCCCAGCTTCACCCCACATCTTCCCCCACGTCGGGATCTCCCATTTGAGTATTCAGAAAGTTCTTCTGGTAGAAGTTTTACTCTAAAAGTTAGGATATATTTTTTAGTTAGTTAGGATATATCTTTTTGGCAGAGAGAGGAGGCTCTGAAATGCAAAGAAAAAGAAGAAAACTTGCAAAGCTTCTGTGAAGTCCAAGAGTGAGAAAATGTTCATCGGGAGCAGTACAAGCACCGCATGAGTGTGTTTCAGGAGTGCTGGGGGAAAAGAAAGAAAAATCCAGCACATCATCTCTTCTATCAAGACCCAACACACTGTCCCTCTAGTGCCAGCACTGAATGTGAAATCCACTTTTCCTCACAAAAGCAGCCTAATTGATGCATAGGAGTGTGAGCACATTACCAAGAGGGGGAAGCGCTGTGGGTCTGTGCATGCACAGGCATCAATGGGAGCAGGAGGCGGTGGGCAGGGATCGATGCCCCCCAGCTGGGGGCTGGAGGGGAGCAGGGGACAGTGGGGGAGGCACAGGGGCCACAGAGAGGTATCCTCAAGCCACAGTGCAACGGCCCAGACAGTGCTCGAGTTTCCCAGCACTCAGATGAGCACACAGCCAACACACTTGATGGGAGCTGCTATTTAAGCAAGCCAGTTGTTAATAACTGGAGCCTTTTAGCCCTAATTGTTGGAGAACCACAAGCCAGCAAACCTCCCAGAGCTCTTCAATTATAGATCGTGCCCCAGAACTGCTGGGAATAGCTAAGGCGTTTCTCGAGTCACCACAGAGCTGCTGCTGCCCATCCCTGCTCGCTGCCCTGACGCTGCTCTGGCATGTCAGAGCTGGGCATGACTGAGGGGGGGCCTGGCTGTGATAAACCCCCACGGGCAGAAACACCTACAGCCAGCCAGAGGCTCTGGAATCTGGGGGAGAAAGACTTTCTGTGCAGATGCTTGCAGCTATTCTGCACCCTGTCCACTGCTGGCTTCCCCCCACCTCCCACCCGTCAGCTCAGCGGAGTCTGTTTGAGTCACACAGGTTTTGCAGCCAAACAACCCCTGTTTCCAGCAACAGCCCTTTTGCTCGGTTCCTATATCACTTATGACTTTGTGGGTCCTCTCCCATCTGAGTGCTGGACAAGGTGTTTGTTTCCACACCCAAGCAGAGCCAGCTCACCACGATCTAAGTTTTATTCCTAAATTATTGCCATTTCTATGCTTTCAGTCAGGCTAAAGAATCTTTCCTCCTTTGACATTTCTCTCATCTGCAAGATACCATCAGTTTTAACTACCTTCCCCCATGTAACCCTGAATGCAAAGCATGCAGATGGGGACCACTGCCAGATGTATAAGTGATCCCTTCCCACCCTGCACCGCATGAGGCGAGGAGCCAGCACGCAGCATGTTGCAGGGACACAGTAAGTGGTAGCAACATTCACGGGAGGCAGCAATGGGCTCTGAAACTCCTCTGGCTCCACTGTTTGAAGCCCATGTGGCTCCACCAAATGAAACGTTCAAAATGTATCATTTTGAAAATGCCTATGGGATAGCTACAACTTTGGAAGCCAAAACAATAATAATAATAAAATCCTATCCTGGCTACAGCTTCTGGAATCCAGGGTAGAAGCCTGGAAGCCCAGGTGAGGGGCAGTATGGTAGTTGTCTTCCTGATATTTTTGTGTCCCACCAAATAGATATTTAATATGACCAACCCCCACGTGTGGATTGAGATCTGTGGATCAGTGTACTCTGCCAAACAGCAAGAGCCTCATGAATCAGCATTTTCTAATAAAAAAATAATAATAATAATAATAAAACACTGTCAGATAAACTCACCAAGCCACAAAGCCTTGCAGATCCTGGGAGATGTTACAATACAGAAGAAGTTTCAGGAGTGGCAACCATCTTCATGGGTTTTAGATCCATGACATGGACCCGCCTCTTTTTCCAAAAGGAAATACGTTTTCTGTCTTCTGATACCACTGTGTGCCTTCATTTTCAGAGCCCTCAGTTGTAACTCACAAAGATAAATGGAGGAGTAGAAGGAGGAGGGAGCTCTGAAGGCGCACAGCAGTGCCTGGGCTGCTTCTCCACAGCCAACCTATTTGTCCTGTTGCCAGTGTCTTGCAAGGGCTTTAACTGTCTGCTCCTGAAGGCACCTAGATGCTAATAAGCAGGGTAAGGAAGGGAATGCTATTTATTTATATTTAGTTATACATTTTTAGACTCAAAAGTGAGCGATGCTCTGGGTGAGAGCCAAAATCGTCTTCCAGAGCAATCTCTATGCACAGGAGCTGTCTGTCTGACCCAACTGGCAAGACCCCTCAAGGCAAAGGCATGCCGGCAGGGGAGGCGTTGTGTGAGCCACTGTACTAGGGAGGGCTGAGCTCTGAGGCACCACATGCAGGTCATAGCCATGGCATTCACGGAGGGTAGAAGGATGCTAAATGCTGTTGGTCAGCTCTGTTCCTGCTCCTTGGACTGTGGTGAGGAGTTAACCTCTCAGACAAAGGGCATGTGAGCATATACATGAACTACGGGCAGAGTTATTCCTTCTTTTCAATCCCAGACCTTTTCTCTATGGCCATATTTGGTTTACCCAACTCCATTATTTTCTCATAACTCTCAAGCAAAGCCATTCTCTCTCCCGCTGTCCCTTTCTTCCTAGGTTTGAGCTCTCTTCCCTGACTTTCAAGCTTTCCTTCTCTCTGCTCACAGAGGCAACCCCTGCAGCCCTCCAACCCTCCCCCCCACTCCCCCCCAACCCCCCCCCCGCTACCAAGCCCTTGCCATGTAAACCCTAAACAGTATGCAAGTCCTATGCTACAACATGGTTTTACTCTCGCAACAGGGAACATGGCAAATTAAATTCACACACATCATCTCCTGCTCTTAGGTTTACTTCCTGGCTCCTGCTGTGGTGTGCTGTGCCAGTCTCCCACACACCTGCAGGCCACGGGAACACCAGGCTGGACAAGGCATCCCCTCCTAGAAACAAACTGTCTCCAGCAGCATCCCTCCAGCTGGGCTTCTCCACACCTGCTCCTTCCTAGGCAGGAATCAGCCTTCATAGCTAAGCAGCACTGAATGATAAAGAAAATAAAAGGAAACAAACCAAAGAAGCTCTTTTGGAACAAATATTTTGTTTTTAATGAAGAAGCCTGTCAGGCTGCTTTGAAGCAATTTTGCTAGAAGACTGTGTGCTGTAGCTTTTTGCCTTTGGCCTTTCACCTTCCCTAGCCTCCAGAGAAAGCAGGAGACATTGGGCTGGGGACCAGGGAGGAGCTTGTACAGAAATCCTTGGGTACTGCGGACGGCATTAGGCTGCGGCCTGAGGTACAGTCCTGCCTTACCTGACTCCACAGCTTAGTCCCTGGAGGGTTTTCCCCATACCTACTGCTGTGGGGTTAGTCTGTAGCAGACCCACAGACTGAGTATTACTAGCAAGGTAAAGGCCAGGCCCCCAGATTTGTGGGTGAGAGAGGGCAGCAACAGCCACCAGGGTTTGGCTGTAAGAGCATGGTTGCCAAGGGCCAAGAGGATATCCATTCCCAAACAGCCTTTTATTCAGTGAAAGTTGTTGATAGAGATAGAAAGCTCAGGCACTGCTGCATCAGTGGGCTGGTGGCACCACACAGGGGAGGCTACAGGACCCCCCACACTGTGGTGTAGGAGCTCCAGAATCACTTCCATCTGTCTGTCTCATCACCCTGCCCCCCCACCCCCACCCCCCCAGCATTTTCCTTCCTGCCCAGAGATTACACATTTCTTCTGCTTGTTAACATTTGAGTTATTTTATATATTTGTTCGTTTGTTTGTTCATTTATTTATTTATTTATGGTGTCTTGGCCATGACAGTACCTCCTCCTGCAAGCAGCACTGATCTGCTCAGCCCTGTGCAGGAATGGGGCAGCCATGGTGTAAGGAGAACCTCAAGCCTACGCAGACTGTGTTCCTGCCTGAATAACTGCCTCTGCTCCCCTGCACCACCTCCACCAGCACTGAATCAGTGCTCCCATGTGCCAGCAAATACAGTGATACAGGAAGGCAGGTCACCTAGGGACTTACTCCTTCACATTGCTGCTGATAGCAAGAAGTGTTGTAACACAGCACAGCACTGGTGGCTCAAACTTGTCCGAACTTCTGCAGCAGCAATGCTGCAGACAGCAGAGCTGCCCTTATTTGATGCTTTGCAGTTTTTGAAATCTGCCAGCAGAGGAGAACTGCATGTCGCAGCTATAGCAGCTTTTCATGCAAGCAGGTGATTAAATCCTGCCTTTTCCATCTCTGAGTCCTGCAGCCAGCCACAGAGGTGACAGCCCCCAGGCTGCCCTGAGTAGCATCAGAGAGAGGAGAGATACACAGAGAGATACACAGTCTAAGGTGGTTGTAAGTGCACATGGATGCTCAGAAGTTGGGAAGGTCATGTAATATGTGAACCCAAGAAAGAACTGGGCTTTTAGATGGTTCACACTCTGGGATTTACACATTTGTATTCCTATTTCACATCACAATAGGGGAACTACTTCAAAATGCACACGTGCAGTAACACAGGGGAGTTCTTGTCATTGCCTTGCCACATGGAGGACAGGTCATCTCTCTTCCTAGAAGAGAAGGGAAGAGATGGGGGAGCTGGTGTAAACCACTGGAAAGTTGGGGATCACCAATCTGTGTGCCACTGTGCAGAACACACAACATGCTATATAGCCCACTGCAACTCTCCAGCTCATGAAAGCAGAGCTGGAGTCAAGCATTTGATCCCTGTCCTGGTGGACATAATAGCAAAGTTGTCCCATTTCCAATTTCTCCTTATATCATGGAGACTATGTGAGTGTAACTACATGGACAGAGGTGAGATCTGGCAGGTTGAGAGGCAGAGGAGGCCTGCAGTATAGATCTCATCTGAAAATGCATAGGCATTGTAAAATGCTGTAAATTAGAGATCAGTGAAAGTGTGTGTATCCGGCAGGATTACAGTTCAACAGCAACTGCAACCAGCAAGGCAAAAATCATTGAGAACTTTCTGATCTGGACAAGAATGCCACTTGGGAAAGACGCCCTGTTTCTACCAGAATCTAGCTGGCAGTCTATGCATTGATCGCCCTGTTAGAGAGTACAGTGGGGGAATAAAACAACATAATACAAATCTGATCTGAAGTGTTATAATTAATGCTACAAAACAGCAGTTATTTCAAGAAGTGGACTTGACCACTTGACCTTGAAGTGACTGTGAGTGCTTGTGAGGGCAGTGAGAGCTGAGTGTGCCTCAATGGGCAGGATCAGGTGACTGCCGGGCCTGAGCTGCCTTGTTTCTGATGTTACCTCTCTCAGCTGAGATGTGTTTGTAGCAATGATCACAGCAGCACTTGTGAGAAATAAATGTTTATAATGCTCTGGCTGAAAACTGCTAACAGTTCCTTACTGCCCAGAATGAAGCACAAGCAAACACTGCAGGAATAAACATACATCTAATTTAAAAAGCCACAGTATAAAGGCCAAATACTGGGGCAGACAAACAGCAGTGACTAGACTGACTTGCAGTAAAGCAGAGACAATCTCAACACAACGAAAAGGCATCCAGGCACAAGGACTCTGTTCCATGCATGCTAGAAAAACATTGGAGAGAAATATTGTTCCCAGCAGACACAAATGTAAAATGAATTAACAAAATGTCTCTGAAGGACAAAGCCCTGCTGACGATTTAAATAACTGTTTTGAAACCAGCCTTTACCACAAACTGGTTTGTGATTGACAGAAAGAAACAAACAAAAAGGCAAAGGAAACATGACAGAGATTGAGCCAAGCACAGCTACATCACAGCAAGGACCCATTTTGATAAAAATAATTTTCCGAAACAGCCACCGAGGGGGTTTATGAGGCAAAACTAAGCCTGACATCTTTGCATTACCAAGACCAATTACACAACTAGAGTTTGGAGTAAAAAACCTCACCTGGGCCTAGTTTACAGAACAATGTGCCAGTGAAGACATCACTGCTTGACCTGAGATATTACCCAGAGGAACAGAACTCCCTTCGGCACACAGTGAAAGGATCACTTATTTATTTTCTCAAAACTACATTTTTCCCCTTTCTTTAAATCAACAGAAGTTCATGAATTTTTCTGTACTGCATGCTAAGAAAAGAGTATTTAGTAGGGCATAAAGAAATGACTGAATTAGTTAAATAGAACCTCTGTGGGAAAGGCAGTTGATAAAAATCCAGGAATTTTTTTACTAATGGGAAAAAAAAAATCTGCTAAAAATGCTGGACTATAAATAATGGATAAAATAATACTTAAACAAAGTATTTCTGCTTTGTTGCAATTGAGTTGCTGCAATAGAGTTCCTCATATGAGGAGGGGCTGAGAGAACTGGTGCATTCCAGCCTGGACAAGAGAAGGCCCAGGGGGCATCTCATCAGTGGAAGGAGGGTACAAAGAGGACACAGCCAGGCTTTTCTCTGTGGTGCCCAGTGGCAAGATAAGAGACAATGGAAACAAACTGGTACACAGGAGGTTCCCTCTGTACATCAGGAAGCACTTCTTTACTGCTGAGGTGACTGAGCATTGGAACAGGTTGCCCAGATGTGATGTGTAGTCTCCATCCACTGAGATCTTCATGTCCACCTGGATGTGGTCCTGGGCAACCTGCTCTAGGTGACCCTGCTTGAGCAGGGGATTGGATGACCTTCAGACATCCCTTCCAACCTCAACTATTTTGTGATTGTGTGAACTGAACTGGCAAACAGAAAAGCTTTGGGGATGAAAAATACATTGTCAAAGATGACTTTTTCAAGATTAATAGTCCAAGGTGTTAGCTAGTGTGAGATCACAGAGAAGGGGTTGTTGGAACAGCTGTCAAACTATGGCATCTAGAAAAATGTCTAAAGACAAATTGAGAAAGGATCCACGGAGGTCCTAGATATTACTCTTTGTCCATGCTCCAGGTACTGTTAAAAAAGAATGAAATGGGGAAAAAAAAAATGTTGTAATTACTATGAAGTCAGCTGTTGCTCTGGATCTAAGGCTAATTAATAATGAAATTGCTACAACAACAACAACAAACCCCACAAAAACAAATAAACAAAAACCTATGTGCCAGGACATACAGCAAACCTTTCTAAAAAAAATGGTCAGACTGTTACTTGCTAGAAAAATGAGAAAGAATTAGATGTGTCATAACCCACTAAATGGCACCATGTGGCACAAGTGACTGTGACATGTTTGTATAAAGATAAATGACACCAACAGTGTTTGAAATAGAAGGCTGATCATGAGTCTGGGTTAAAACACAGCCTGCCAGTGGAGAAATCACAGTTTGATCAAGGGTTCAAGAGCAGTGCAAATAGTTTTGGAAAGAAATTGTAAAGGCTAACCAGTAAAACACCTCTTCCTGCACACATCCAGGTTACATGTCTGTGATGCTCCTCAGAGGTACCCACAGAAGAGAGACAGAAAATGGCACCTCCTTTTCCAGGACACACACAATATTGCTAATGCCATTCTGTGTTTGCAGAAGGAACCCAATACCTCAGGGAACTGAACAAGATTTGCCAGCTACCAGAACCAGCCAAGTGGCCAAAGTGGACAGAAAGAATGCTTTTGTTGAACCAGAAACAGTTTGGTCATCAGAATAACCCCCTTTCCACTGTCTGACTTCTGTCTGCTGGCAGAATTTTATCTTTGGTGTTCACAGATTCAATATGTTTGCTTTTATTAAGTTAATAGAATGCCGCATTAACAAACAGGGATCAGAGTATGTTGCAATGAGGAGTCACTCACTTGTACTCCCACAGTACTGTGCCTTCTCCTCTGCTGAAAACAGACATATTTACTGACATATTTCATACAGATACTTTTGGGGGTTTAAAAGCAATAATGTTGAAGCATTTGTGTGTCTCAAGGCCTCTCTGCACCTCCTCTATAGGATTATGTAAAGGTACAATTTCTCCCCGTCAGTTCTGCCTCCTGCACAACCATAGATTCCTTACCTTTAAAACTGAAGCACCAAGTAAATCACTCGTGTACATGGCAGATAAAACCAGCCATCAAGATGAGTCCGTTTGCACTGGACTGTTTACAGCTCTCCTTGAGCAGACATGCAAACCCTCTATCACATCCTTGCAGCTGCAAGGACACAGGAGGCTGTGGAAATGGCTCATGTTCCCTCTGTGTCTGTCACGAGAAAAGTGGAGCAGTGGGACGCATTGCCAGGTGATAGTTCCCTGTGAAATATTTTATTCATGTTAAATGCCCCAGCATTTAAAAAAGCAAAGCAGATGAACTCTAGGTCTAAGAACAGTACAAGAGTCCCAGTACCAAATATGTAGCTCCATCCAAAGCTGAAAACCAGCCCTGGTGCTCACCAACTTGATTGCATTTATATCCTGCCAGCAGGACGGATTCCTTCTTACTCCCGAGAGCAGGGAATTCCCATGCAGAGCTGCCTCTAGCTGCTAACCCACTCTGTGAGTTTACTTTTGATTTGGGATTAATTTTCAAGAGTGCCCATGTGGTTTTGCATGGCTGTTTGTTCCTAAGAGCATTTAGCCTACCCTTTATATTTCCTCTTTTCTTTTTCTGGAAAAAGAAGCCTCACTAGAGATGGAGTCCCTGCTCGAGTACTTACAGAAGTGATGTAGGTAGTGAAAACACATTTATTTTTTTTTTGTTTTTGTTTTTGTTTAAAGAGGCTTACTTGCTTACTTACCCTGTGTTTGTACTATGGCATACGCCTTTGGAGGCAACCTTACTACAGACCTGAACCCCACCTGCTAGACCCTGTACAAGCACAGATGACTGGAAGGCCTGCCCTATGAATTCTGCATACCAGACATGGTGAAAAGCTGCTGGCACAGCATGGCTGCCAGAGGAGGCACGGTCCACCAGCTGCAGAAGGGGCAGGAGAGCTGCCTTAGCAGCCCAGAGCAGAGATGCCATCTCAAGCCTTGCACCTGTGCCCTAGCAGCTGCTCTACCTCCCTGACCACTCCGCAGCAGGATAACCTGTGGTCATGCCATACCCACTGTCAAGGACTTATTTAACCATCATTGTAAAGAGAAATTGGAAACAAGGGAGACTGACAGTGAGATGGAGGCAAGAAAGAGCAGACGCATTTGCCTGTTCAAGCTACCTTTCCTCCCTCTTCATGGCTGAAATAACTAAGAAGCATGAATGTTTTTTGCTGGCTGTTTCAGCGCCCAAGGCTCCCCAGGGCATCCTCTTGCTAATGTCAGCAGTAGCACATCTCATTGTGGGCACCGGTGTCTCCAGGCACAGACTTTGTGGTGAAAAGGCAACAAGAGAACTACTGTGGCTTTTGTTGTGGGTAACTAACAGCAGTCAGCCTGCTTGGGCTCATCCACCTCCCCTCAGCAAACCCGGGCAACCCCTCAGAGCAGAGACCCTCCTACCTCTGCAGCTTGCCTTTGCAACGGCCTTAGATGCATCAACTGGAGATGTCGCAGTTTCTCTCCCCTACCTGAGCCTTACACTACTCATAATTGTGTAATCCTCTAATGTCTTCCCATCCCTGCTAGGGATTAATTTATGTTTTTAATCACACGCTTGCTAAATTTCAACCAAGTTCAAACTACCTGTTGGGTCACAGCGCTCCTATATAAATGTCTGATCCATTAATTTACTAGTCCTTGTGCTGGTCTGTGACAGTGGTTTTGCTCTGGACAGGTGGGAATTGATGAAGTTGTTCCCCTCTGAGGGGTGTTTTGAGCAATGAGATCTCCAGCCAGCTGGAGCAACGGGGAGAAGAGCTGTAAGTCTCTCTGAGGGCATTGCCCAGGAGCTTTGTTGTGAATAAATACCTTGCCTGGCTCTCCACAAAAGCTGTTGCATTATATATATTTGATGTATGAAACGAGCAAATCCCAGGGACTGATTAATTGCAGGGTGAGAAATGTAAGTCCTTTTAATCTATAAAAAGGGAAAGCATGTTGCCTTTAAGACTTCCTCTCTTATACCAGGCTAACTTGGAGTGTCTGTTGGCCTGTTCTTGATCATTCATCATCTACCTGTTTATTGCCTTCATTTCAGTCTCCAGCATCCCTAGTCTCTCCATGTATCAGATCCTTACTCACCCCCTGACAGCTCCCCAGCCCCTCTTGCTTCAGATCATTTGAATTGCCCTTCACTGGACCTCTGTGATTTCTGCACTCCTCATTAATTACACCACTCCTGTTTTCCCTCCTCATGTTTATCCTTCTGTTTGTATCGGCACACCTCTGCTTGTTTTACAACCACCTGGCAACACATGATGACAGGGTGTTGAAACAGCTTAGCTGGTAAGGGCTGGATAGCCGTCAAAATGCCACGTTAGGTACACAGGTGCTGCTGACTGAGGAATTGGCTCAGACACCCAGTCACCTACAACAGCACACATTCAGATTACCACATTACTGAGATGAGGGAGTGGGGAGACGCGCCTGGCCAAAAGAAGCACTAGCTCCCATCTGTGTGGGTGAGAGCAGAGCAACAGAAACACTGGGGAGATAAAGAGCTGCAGCCTCCTTGCTCCACAAAGAGGACACAGAGCTTGGAAGAGATGCTTAAACCTCTTTGTTCCCAGCATCAGCAATGGCATCACAGTGGGGCTGTGATCTCATGGCTGTCCACTTGCTAAGGAAGCTGGGCATGGATGATATTTCTGCATTCTACAACTGCATCGAACAGCCCTCCCAACCACTGATGCCTGGTGGCAGGAGCTGCTGTGCCATTGGAAATACCCTCTGCCAGCTGAGCTGCAAGCCCAAGCACCTCCTGTGCTTGCAAAAGGGTCACTGGCAATTCTGCAGGCTCAAATTCAAATCCCGTGTGACAGGACACACATGCAGAGAACATTTCACTTGCAACTGAGATGCAGCAAGCTCTCACAGTCAGTGGTACCCAAGCACTCAGGATATCACAGCCTGTTATCAGACAGAGGTGGAAAAAGGATGTACAGAAAGATGCATCTAGTCGCTCTGGGACAGCAGCCTCACAGCACAAGCAATCACTGCTTTCTGGGCACGTGTTGTCATGCAGTCAAACAAGGCTTCCCTTCACTGGAAAATGTTTAATGCTATCACTCACAAAGCAGATGTGCTAATGTGGACAGTTTCAGTGTTGGCTAGATTAGCTATACAGTGCTACTGCTGTACTGAGCTGGGCAGAGCGCCTTTGCCACAACAACCCCATGCAACGCTACAGGCTTGGGACAGAGTGGCTGGAAAGCTGTGCAGAGGAAAAGGATCTGGGGGAGTTGGTTGATGCTCACCTGAACATGAGCTGGCAGTGTGTCCAGGTGGCCAAGAAGGCCAATGGCACCCTGGCCTGTATCAGAAATATTGTGGCCAGAGGGACCAGGGAAGTGATCATCTCCCTGTACTCAGCTCTGGTGAGGCCACACCTCGAGTGTTGGCCCCTCAGTACAAGAAGGACATTGAGGCCCTGGAACATGTCCAGAGAAGGGCTATGAAGCTCGTGAAGGGCCTGGAACACAAGTCCTGTGAGGAGAAGCTGAGGGAACTGGGGATGTTCGGTCTGGAGAAGAGGAGGCTCAGGGGAGACCTCATTGCTCTCTACAACTACCTGAAAGGAAGGTGTGGGGAGCTGGGGGTTGGCCTTTTCTCACAGGTAACTAGTGATAGGACTAGAGGGAATGGCCTCAAGTTGCACCAGGGGAGGTTTGGGTTGGAAATTAGGAGACATTTCTTCTCAGAAAGAGTAGTCAGGCACTGACTACTAGGGGTTGCCCAGGGAAGTGGTGGAGTCACTGTGCCTGGGGGTGTTCAAGGAAAAGGTTGGTGCTTAGGGACATGGTTTAGTGGGTGACATTGGTGGTAGGGGGATGGTTGGACCAGATGGTCTTGGAGGTCTTTTATAACCTCAATGATTTTGTGATTCTATGATCTGGGCTGCTGTGTTCATCCACAGTTACCGAAGCAGCTACAGCAGGCAGTTCCCCTGGGCAGGGTTTAACTAAGACAATCTGCACAGGAGCCCTTCAATCAGGCCCTAGAACAAGGACTGTGCAGTAACTTTTTGGTACTTTTGGGACAGACATTTTCCTCCACATTGTTAATTGAAGAATATGTCTGCAAAGAATAGGTATCGTCTCACACAACAGTCTTTCTGTGATTGCATCTCCTGAGCTCAGACATATCTAAATGAATATGCAGTACTGTGTATGTGGCTGATTAATGAATAATGAACAGGATTCAGATAGTTGGTGCAAGGAACACTATGCAGTAATAAGAAGTCAGTCTATGAGAGGTTTGGATAGTTCAGGGTGTTTTCAATATATGGATGAGCATTCTTTCTTTTATATTTTCTTAGAAGGGTATTATTGCATATAGCCCTATATAGTACATTGCACAATCATACAATAATTTAACAAAAGTGAATTACATCTTTTGTTGCTGGAACAACACAAAAGATAAAAAGAGGAATATAAATATGCATGCACAAGTATATAAAGGAACGAAAAGGTATTTAAAAAGACAGAAGAAAAAAATAGAAAAAGGAAGTTGGTGGTTTGAAGTTAGGGTTGGGAAAAGAAATCCAGCTATACCCATTCAAAATTACAGGTAGAATTTTTAGATAAGAAGAAATTAATTATACAAGCTGGAACTGGGCCAGGACACTGTCCTTTTCTATACTACACAACGTTATCATGTTTGAACATGCTCGTATCTAATTGAGACAGAGGACACAATGCTGAGCACAACTTTCCTCTGAGAGCATGAGCAAGCCAGCACCCCCCCTCTGGGTCACTCTGGTCTGATTGTCATGGGACATCATGCATTTCAATGCATTTTTTCTAAGGCCCTGCTGACCACTAAATCAGTCAAGATCCAGTCTCTGACTGAACACAGTCATCTTCAAGCACCACTGTCCTTCATGCTCTTGCAGACATCTGTGCTAATGTTACACCAGCTGAGAAAATAGCTCCGTAGGATTTAGATATAGAAAATCCCTGTGCAGTTTACACTGCTGAACAATGCATGGGAACCTGCAATCCCTCCATTTGTACAGTGCTCTCTTTACATCTCAGGTGTCAGAAAATGGGGGAAAGGAAGAGAAAACACAACATCACAGCTGTCTGTCAGACCTCATTCAGCTTTTTCAGTCCTGGCTCAAAGCATTAAACACGTCTTACACCAACCTGTGGAATCCCGGTTTCCCTCTTGCATTAAAGCTTTATCCTATGCAAAGCACCACAGCAATGACTTTTACTGTAGGGTCCTCTAATAAGCCTTCCTAATTTGAGAATAATGAAGGGTGAAGGGTTCACATCCCACAGGCCAGCCAAGAGGGCAGCCCAGGACAGTAGAGGTTGGGGAGGACACTCGTACATTTTAATTGCCTGCTAAACTCTCACTTGTCCTTCTGGGATGGAAAGCCGCCCCCCCCCCCCCCACACACACACACACAAAATTTACTGATGGCACACGATGGAGTGGTTTCATTCCATAGGAGAGCATGGCATCTGGCACAGGACCGTTACTGGAGCAGTCACATGTCTGGATACCTTGGGATTAATGCTGAAAAGGTCTGAGTAGGCCATGCTTGTGGAGATGGAGGCTCCCAGTCACACTGAGGGAAGGAGTCAGGAAACCTGCCCCACTCCTAGTGAGGTAAGTCCGTTTGCCAGTGTTTGCTGAGGGATGCCCTCAAGAGATGCTGCACCCAGAAGAGTGTTGTTCCACTAGACAGACACAGGAGCAAAGCTCCTTCCAGCCACAGCTGCACTGACAGCACTTCAAGGAGTGTCAGGATTAGCTCCTGGAGGATGGCAGAGTAGCCATATTTTGGGACAGAAGTGCAGGGATCTCCTTGCTGTATTTGAGACAATGTCAGCCACTGCACTCATGTATATCTTTGATTCCAGCTACATTTTTTTCCCCAAACACACACATTATTTTCTGACTCCTTTTACTACTTATTGATCTGCTGATCAGTACAGGCTGCCAAGAGATGCATCAGGCTGTAGAGCTCATTACGCTTTCTCCTGCTCCCTTTTTACATCACTCAGCCTTCCCCTCCCATGTCCCTGGCATTTTCAGCCACACCATGGCAGAGAATTTGTCCTAGAAAGAAATCTCATCCCCTTTCCCTCATGGTCTGGCACTCAGTGCAACATACCTGCCAGGGAGGCATATCTCCCCTACCATCTCTGCCACCTTAACTTAGATACCACAAGTGAGCTTTGGTTGGCCTACCTTTCGCTGTCTTCCAGTAAAGGTGTCCATGGATCCAGGCTCCCAGCAGAGGCCTGCCCAAGCAATGAGTTTAGTGCGAGATTTGTCTGAGCCAAAAGTAGCATCTGAAATAATATAAAAAAATCTCCAGAGTCCGTTGGCTAGACTGAGTCTGACTGCTAATTGGTTTCACTGAAAATCTAAGCATATAGCTGAGATTTCAAGCCCTAGTGCTTAGGTGAGACCCTCCACACACGCACACACACACACGCACATCTACTCACACGGGTCTCAGTTATCTTGGCAGTTATCAAGAGAAAGGCTCATCTGGGGACAGTTGAACCCAGCCATTGGCTTTAGGCGAGGCATAGCTTATGTTTGAGAAATGCCTCCTGCTCTGCCCTGAACATGGAAAGAGGCTTGAAGGCATCCCTTGCTGGACACCTAATGTTAGGAAGGCACATGCTTACCTAGGTGGCAAGGGTAGCAGGCGCTGGATGTAGCAGCGAATAGCTTTTTCCTATCATTGTCATACTGTGCTGTGTTTAAAAGCTCTTCTGTAAACCTTGGCTTTAGAAGAGCAAAAGGTGACAGTGTGGGCTGGTAACATCAGAACAAACTTATACTTATGAAACCTAAGTATCATAAGGTTAGTGATAATGTGATTATAACTCCCCCCCTTTCTCCCCCATTTTTCCCATTATTTTTTTTCATAGCTACTCCTGAGCTACCAGATTCTGGTGGAGGTGAAAGTCAAAAAAGGAGGAAAACTAATAAATCTTTTTCCAGTTCCAGTCTGTTGCTGTGCATCTAGGAGATTCAGAGAGAACCTGACTTTTTTGGTTGCTATCTCATTCACTGATAGCATCTCCCGACTTCTTAAAAATTATTCACTTCAGCTAAAGAGCTGCCAGTTGAGCTGTTTAAGTTCTGCTTGGATTTTATTTCAATGATATTTACAGAAATAAAACTTAATGAGAAGAGCATTTTTTTGAGACCCTTTGGATGATTATCTTTGCTTTTCACTTATGTGCGCCACTTAGTTTCCTGCTGGATTGCTTTTACTCTATTAGTAGATTATAAGTGTGCAGTTGTGGTGGTTTTACCGTGCTAGGCAGCTGAACACCACAACCGCTCTCTCACTCCCCCTCCTTAGATGAGGAGGGGAAGAAGTAAAGGAAAGAACAACTCACGGGTTGAAATAAGGATAATTTAATTAAAGGAAAAAAAATAATTATTAAGGAAAGATTATTATTAATTAAACAATTCAACTAAAGGGAAAAAAGGGAAAGGGGAAAAGGGAGGGGGAAAGGGAAAAACAAAACAAAACAAAACAAAACAAGTAAAGGCTATGTGGAAGTGCAGAGGTCCCAGCCAGACTCAGTACAGCAGTTTGGCCCAAATGTGATTTTTTTTTTCAGACTGGAAACTAATTTGACAAACATTTCTTATTTCAAAGCAGAACTTGTCAATGGGGGGGGGGGAGGGGGGGGGTGAGAGAGAATACTATTAAAAATATTGAAAAGGTGGAAAATAAGCTTTGTTTGAAAAGATAAAAGATTGATTTTTTTGAAACTTTCAGGCTGTTTACATTTCCCCTGCACCTCCAACAAGAATTTAATTCTGGCTTGCAAGTGAAGTCTAGTGAAATACGCCTTCTCCTTTGGCAGAGGAACCTGAGGAAAGAACTAAATCTTGAATGATCTATACTATATTACAGTTATGTGCTGGAGTTTAGTCAGTTTTGCTGACAGTGTCCTGCATTAATGCAACTCTGTCCCTGACCTGTTAAGAAAACAAAAATACCAGGTTCTGGCTGAATTGGCCCCAAACAATCACATTTCATTTTTGCACTATCTAAGCTAGTGTCAAAGGAAAATAAATTTGATTCCCCATCAAAATAGGGATGTTTTAAACTCAGAAATACAAGGGTGAACACCTCTGCCTTAGTAGCTAGCACATATGGGCTGAGATTGAAAATAAATAAATAAAAGTGCTGACACCTCCCCCTCCCTTTCTGGTATCTGGTGTATTTATGTAAATATAATCCTATTTACCTTTACATCTAATAGCCATAGATTTTCTTTCCCTGGTTCATATTCTGCTCCCCTTATCAATTATCTGCATTTACTAATGTTTAATTTCCATCAGCTGTTGTTAGAAGCTTCCCCAGCTGAGCACTGCTTTCTTATACTGAGTCTGGCTTGCCATGTCTGAGTGTGTCTGCCATGTTCCAGCCTTTTAATTGCACCCCATAGGTAGTCAAACAACCTCTGAGTAGCTCACCTGGTCCATTTTATTTATTTTTAGTTCCCCTAAAAATAACTAAAGGCTGACTACCCTCTCACCATTAAAGGTGACCCACTACTCTGTATTTCCAAAACCTGCTAATTCTTAGCTCTTCTTCATAAATATCCTCTTTGTCCTTTTCTATTGGTTGGACCAGGGCAACCTCTGCAAAGGTCCACTCTTACCTCTTGCCCCAGCTTCTCTGCAGTCTTAGGGCCATGATTTATGTGGCTGGTGCCAAGACAAACTGACATTATTGGACTGTTCCCTTTGCCACCCTGTCCTCCTCTATAGCCTGGGCTTTGTTTTATGAAGAATATGTATCAATGTCTTGTCACTTACTGGTCTGACAGGAGGCCTTCAAGACAGCTCCAAAATACGGCAGTTTGTTTAGTGGTTTTACCAACAGCTTCATGCTGGCCTTCGGCGTTCAGCCCCCTTTAAGTTTCCAGGCAGTGCATAGTGAGATGGAGCCCATGGAGGGAGTCTCCCATCCATGCATCTTCCTCAGCATGTGTTTGTGCTTCTTGACTGGGAAAGATGCCCGATGTTATTCCCTTTTCCATTCTCACCAGGTAACCCCAAGACACAAGGCTCAATCTACAGCTGCTAGTGAATGCCAGGGGAAGAGCCCCTCTCAGGTCATGCTGTAGCTTAACTTAGCTCAACCCCATTTCAGATTTTTTAAACATCACAGGCACAGTGCAAAATTCCCAGGCATTCTCCAGTACGAGTGTAAAATGAACAAAGACAACAAAGAAAATGTTCTGAGTATGGGTTCAGATTTTTTTAACCCTGATATTCTGTGGTAGGTTTCTTTATTTTTGAATATAAAGTGACAGAAATAATTTGTTGTTAGAAAAGAGAAAGTATCTTTGACTATTTACAGATTTTGTACATCACAAAGGTTTTCATGTTTTTTTTGTTGATTTTTCTTCTTTTTTTTTTTTTTTTTTTTTTTCTTTTCCTCCACATCCTTTAAACAACGCTGAACTGGAAATCTCAACAGTTCACAAAAACCCTCTTCCCCAAAAAACAAACCGCAATGAGAAACAAGAGAAATCAAAGAGGGGGAAAATCAACTCCTTTCATAGTTTTCCAGGAAATCCATTTGCTTAAATATATATATTTATATATTTATATATATTATTTTTTTTCAAGTTCAAACACCAAAATTTAAGAGAGAAAGGAAAACGAAACAAAACAAAACAAGTGTCTTCCCCGCCCCCCCTCCAGAATCTGTTGATCCCTGCTTGTCCAAAATCAGAAAGAGTTATTTACAGAAAGAAGAACCGGAGGGGGGTGAGGGCATAGGGAAGAGAAGGATAAGGTGGTGACTGGTGGAGGAAGGATAGTAGGATTAGGGCCTCAGAGAGATGAGGCAAGCCTGAGTTCGACCGCGCTTTCCCTTAGGAAGACGCTACACTGGGGAAATATCCACAGTGTCCCCTTGCCCCCGTGTTCAGCGCAAGGGTGCTGCCTTTCTGGGTCCCCGTCTCAGTCCCACACCAGGTGCTTGGTGGTCATCGCTGTCCTTCTCTCTGCACCCTCCGCTGGTCATCCCCACGCCAGCCGGCTGTGCGCTGTCCTCAGCGCTCACCTCTGTCCCCAGCCAGAGGTGCTCTGGGGAGCAGAGCGGAGCACGTCGGGGTCTCCGCTGCACCCAGCTGAGCCCCCTCAGGAGGACCAGGGCCAAGGTTACAAGGCCATGACAAGCAGCAACATTTCCTGGCCCTTTCCCTCCCTACTGTTGCTGCTCACCTGTATCACTCCAAGCCTCAAGTCAGCTAAACTGCTTGTTCACAGCAGCCTGACCCCAGGGCCACAGCATTACACAAAACTCATCCTGTTGCCAGCTGTCCTTGGCATCCTCATCTTCTGTTTCATAGCTGCAGGGCATTGGCAAGTTAACAGGTGCTAAGGAAAGATTTCTCCATGGAAAAGCCACCTCTGATCCCTGTCCTTGCTTCCCTCCCCACACCATCCCAACTCCAACAGCAACCTGCTGGAAAGGTTTTGCCAGACGAGTCAAACACTACACTGCACAAAAAGAAGTTTTTGTTGCAGATGTGAACCTGCAATTTACACATGATTTGTGTGTATTATAATGTATTAATCAGGAAACACTATGTAAATGTGTGTAAATGCAAACCACAATCTTAAATCAGTTTTGCATAATACAAGTAAACAAATTAATCTCCCAATGCACTTGTAAATGTTAATAAAAACTTGACATTAACCATTAAGCTTAGATAATGTTATTGGATGAGAAAGCAGTGTTGTATGTCACATGTGCCCTTGAAGTGCAAATGAGTAAAATTTACATGTCCAAGACATGCATGTTCTTAAGAACTCAAATTGCTGCTTGCTGCAAGTCATGTAAGCTCTACTTTTCCCGTCAGCAATTTCTTTTTAAAACACTGCCTCCTCCCTGGAGAGAGTAAACCATCTGAAATTAAATGTAAGGAACCCTTGAATATTTGAAGAGTGGCAGTGAATGTGTAAGCAGGAGTATGCATAATTTAAAGGGGCACTGGCAAGACAGACCTAAAATTTTGGTGTGATGATGAGGCTGGAACTTGTACTAAGCTGAACTGTAACCTTAGGAAAACTGTTTTTATCAACCTAGCCTTTTGAAGAGGGAAGGAAGATCGGTCAACCTCTGTCCAGTTGCATATTTGTTTGCACTTCAAAGCATCCTGCACAGTTTGGAAGCAAAGCTGGAGAAGAAGCAGTCTGGGAAGTTCAGTCACTATTCAGAGACCATGCTGTCTTGGACAAACTTCATCGAGAGTTGCCTAGTTGGATGAACACTGTACATGGTGCAAAGAGGTTCTTGATGAAGCCTCGCCAATATGACAGCCTGAGGTGTTACTGCACATTGGTGGAACTGAAAAACGAAATTATTTTCTATACCATGTTTTGACGGCCTCCCTGTAAAAGCTGAGAGTTTGTAGCAGCCTGACAAAAGCAGAAGAGGGATGTGCAGGACTACCCATGAGGTGTACACTAAGATCTCGATGTGTGAGTTTCCAAGGAAGGGACATGAGTTGTGTTTTTATTTGTGGTAGAGCCTCCATGATCAGCTCAGAGAAGTCACCTCAGGGTAGCAGAAGAGGCTGATCCCATGCACAACACGTGTCCTAGAGAGTCTGTACTGCCCAGCATCTCCGTGGGTAAGGTCCATACATGCCATTACTTACTCTGCCTGTAAGAGCAGAACTAACTAGAAAAAAAAATCTGTAGCCAGTAAAACCTCTCTTTCAGCAAGACACAGATGAGGTATAGCACCCTCAAGGCTCTGCTCAATGGAAGAAGTGGAGAGAAGCTAGAAAACCAGAACACTGTCAGAATAGCAAGATTTTTCACAAAACTCACCTGAAGCAGAAGCTGATTGTTTTGGGCATGGCTTCACAAATAGCACTGTCCTCCCTTTATGACCTCCAGAGGGGTAAGAAGAAGAAGACAACATCCTGCCAGGTACTGAAGTGGTGACAGGCAAGTCTGGTGTCTGATGTGTGGCCTGCTGCTCCTGTAATGGATTACACACTCACCTCCTCACTGTTCCCCTGCCTGAGTATGAAATTCTCATTCCCTTACCATGCGAAGGGAGCTCAGTTGGGTGATGTTTACACAGTGATGCAAAGTGACTATTTCTTTCTCAAAAAAAAAAAAAAAAACAATCAACAAACAGAACACAAAAACAGGCTGAACCCCTGATTGGCCCTTCAGGCTGAGGTCCCAGCATCTAAAATCATGTCTTCCAGCACAAGTTTCCTGCACTGCTGCTAACAACATCCCAAATACATTTGTGCACTTTTGTGTACTGTTTTCTCCAAACAGCAACCATGAATGTAGTACATGAAAATGTTAGATGTCTTGCTCCTTGCTCCTTGCCCCTGCTCCTTGGCTTTACCACAGTTCATACAACAGGCCCCATTAAGTCACCTAGCTTATCAGATCTCTGGGTGCCTCAGTTATTTCCCCTATAACGTGTACACGTTTCATTTAATCTCAAGAAATTTAGATGCAAATACATGCAAGATTTCAGGACATTTGCATAATATATGTAAACCATGGCATCTGTCAATTAACTTGTAAATGCTAATATCAATGTATTTTAGTTTGGCATCAAAACTGTAAACTCTTTGAAGTAAGGACTACAGAAGTGCAAAGCATCGAAGGGACTAATCTTGTTTGAAAGCAGCACCTAAATGTTTTTGATCAAATTTATGTCAAGGTTTCACCTTCCTGGCAAAGCATCTCACTTGACTTGGTACTTGCCACATTAATGACTGATTCCTACACCGTCCAATTCTGCAGAAACACTGCTGTTGTTAGGAACAATGGAGTCATTTTGAGCAACACAAAATTAGCTCTGAAGCCACCGGGCACTGTTTGCATGCAACATGCATCCCCTTTCTGATGAAATCCCAGCCAGTGTGCTACCCACTTCCAGCTGTCGAGGAGGGAGCTCCCGCACCCTCTGAGAGTTGGTGGTTGAGATTATTACCACAGTTCTGTAGGCTTAGGAGAGCTGTTAAACTACCTGACTGTTGAATACTGCAGTTCCTTTATAATGGAATTTTTTTGAAAGGATAAACATTCTTAAATTTTGTAGTGGAAATTTTAGCAAGCATCTGAACAACTAAGCACTATTGGCTTTCAATGAAATGGGGTTTATTTCAATGTCTCAAATGCTTCTAAAAACCCTTCTCTACTTGCTGAAAATATGGCACAAGCATTAGCTAGTGATTTCTTCTCTGCACTCAGTGCTGCTGGGCCCTATGCATCCCCCCATCTAATCAGGGGGTGTAGTCAGCATGCCATGCAAGCCATGCATGCACTACGTGTTTAAGACTCTGGACTTGCAGCTCATCCTTCAAGGTCAAGGAGGCAGAGAAAATGCCCCTGCCCTTTTCAGCAGAAGCTAGGCTTTTCCTTCAGTGAAAGGCTGTAGAAAAATACTCCATGCTTATGTGTGGATACCAGCCAAAGATCTGCCTTATTCTATCCTTCTATCCCTGTAAAACAATACTCTAGTTTAGACAAAGATCAAAGATGCGATAGTCTGAATTTCAAATGAGGAAAGAACTTTCCTTTTTTTTTTTTTTTTTTTTTTTTTTTAAGGAAATTTTCTTTTTCGGCCAAGGCAAATAGACAAGAAGTAAACCAGCCTCCTCTTCTCTGCTTAAACCTAAGTCTACACAGAAATCTTGAAAGAGTGGCAAGTCATTTAACATTTCAGTGCATGTCCCCTCTGCTAATAGCACAGCAGCAACCTGCAGCCGAAGGGCGATCGCTTACCCAAAGCTTAACCTTGCAGCTGGCAGACCTTGGTCTCTCGCCTCCTCAGCGAGGATAACTAATCAGAGAGCCACAGAGACAGGTCCAAAACGTCATGCTTCTC
The DNA here is from genome assembly GCF_011077185.1 of Oxyura jamaicensis. Classification (NCBI taxonomy): domain Eukaryota; kingdom Metazoa; phylum Chordata; class Aves; order Anseriformes; family Anatidae; genus Oxyura; species Oxyura jamaicensis. The sequence continues at coordinate 43,228,779 of NC_048893.1, read as the reverse complement.
CAATTTTAATCTAATGCCTCAGATAAGAAAGCGGCCATGAAGCTTTTACTCTCTGCATATAAAGAAGGGGAAGGTCAGCAGGGAGAGCAAACCAGGCTGTCACTGCAGCACACAGAGAGCCCTGAAGTGGCTTGGGGAGAAAGGAGAGCATCTGAATGGTTAGTCCCTAAGCAATAAGAAGCTGCAGAGCCAGCAGAAGTGGCTGGTTCATTACAACTAGCTCTCTTTAGTCCCAGAATGGAATGCTTCCACCTGTGTCTTAGCACGGCAAGGTTCAGCTGCAATAGCTGAAAAAGGAACATTTCAGCAGAGGAAACAGCCACCAGCGCCAGTGGAAGTGGATTTACCACTTGGAGAAGTCCCTACTTGTGGAAGGCCAAAAAGGAGCTCTAAGCCTGTTTATTCCAGTGAGTGAAATACATTAGCAAATACCCCATAGGTATGGGACTTGCATACTTGCAGATATCTTTTCTTTAACTACATTTCTAGGTCCCTTGTTCAAATGCAGAAAAGACACATAGAAAAGCTCTTCTCCACTGACAGAATCTTGGCTTTGTGATGGACCATGCAAATCGTCTGTGAGGGCAAACAAACCTTGCAGCACTCACATTAACAAAGACAGAGAGATATAGATATTTCAAGGAGAACATCTAGGGCTGAAGCGCTCAAAAACTCCAGACTCTTGTCCTTGCCATACGTGTGTACTGGAAGGATATTTGCCCTTCTTCTGGCCTTGTAAAATGTCTACCTCTAAAAACCTGGGAGATCTGAGCAGTGAGGTGCAGAGACAGGGTGGGTGGGCAAAGTGCAAGCTGCTCCCAGAGTGAGATCAGGGTGAAATTATCTGCTCCATCACCACTGGCACAGCCATCCCTTGGAGTCTAAGGAAAGAGATGAGCCTGCTGATACACTCTAGGGAAAGGAAGGTGAGTGAGTTCAGAGGCTGGAGTGCAAGAATGGCCCCTGGCTGAACTTCCAGCTAGCATAATACACGGTCAAAGCCCTGGTTCCAGACTCTGAAACATTATGCTTGGAAAGCCAAGTCCTCAGAGCATTTGCCAAATGTTTTGTTTTTGTTTGCTTTGTTTTATTTTTCAGCCCTATTCCCCTCCAATTCCAAGCAATTGCTTTCAAAAAGTATTCCACCCAGATGCATATTTCCAGGCCACATTTTTAATCCTAGCCACCTGTGTGGCAATGTTACCTATTTTTCTCCACTACACTCATTCTGCTGCAGACATATCCTGAAGGAAGTCCCCAAAGGTGAGATTTTCATTGTGACTTTTCCTTTCCTACTACCAGAGCCAGCCATGTGCTGTCAGGCCAGCAGCCTGGGCTCTGATGTTCAGAATGCATTTTCCATGCTGAAGCTGTGGTCCCTCAGATGCTCAGTCCCTTGCCTGGTCCACTGCCTCACATCCTCCATGGAGCACCCTGCTGCTTAGAGAAAAGAGAGTGATAGAGCACCCCTCAGACGGAGGAGACGAGAAAGCCTGGGGGTCATAGAGTCACAGTGCTGCTCTCGCCCCATACCACATTCTCTTGCTGGTGAGCACACACTGCACACTAGCACAGCATCCCACGGTGTAGAAGACTCAGACAGAAAGGACAGAGGTAACAGAGAAGGTCCCCTGGTAGCTGATGGTGAAGTGTTCTAATGATTGAGTGGAAGATGAAAGCATGATGGATGGAAAATGAAATTCGTATTCAGCTCTGATTCACACAGGCACAAGGAGTGTTTTTAAGACAGAATGGACAGAGAAACCCACCAGATTCCATGGGACAGTCCAGAAACCAGCATCTCCTATCCTCTGACAATTCAAAGGACTAATCTCTTGCTCCTTGGCAGGGTGGGATGGCTGCTACCCATCCAGTGCTCTAGCACCTAGCATCAGAGCCTCCCAGGAGGCAAAGAGCACTAGCACCCTGCTTCCTTCACGGGAGCAGACAATCTCCATCATTTCTAAAAGGGACTGGAGTGCTAAGAAAACAAACTGTTTTGTCTGGAACTGGGAGAGGCAGACTACTTCCTTTATTTTTACACTTGTATTTTGATTTTTTTTTTCTAAGGGGAATGAATGATGGTGCCAACATAGCTTGCAAAAAGACAGTACCATTTTCCCTTACTTGGGAGGAGATATGAAGAATTCCATGCTTAACTCTTGTGCTTCACAGAGCAAAATTCAGAACCTTGTTAACCCTTCCTTACTGTCTGACCTCCTTCACACTTGCCTCTGCAGTACTGCAACCTCAAATGCTCAAAAAGGACAAATCAAGCAGAAAAAGAATCATGAACACTGTTAACACTCAAAAGCAATTCATTATTATTTTTAATTTGCCTTTTGTTTTTTTGAGTCTTTTGGGTTCATTCCATTCTTATTTTCAAGACTTTCTCCACAGCAATCAGAGATAAAAATATCTTTTCATATAAAATGTGAGTTGTGATTTTTTTCTTTTTTCTTTTAACATAATCACAAATCTCCTGTAACCAAGATTGAAGAAAAACATCAAATATTGTTAAACTTGCTATAAAAGCCATAGCAGTAGCATCCCTCTCTCATATAACACTGCTTCTCTCTTTCTTTTTTCCCTCAAAAACTAAACAAAAACACCCTCTGCACAGCTTTTGTTCTTGATCATTTTATTTTGGTGGTTTTCATGCTACATAAAAATTAGTTTTTATATCAAAAATTATTCACAATATTTCCAAAATAGTTCAAGTTTTTTTTTTCCTTTTTGTGTTTTTTAAATATTTTTAATTTATTTTTATTCCTTTTTTTTACTGCAGCTAGGGTTACAAAACATCCCATTTCCTCTCGCCACCACCAATTCGCTGTCAGTTCCCTTTTACATTTGCATATGTAAAAAACAAAAGAAAATGAAAACGAAAAAGAACAAAACCTTTTTTTTTTTTTTCTTTTTCTTTTTAATCATTTACTTGAGAAATAAAAAGTCATTTGGCACTCATGTCTCTGTGGCTCTGATTTTCACCAGTGGAGAGGTTGGAGGTGGGCGTGTGTGTGTGTGTGTGCACGCGCATGCATGTGCATGTGTAAAGGGGATGAGGAGGAGGCAAAATTTAGGCAAAGATGGTCTCACAAGTGGATAGGGAAATATCTGCTGTGCACAACAGCCTGATGGGTGGCCAGTTCACCACAAGATACTAACAGCTCAAGAGAAGAGGAGGTAGCCGTGTTGGGCAGTAGAAGACTTACACTAGAGGTGAGTATTTCTTTTCCTTTTGGTTGATAGACTGAGCTGATCAAACATGCTCTCAAAAGTAAATGTACATAAGTCAGAAATCAAATACAGTTAAAGCTGACCAGTGCCAGCTTTAGAGACGCTACCTGCCCCAACCCTAGTAGACACAGCAGTCCTCCACTACGGCTCTCAGCCACTTCCACGTGCCAAAGGATGAAGGTGCTGGGCTTTCTGTTAGGTGGCATGGCATCGAGATCTGGGCAGATACACCCGCCCCACCTTTAACTCCTACTTCACGGCCTGTGAGACTTTGCTCGCCCTGAATGGCATTGTCCCAGCTGAGGGGCAGCCCTGTCCAGTTGCAGATATCTCAGAGCAGGCAATGCTGGACAGCTCTGGCCTGGGCAGGGTTATACACCTGTCTCCATGGCCTTGCTCCCACTCTGTCCTGGGAAGGCCTGTGTGGGGAGGAGGAAAAGCAGGGCAGTGAGGGGGTGGCTCGGGCCACTCCAGATCAGTCGGCCTCTTTTCTGCCTGTTTGTCCTCTTTTCCCCTCCTCCTGCCCACACATGGGTGAGTAGGAGTCTTTTCCCAGCTTACCCTCTGGCCTGAGATCAGAGACCCACAAAAGCAAGGGTTTTCCCTTAGGCACCCATGGATTTTGGGTCAACTCCCTCAGCAGCCACAAGGCCCCTGCCCAAGGAATCACCACAGAATCCACCCGAAAGGGCCTCTCTCCCTCCTCACAGGGGCAATTCCATGTGGCCTTGGGAGAGAAGGACCCAGGGGTCAGATTCCCTCCCCACTTTCTCCCCACCTTCTCCCCACCTCACAGCAGCCTTGGGGGCAATGGCCAAAGCTCACGGAAGTAATGCACATTTTTTCAGACAAAAATAGAGAAAAAGAAGAAAATGAAGGAAAAGACAGTGAGTACCAAGAAAAACAAAAGAAATAAAAAATAAAAAACAAACATCTGTGCATCAGTGTAATAGTTTGCCTTCTGTGACTCCATAGGGAAGTCACTGAAAAGCTACTTCCCAAAAGGCTGCTGCCTCTTCTATAGACCAGCCCTTGCCTCCAAATACAGATGGTGCTTTGGTCACTGGCAAAGAGACGTTTCAAGATAGCCCGGCCTTTCGGGAAAAACACATACAAAGGAAAGACCCCAAACACAGCTGAACCATACAAACAGTAACTGCACAGAACTGAGGTCTCGGAAAGTTGTATTGCTGAAAACACCTCCCTGCTCCCACTGAAAGGACTGCAGAAAACAAACAAACAGATGAAAGAAATCAACAACTAATCAACAAAGACATTATTTCTACATTAGAAAGTTTGAAAATGCAAAGCTAAAAAGAGCAGTTTGCTGCATTTCTGACCGCATGTGAGAGAGCCTGCTCCAAAGATAAGAAAAGCAACTGGACAGGCAAAGAGGCCTTCAAAGCTAACAGCTTTCTTTGCTAAGGTCCACTCTGACCGCTGTCTAGTGGGAAAGTCATTTCCTACAGCACCTCTTGAAGGCTCCAGCTTGCTAGGAGCTTTTAGGTGTATAGCATGTTGACAATAGTAATAATACATAAAACACACACATACATATACTCATACACACATATATCTTCTCTTCCATAAAACACAAGCCTGGCAGAGCACAGGATACAATGTGATGGAGAGGAAAGAGCGGTTGAACATGGTAGAAAGCAAAAAAGATGAATGTATGTGGTCTGACTGAAGGAGTCACTGGAGTCCAAAGATTATCCTGTTACATCTTATATATACATAAAAAGAAACCATCAAAGAGGCCCAGTGACATAAATACTAATGGGCTGGTTAAGCAGACTTACGATGGTGTATATGATGAGGGCACTAGTCACTAGGTGTTGCTCCTTCCTCATCTGATTAATCATGGCATCTCTTCAACAGGTCCTGATTGTCTTTTCTGGCTGCAGATAGAGGACAGCAGTGTCTTGTCCAGCAGTTTGGCCAAAGTGCTGTACTGGTTGGCACTGTAGGGCCCTCCTAACAGGTTGTTCTCTCTGATACTACCAGTGTAGAGATCTCTCTGTGAAATGAATGGGATGAAGGATGGCTGCAGAAGATTCACTCCCTCCCACCCTTCCTATTTACCATCTCCTCTGAAGAGACTGAATCCCCCCAGAACTGGTAGGGATTTGCAAGATCCCTACCCAGATCCAAGAAGCAATGGTGAGGTTCTTCTATATAATGGGCATGGGAGATCAGGCTAACACAGCTCAGCTTGTGTCTGATCCAAAAGCAAGAAAGGACAGGCTAGTGCTTGCTTGCAAGTGGAATTACAGTGCTTGCACTGCCCTGGAAAGCAGCAAAAAGACAGGCAAGGAAGCCTCTTGTTTGAGTCACAGGGCAGGATTGACCAGATGTCTCTTAAAAGACTTTACCAGTCAATTCAGGATTGTCTTCCTGCTCCACTTGCCAGTTAAGGCCTAAGTAGGTAATGAGTGTGGCACGATGGTTTGAAAATGTGGCACAGCGGATTCAGCACAGACGTGAATGAAAGCATGGAGTAAGTTTCTGGTGGTGTATTCAAACTATCTCCAGGAGAAGTCTGTGTCCCAGCCTTGTCACTGATGCAGACTGGTCCCCCAGACTCCTAATAAAGCAGCTATGCCAGGGCCTACCAGGTAAGCAAAAGCAACAACAGGGCTGCCAAGGTACCTATGGGTGCCCATCACCTGGCTTTAGCAGCATACGGCTTTAAAAACTTTTTGCTCAGCTCAAAACATGCGTACACACACCTAAGCACACATACAGGCTGTGGCATCACACATACAAATGTGCACAGGCCACATAAATATACATACAAATATGACCACCCCTTTGCCCCCCACAAATAGACACATGCAAGAAATACAGACAAGTAGCAATAGGCATGCAACATACACATGATGATCCCAAGCAGAGGGAACCCCTCAAAGCTATGTTCAAGCACGGTGAGTTCCTGGGAGATGAGTCCTGGCAAAATGTATTGCAGGAAGAGGCCCACACAAGCAAGAGAATCCAAAAAGGGCATTCTAGGCATCTAAACCCCCAGGTAGCTTTTGAGAAGCCTGAATTTCAGTTATCTGCCTGTGTTGATGGATCTGGTTCCAAGGCCTGGAAGGAAAACAGAGGGAGAAAGCACAAAGCTATCATCTTACCCCTTAGTTAATTTTTGTCTGTTCAGGGGCAGGTATATTCTTTATTCGGGTGACATGGGACTTACCAGCCACTACCCATGGATCTAGATAGAAGTCCCATGCAATAGATGTGCTCTCTCCAGACACCCTGCAGATGCTGCAGGTATGTCATGTTTATGGCACACTGAATAAGCAGCGGTAACACAGAAAGGAACCTAGTGACAGTGACAAAGGTAACTCAATGTTTTGGCCAAAAGCTAATTTATGGGATGTACTCCTAAGGAGATGGCTGACATACAGATGCACATTGTTGGGGTAGCACCAGACGGGCCAGTGGTTTCTGACTTGATTTATGTTTAGAGTTCTGCCAGGAGTCACTCAGACAGATGCACAGTCTCAAACATACGCCTCCTCCCAGACTGACGGGTATTTGCAGTTATGTGCACAGCCCACTGTGGACCGTGCTGGGACAGCCATGCCAAGGTCATAGCAAAAGTACATGAGAGGGACATCCACCCTGCTCAGTCCTCCAAGTAGAGCACCATTCCCACGTGGCTGTAGTAGTTCCTCCCACCCAGAAACCAGAGATGCATGGTGATCAAGAGTTGGCAGAACCAGCTGGGAGAAGGCTGCTGCTCTGGATAACCTCTGGGTATGCTGTCTCTCTCCATTGCTCCTTTCACTGCCCATATACTTTCACACAGTACAGTTTGAACCCTCAGAGACCATGGCACATGGCAGTACATGCACATACACAGCAAGGCTGACTGACCCTTTCTCAGACTGTGACCAGCAGACCCAAATGTCTTCACAGATGAGCAGCTGGCAGCATGCATGGCAGTCCTAGCCTGCAGAGGATGGTTGGTTGATGGCGATTCAATAAGGACCAATGCAAGTTGTCCAAAAAGGGAAGGAAGTAGGTGTCTTGGCATCTGCCTAGAGCCCCAACCTGTTTCACACTGGTTCTGTTTCTGCATATTCACCATGTCACACTCCATCACTCTCTTTCCTGGTGCTAGACCACAAACTCTAGTTATCTAGTGTCAAGTACTAGCTCATATTGACTTGCCAAACAGAAAGGGACAAAATACTACCAGACACTCATTCACTCCCAGGTTTGCAATGGCAGAACATCATGTAGGCATTTAGAAGCCCATGGTGTCTAGACAATAAAGGAAGGGAGCCCGGTGCTTCTAAAAGATAGCATACTTCTTTCCAGAAGCCTTACTTCATTGATGTAGAGTAAAAGGGAAAGACTCCACTGACCCTGATATGGGTCAATTTGGATTGGATAAAAATTGTAGCTCCCCCTGCTATAAACTTGCCAGTCAGCCATGAAGGAAGGAAAGGATATTCTCTCATTTGGCTTTCTCAGAAAAGACAATTTGTTTACTTCCTTGCACTAATTAATTTGCCAAACTGATTGTTTCTTATTTCTTCAGCAAGTAAGAGCAGAACTCCATCTCAGTGAAACTGACAGAAAAGTCAAAAATAACTACCAAATATCACCATCTAAAATCCTGGTCAGGGCTAGAATTTTCCAGGAGATGAGAAGAAGAGGCCTGGCCTTTACTCTTCTGCACAGCATTGCACAGTCCAATGAAGACAACAGAGCGACAAGACAGAAGAGCACAGTGGGCGAACAGCCGGTGTAAGTCACTCTGAGGAAAGAGGCATAGACATGAAATTGAAAAATCAACATGAGTAAAATGGGAAATAAGTAGATAGAAGGCCAGTGAGATGATGCAGTAAACTGCTGAAGAGATCAGAACACCTGAAAATGAGGTTCTGCTCAGAAGAATGAAAGAGTACCTAAAGCAGAGGAAGTAAAGTTGGTGAGACTGGCACAAAGGGTCCGAGATGGTGCCACCTCCCCTCCCACAGATATTGGAAAGGCCATGAAAAGAGGGAGATGGAAGAGTTGGTCAGGAGGAGATGAAGGCCCAGAGAGAGATCCCTGTAGTAACAAATGTAGTCTGCTGACATCCCAGAGGGAAGACAATAGGGACCAGGGAAGAGAAAGTAATCAAAGAGCAAAGCACATAGAGAAGGAAACAGCCCTGTGCCTCACACGAACAGTCCCTAGCAATCAACACTGCTTTTATTACAGGAAATTATTAACACCCTCTGCTACCCACCACCCCTAACCAATCCCAAACCTCCCCTGTTTGGGGACCCTTTCTTGGCACACACATATAACATCCAGATAAACTTTCCGAACCAGCAAAAGCAACCACTGAAACAACTTCAAACACCACAGACCAATAAAACCACAATTTAGAAGTTAACTTTCCCACCCCCCCATGCCATTATTTAATAAGGAAATACTGTACAGATATAAAATCCACCCTTTTCCCAACCTGAATATAATTGCTTGAGTTAGTTTCTGTACATATATACATATATATTTACACAATAATGCTGCAGTCAAGAAAGCAGATATGTAAAAGTCACAAAGTGAATACATAAATTAAATAACTACCAGAAGAACTTTAGGAAAGGTCACGTTGTTCCTACTTGGCAAAAACACATTGTGGGACAGAGTCATTAAGTGTACTGCAATGTACCATATATATGTGTGTTTCTGTGCGTACGAGCGCACAAGCCTCACAGCTTCCTGCTGTGCTGGGCTTGTTCACGTGTGTTTCACTTCCCCAGTATGTTTCGTATGTGTGCGCATGCCCAGAGGAACCCCTGTCCCACAGCAAGGAATTCGTCTGACCTGTTGGAGTGCATACCAGCGCTTGCTGTGAGCTTTGAATGGCAGGAGGCCAGCAGGTTAAGAGATCTGTAGCTACTAACACATTGCAGAGACCTTCCTTTACCTCAGCACCCAGGAGACTGTACCCTTGGCATCGGCAGACCTGAGTCCTGTTCTCTGAGATACAGTTTCACCGCCTTTTTTTACACAAGCAGATTGATGCTGTGTCAGTTATGTTGTCAGCAATGGCAGAAGGGAGCCAGAATTCACTCAAATGGCATGGCTAGGAGAGGAATTTGGGGATGCTGAAGATACGAATAAAGAACTCAAAGCCAATTGCTAAGTGTTTGTTGTTGTTGTTGCTGTTCAAATGGCAGACACCCAGGTCTGTCTGCAGTCAGCCCCAGGGAGGTCCAGAGAGCCTGTGATGAGGATGAAGCAATGGCATTCATATTGCCAGTGAGACAGTCAGCGCCCCAGCTTGCCTTTGAGGGGGGAGGAGGGAGGGAGACACAGGGAGTATAGGTGGGTGAATGCAGCAAGGGTCTATGGCTTGGAAATCTATTTGGCTGCAAATTGAAAATAAGCCCTTGTGGGGACGACAATCGGGTCCCACTAGTTACTATCTCGATGTGCCCTGCAGCATCCAGCAGCATGGTAGGTGTGTTCCAGGTGGACACGCCAGGTGTGTTCAGCAGCAGGGAAGCACTTATGGGAAAGAGTGGGTGTGGGGATCGTGGCTTGGAGTCTGTCCCCATTTGTTGCCAGCAATCCGGCTCCTTTCATGCACACAGCTCCCAGGGGCTCGGGTCGTGAGCCAGGCATATGCCACAGAGAGGCAGCATAATCAGACCCTACCCTCTGCCAGCTTGCGTTGAGCAGGAAGGGTGAAGTGTAATTCCTTAGAGCAGTGGCGCAAAGAGTCAGCACAAAGTCCCTTCATCAACACTCGTCATCTTTATCCCCTCCCCTTTTTCTTTTCTTTTTGGCAACCAAAAATACATGGGGAAGTGCAACCTCCCACCCTTCTCCATGGGAAGGGCTCATCAAAGGTTGCTTGACTGGAGTGGAGGATGTGTGAAAGGCCTAAGTCTGATCGTTGGCTGTGTTCCCAGGCTTGCTTCCATCTGCTGATAAGCAATGGAGGTGGGAGGATATGCCACATTTGATAGAAAGCTCTAAAGCAAAGACTTGCCTATAAAGATCCCTGAGGTATCTCTGATCACTCTAACCTGTCACCACCATCATATACATTCTCTGTCTCCCCCTCTCTTTTGCTGACAATGTTGCTGTGAGAAACAATCCTGATCTGAAGGTACAGAGGGGCTTTTTTCAAAATGGATGCTAGAGTCTTCTTGGAGTGAGGAGCTCAACATTAGCATGCATTACTGAAGAAGTCATAAGCAAAGAGGGCCAGCTTGGCAACTCTTAACTCCTCCACCAAATCCTTCAGGACAACATAAAGGAGCCTTCCTCCCCTCATGCACTGGACATCAAAATACCAATTCCCTATGGGAAAAGTTCACACTTGCATATTGCTGAGCATTTTGAACCCACTGGGGTTCTCACCTGGAGAGTTCTGACAGCGCATGCTGGATTTCAGAGGGAACAGGATGAGTTTTTGCCGAGGAGGTGGGGCTGGTGTGCTTCATTGTCTTGACAGACAACAAGTCCTGACTGTAGCTTGTCTTTCCTATTTGTGATGTGACATGGCAAGTTCTGATAGTGCCCTCACTGGAAGGCATGATGGGAGACAGAGGACTGCCACACCAGCATGTGTTGTGTTGCACTATAGTAAAAAGCTGGTGTGAATACTCCAAGAAGGTTTATGATGTGGAGATCCACGGCTGCAAGTTCTACCTGCCAGCTGCTTTCCACTGTGCATGACACATCTCTGATACTTTTGGAATATTTCCTCCATCTCCTTCAAACACATCTTCCTTCAGCTGAGTACATACACTCCAGTACCACTTCAGAAGAACATGGCTCATGAAATACCTCTCAGGGAGACATGCCTGGGGCTAGATTGAGGAGGCAAATGTCAGAAACATTGCCAAAGACACCTAATCTTTCCCAGGAGGCTGGCTGCAAATATACAGTAGAGGTCAACAAACTGTAGAGGACACAATGGTTTTTGATCATTATTCTTGTGTGCAGAAACTTTCATAAAGGGGAAATGTTCCCAGCCACTACCCCAGAAAATTCTGGCGTTTTTACAGGAGAGAGAGAGAAATGGCAAAGTAGGGGATATGGAATATTGTCAGGCTCTGGTATGAAATTCCATTCTTTTCAGGACAGGTATTAAACAGCACATGGGTGGTATTCTAGTATAGACGATACCTGCTGCTAATATTACCTGATTGATTCACTTGAATGCTTAGAATGAAAATACACCAAATCTAAAATTCTAAATATATAATCAGAGTTTAATAACATCATTGATTTATTTTCTGGATTATGAATTACACCCTCCCCCCACCCCTCCCTTCCCCTCCCCTTCACCTCTGTCCCAAAGCTTGTTGACCTTTCAGAACTAAAATAAACAAAGCAACCAGAAAAGATCACTTATAGAGAAAGAATTAACCTGATGGACACGTGGCCTAATTTGTTATGGGAGAAGGCAAAATACCAGACTCCTGTAGTTAGACCAGTGGTTCAGTCCAGAATTTCCAGTTCTTCTTTTCTGGTTGCCCTAGAGCATTCATTTGAGTGGTTTGTGGCACAGTTAATATTTGCAGAGCACTCCCAGTGTTAACAGTGCTACACAGTATCAACACTAGATAATGATTTTGGCAAACTATCATTTGCCAATCAGTGGAACAAGGGACAGACCAGTTTGGAGAAAATACGAACCAACTTTCACCCCAGAACACAAAAATCAGAACCTTTGAGAAGAGATTTGAAAAAAGTTCCGTTAACTTCTTTTTGGTTTGTTTTCGGCTTAATTTCCCTGCAGAGCCACCCTCCAGGTTTCCTTGTTCCAGGTGGGGAGGGATGTAAAGTACTGAAATAACCACCAATGAGATTAGCTGCCCTTGCCAGCTGTCAAGCTCCCCCCCAAGCCCTTAGGAAATACCAGAAATTCTCACAAGCTTTCCCAGGTCCAAGATTTCTAAACCAAAGTAGCATTGGAGAAGTCTCTTAATGTCAAGTGATGGTCCAACCTGAGCGGCCAACTTGATGGTTCACCCCACCACTATCAAGACAGCGTAGTGCCTTGAGGCCCAAACTCCACAGAGAGATGCTGGTACAGAGAGTTTATATGCAAAAAGGAATTGGGGGTGTTCCCATCAAAACATGAAACCCTGCTGGCAAGGCTTGAAGTGACGTTCCGGCGTCTTCCATTCATGAAGATAAGGTGACTGGGCGATACGGGGGGCCTTGGGGAACACAATACACACAGGATTTTCCTCTCTCTCGCTCTCTCTCGCTCTCTCTCTCTCCCTCATTCATACGGCCTCGACCCGCGTAAACCGCTTCCAAAAACGCAGCCTGAAAAGTTGTAGAAAACAAACAGAACGGAAACAAACTCCCCTCCCTCCCACCCCACGACCTGAATATTCACGAGAAGAGAAACACCAATTTATACAAAAACGCAATAAAAAAGAAATATTTACAAATGAAAGGAACGCCTTCTTGGTGGCCGCTGTCAGAGGCATCTGACAAGCTGCCGTGTGTTCTGGATTGCAGATCGCTCTGGTAATTTGTTTGGTTTCCTTTTTTTTTTTTTTTTTTTTTTCTCCTTTTTGTCCTTATAATGAGAGAAGAGGGAAAGAATAAGAAGTTCCCATACCCCAAAGATTAAGGGGTGGCATTACAAAGACTCTCCCCCTCTTCCCTCTTCAATTTCCTCAGTGAAATCTAAGAAAATGTTCCCCTCACCAATCCTACCCACCCTCTCCTCACACTCTCCGACTTTACAGGCAAATCCCACCCTCCCCCCACCCCAGCTTTAAAAAATAAATAAAATAAATAGGTAAATAAATAAAAGGCCTTCTGTTGGCTTAAAAAGAGAAAGATAAAATCAACCAGGGTGCGGTGACAAATGCGAGAGGTGGCTTTCAGCTCCAAGAAATGTAGCTCATAAAGGGGCTGCCATCTCCATTCAGAGTCAGTCCCCTGGAATGTCCCCATGGCCTTAGCACAGGGCTCTCTTGACCCTCCCCCTGGTGAGCCATGGCAATTGTGACATTGGGACAGACCCAGGAGAAACAGGAGGGACTTTGCCACATCTCTTGGGATGGGACAGGTTGGCCCATGCCCCCACCTCAGGAAAAAGAAGACATATGAAGGGGGAGTTCAACTTGTCACTCCTACCATTGCTCCCTTTCCTTTAGTTTAACTTGCATCTAAAATGATACAATGGAAAGAAAAAATCACTCTTATCGATACTAGGTGCACCAGGAAAGCTGTCACTACAACTGCAGGGATGGGAAACCCTAGGCTATTCCAGCTTTGCACTTGTGCTAGTATCTCTCTCGCACACAGAGGCACACGTACATGTACACACACATCTCAGCCTTGCACGTCTTGTCTTCAGCCCTCAGCACAAGTTTCTGTGCTCTCTGGCATTTATTCAAGCACACCCCTTGCCAGGAAGACAAGCCATGTACTTCCTTTGTACATTCAATAGTAAATATACATATGTATTTCCCATGGGTGTGCACACCCTCTTCCCACTTCCACATGTCCAAGGAGGCATCAAAACAGTCCACCAGCACCACCGCCACCACATGCACCCTTTCATGGTGTTTTTTTTTCTCTCTCCAGCACCATGCCAGCGTTGGCAGAGGGCACCCTGTTCCTTTTGTTCCATCCTGCTGGCCAAGGGTAGGGAGGGCAGAAGGATGAAAACCTTTCTTGTCCTGCTCTCCTTGCTGAAAGGACATGCCAAAACAAGGTTGGTGTCCCCTGAAGTGACAGTGACAAAACTCCCCACCTTTCCCTACTCTTTAGCTCTGTTCCACTGTTTGTTATCCGGACACCTTATAGGATTGTGGGTTTATTTTGCTTTCTCCACAGACATTTCAAGTATAAGATTATTGTATATACTCGCGTATAGGCTAACCCATGTGATATATTGCTCCCACCCTTGAAATAAGCCACAACTAGTGAGCAATTCATAGCTAACAACCCAGCTTTGCACTCCTTTCTCCAAACTCCTTTCATTTCAGTGCAAACCTGAATCCTCTGTCAAAGCTCCCAGAAGCCTCCCTGACTCCAGGGTTGCTTTTCCAGACTCAGACCCCACTTCCTTTCCAACTGTCCCAATGGTCTGTCACAGATTCAGTGGCTGTAATAGCCATAGTGAAACCACTAACCAGACCTGCAGACAAATCTCTCCCTCCCCCCACACCCCCAGCAAACAATTCAAAATTTTAGAGTAAAATTTCTCAGCATATACGCAAATATATATATATATATATTTCAGCCCTAAACCCCCATAGTCTTCACAAAATAATGTAACGAGAACCTCAGTATACCTAACATATAAGTGCATCATCAAGTTAATCATGTTTTTCCCCCTTCACTTTCTCCACGTCTTCAAACATTACTCTTTTCTAGGCAGTTTTAGGAAGAGTTGCCTGAGCAAGCATATGTTTCTGCATGTCCATTACACTGCTTCTGCTGTCTCCTCCTGCCACACACATTTGTGCGTGCACATGCCTTTCTCTGCTGGGAGCCAGCATAAGTGAAATACTAGAGTCACTGCTGCTCCCCCTCGCCCCACCCCTTCCCTGTCTTTTTCTCCCCCTCCTGAAATCACGAGCGAGGATATCCAACTCCGATGTCACTGTAAAGTGCAATGGCCAGGAATGGAGGAGAATGGGAGGAGCGAGAACATGGAAAAAGAGATAAAAGGGGAGGGGTGGGAAAGAGGAGGAGGAAGAGGGGAAACCAAAGAGGTGGCACTTGTCACCAGTGCTGCACTACTCAGAACTCCAGTATCCCACAAACTAAGGACGACCAGGGAGAGTAGCCAATGGGAGTTATCCCACCCCACCCTCCCATGCTCCACATCCACCCCCAGTCCCTCCCCGCGCTCTTCCCCTCTCACTCAAACGTCAGACTCAATACTGGAGAGTTTCTCATAAACATGCCCGTTGCTGGAGCCATTGAAAGCCCTGGGGTTTTTGTTGTTAGGCACACAGGGGTTGGACTGGTTCCCTATACAGATGTCCTTCTGGAAACGGGCTGGCACAGCCCCATGAAGGGCTGAGACCACCGGCTTGTTGGTGGTGACGATGGCTCGGAAGTCTGGCCTGGCTTTGGGCCCTCCTGCCACCACAGGCTGCCTGAAGAAATAAGATTTGCTGCCGTGGAGCAAGCATTGGTCATCCCCAAAAGTGGGGATGAAAGGGTTTTGGGTGACCCGGTCAGGGTAGAGCGACTTGCTGAGCATGTATCCCCCGCTGCTGCCGGGGTTGTTGTGGTGGTGGTAGCTGGTGGCGGGCACTGAGGACTTGTTGTTGGCAAAGGTGGTCTCACTGGCTGGCATCTCAAACATGTGGGCGTAGGGGCTCCCCTCCAAAAAGCGGCCCTTGTCCTTGAGGCTGACGCTGCGAGGGGCCAGGGCTGAGTCATCCTTCTGCAGGTCCACAAAGGTGTCGTAGGAGTGCTGTCGGCGGAGCTTGTTGCGGTTCTTCTTCTGCACCTTGGAGGCAGAATTGGAAGGGCTCTGAGGATATTTGGAGGAGGAGGTGGCACTGGTGGCCACGGGCACAGGGGCAGGTGGCTGGTCCAGCTCTTGGAGTGAGTTGTCCTCACTGATGTCATACAGGTTGCCCGCTTTCTTGCAGGCCTCACACCGGATGCAAGCCTGGCGGGTGGAGTTCTGCCCCACCACTGATGGTGTGTAGTTGTGCACCTTAGAAGGGCAACCACGGCAGAAATTAGTCCCAGGCCGGTCCTCCCAGTCTAGGTTGGTCAGGTTCTTCTCCCACGGTGCTGGGACCCCACTTACAACACCATGCTTGTGCTCATTGCTTCCGCCAAACTCACCCGAGCCATGCTTATGGTGGGCCCTGTTTGTGCAGGATCCACCCCCCCCTCCTCCTGTGTCACGCTTAAACTCATCTCCCCGCTCTTTGTAGATATCCGTCAGGTCCACGTGTTCCCAGTGCGGTGAATTTTCCTTGGCTCGAAACTGATCCAGGTAGAAGTCCCGTAGCCCTTCCTTGTCCCTGAAGTAGCGCTTGTGGTCAGGCGAGCGGGGTGGACGCCGGCGGTAGGCCAACTCTATCTCATCAAACTCCCGCCGGGACTTGGCAGAGGCTGGACGTTTCTTCAGACTGTCCTTGTACTGCTGCTTCCGCCGCTTTGCTGCGTTGCCTTCGATGTTGCCATAGGTGACTGTGTGAGTGGAAATGTCAGAGACATCTGAGCGGATCAGGTCATCGTGGGCTCCGCTGCCCCCGTAGCGGTCACTCTTGAAGGAGAACTTGCCATAGAGGTCACCCAGCTGGCTGTGCTTGGCAGGGGGTAACCCCAGGTCCAATGGCTTCTTCCCAATGGACCGCGACTGGGCATTGAAGGGTGGGTTGTCACAGTCATAGAGCCCATCGATGGAGCTGGTGCTTCCAATGCTATGGGGGCGGTGGTGGTGATGGTAGTGGTCCTGATATACGTTGCTGTCCTTCAGCTGGAGGTTGCCAAAGGTCCTCTCTACCTCACTAATATAGTCACTAAAGAGATTCTCCTCACAGGGGGGGTTGTTGTAGGACTTGCAGTCTGAGTGTGTGAAGCTGCGGCGGTGCTCAGAGATATCGTAAACCGATGACTCACGGCGGATAAAGTCCAGGGCACTCTGAGGTGAGCCATTGACCCCTGACAGGTTGGCCATGTTCTTGGCTGTCCGAAGCAGGCGGAGGATGTTGGAATGGGTGTTGTTCATAGTTGCCGTGGGGGAGTTCATTGCTGACTGGCGTTCCTCAATGGCCACACCATGGATGCAGCTGTAGATACCCTGAAATGAGAGAAAGCATGAAGGTGAGTGGTCCTGCTACGAATACACAAAAGGGGTTGTGGGCTCGGAAGCACCCTGTGCACATACAGCACATTTCTGTAGCGTACACCTGTTAGCCTTTCATCATGAAGCACACTCAAATAAAATGAAGCTAGATCAGTTCCACCAGCCCTAGCTGCTCTGCCTCTCTTTGTTGCCCCTACATTTTTTTCCTTTTCCTCCATTTATCTTCCTCTCTTTTGCTTCATGTCATATCTGTAGGATGCAGCAATAACTGCTAGCATCTGTAAGAGGCACTCCAATTTAGTAGGTGAAACACAGAACTGCAAATGGGGAAAAATAATATCCTTGGGAATGAAAGCATCTAGACAAGGGATTCTGTGTAGACAAGAGGAAGAAGGTCTATTTTGCCCCTTGAAATTCATCTGGGCATCAGTGAATCAACAAGACAGGAGCTATCTTAAAAAGGAAACAGCTTTTTGTCATAAACTTAGCTACATTAATCACCAGTACAGATTAGAAAAGGAAACAGAGAAAGAGCAGGACTGCTGAACAGGTATTTGGTTCTTTTGCATCTGGTTGAGCAAGGTACAATAGAATTTTTAATTGCATTCTATTAAATTTAACGGTGATAACAGCCTCCAGATTGACATCCCTGAAAATGAAAGTTCTCGATTAAACCTTAAATCAGACAGCAGAAGTGCCTGATTCCTCCACCTTCCCCACTAGTTCACTTCATCCAAAAGATCACTTCATCTGTGACAGACAGTTTGCAAGGACTACCCCAAGGAGCAGAAGGAAAGGGGCTCATTTGTTACCTGGCCTACCAAACAGAGCCTGCTGATTAATGTCAATTGTGAAATGGACACCACCACATCATGTTACCATGGTTTCTCAGCAGCTGGAAGATGATTAATGCTTTTTGGACTTTTCACCAACCTGGGCCAAGTCTAACAGATAACCACAGAATGAAAGGATCTGTATTCAGCTAAGGATCACCAGGCACAGTCCCACGTCTCATTTCCAGACTAAAACAGGTTAAAAACTAATGGTATAGAAGAGAGATGTGTCCCTGCATACAAAAGGCTTGTCATTTCTCCTAAGCAGTATGTTATGCAGCAATTATATACTCCTAGTACAATCAAAGTAAATTCTGCTACAACAGATACCGAGGTCAAACATGCCAAGACTTGACCTCACTTCAGAGTGGATCAAGAGAACAGACCAGTGACAGAAAGAAGAAAAATAAGGGATGCTGCTACCAACAATAATTGGAGGAAGATGACTCAGAAATTACTAGAATCTGCTTTAAATGTAAATAGTATCCCCTATGGCAGATTTGCATAGAGCAATTGCTAAGTTTATGTGGTCATCCTAACTAGAGTTATTTTTGCATAGTTTAGCGCATGGCTTGTGGTTGGGGACTCCTGGCTGCCCCTGGTAGCACAGTTCTAGTTAACACAAGTTCAGGTGGACAGCTGTAATATAGGGGACAATGAAAAACTCCTGAATTTCTAATCATTATCCACCATTACTGGACCTATTGCCCCTAAATTTGGCCTGCTTACAACTCACATTGGAGGAGCAGACAATTACAGTTGACTTCTCTTTATATTGCATTTTCATTTCCATGTGAAATTTCCATTTCTGCTACTATAATGAGGCAGAGACCAGAAATGTCAGAGAAAAACAGTAAATACTTTTGCAACATTAACAGAGGAAAGACACCAGACTTTACATTGCAGACCATCACTCTGTACCACCTGTGTGTTAGACAGCCTCGGTGGATTTCCCCATCTCCAGGACCTAGGACTGTCTGAATAAAGCCTGATCCTTTTCCCCTCTGCTAGCTAACGACACTTACCCTGCTGATGGAGAAGACCACGCCAGGCTTGCCAGAGCAGACACCCATGAAGCAGTGGCGGAATTGCCAGTAGAAGAGATGTTCACAGATGAAGGTGATGAGACTGAGAGCCATAGCTGCTCCCAGCATGTAGAAGACACCTGCCATGTTATCTATATCCAGCTGGCTGCTCATAACCTCATTCTTCTCGTTGTGACAAATGCCAGTGAGCCACAGTGCTTCCAGCTCCTCCATCTCCCCTGTAAAGACACAGAGATGGAAAGAAACAGGTTAACCCACCCTGCAATGGCTAAGGAGCTCAATCTGAGGTAGACTGAATACAGGAAGCTGATTTAAGGTCGTTTCTGGTGGCCATGCTCTTTTTCCGCATTTGTTACATCTGTGAAATATCCCAACTGCTCTTCTGATAGGGGCAGGTGCAATTAGTCGCTGGGAAGGCAACAGGATTTTTCCACAGTCTGATATTAGGCACAAAAATCTGTGCTGCATGACAAAGCTATCACTTGCCAAATGTCTACTGTAAGACTTTTGTCCACCAGGTGACTGAAGACTTCGCCTCACAAACTTCCACTTTCATATTAGGTCAATGAAGGGAAAAACAGTGACTGATAGTGGTAGACAGAAATGAGTCACTTCTAAATGAAAACATTGCCAGCTCAAAATTCAAAATGTTGATTTTACATAAAAATGACTGATTTTGAATGTGTTTTCATCATATCCATAGCTCATTAAATTGAGGTGCTATGTTCTCCAAAATATTTTTACATTTTTACCTGGTTTTCTTCCCTTCAGTTTTGCCCAAATTTGACACTTCCAAGCCCGTTGACCAATCAAAAATATTATTAATTTGTATCAACTAGGAACAAATGTTCTGTAGTCTAATTTCATACCCCACTTACTCCCATTTTGATATTTCATGAGGAGAGAGAGAAGCACACACGAATATACATGCTCATACTGAGACATTCAGAAGCAAACTAATTTTACAGGTCGGCAATTCTTTTCATGCTGCTAGGGAAGTTATTTCAACCTCCAGTCCAGTGTCAGGGAAAAAAAGATCCATATATTTACATGGCATCATAGTGCACTCTTAAAAGCTTTATCAAGACCCCATGTCTTTTTCTGAAAGAATACATATTAGACAGCTTAGACACCCTATCTGTCAGGTGATCAATAGTCTGCTGAAGTATTTAAAAGCTATGTTCTTTACATATTTATTATACCATATGTTATTTTCAGGTTTCAGGAAAAGAAAAGAAATACTGATATATAAAATAACCCGTCAATTTTATTTATTAAAAAAGAACTCAGAAAGGTGTAATATAGAATGGAAAGGGAAAGCCAGGAAAATATTTACTAAAAAGAAATTCCTTACCCCATGAATATATTTTTAATAACAGCTCTTTCTCTGTAAATAATGAGATGAATAAGGTAACTATACTGTTCTGATTAAAAATTCATTCCAAAATGTTCTTCTGAGCCTCAAGATCTTCCTTCCTTGTTTGTTTGTTTGGTTAGTTGTTTTTTAAGATTTGGGGAAATCTGAGTTAACTTTTTAATCAAGAAATAATTAGTCTGTTATTTTCTAAACTCTGCATGGCTTAGTCATGTCTAGACCTATGAAGCATGGGGCAACCACGGGAAGTCCAGTATCATTTGTGGGTTTGGTCATAGCTAGCGAAAAATTCACAAAAGAAAACTTGTTTTCACAAGACACTCTTCTCACAAGATATTGTTCACACACATCAGAGTTGATTCTATGAAACCCCTAATGCTTTTGATAACATTCTGCATCAACAGAATAAAAACAGGTGACTTCCTGCACATTTCTGGTGCAATGTCTCCAACAAACCCTTGTTAATAATCTGTTCTCAGCTCAGATCTGAAACACCAGATCTAGGGAGACAGAACTTCTAATCCATATACGCAAGGCTTGCTATTTCTTAGGAAAACTGCAACTCCTCTTTTTCCTGTCACTTACCATCTCCAAAAAGCTGTAGAATGGCAAGATCAACCTGGCGCTTCCAGCCTGAGTCCTTTTGGATGGCAATGCCATAGCCAGTGGAGGCAAACACTTTCCCACTCCCAATCGTCACCAGCTTGCAGCCTTCATCTCTGCCAGCCATGTAGTTCAGCACTGCTGCATCATATATGAAAGCATCCAACTTCCTGCACAGGTACAAAAAACAAGAGATGTATAGCACAGAAAAGATAGTATCTATGAGTGCAAAGGTGTTCTCAGCTAATTAAGGCAAAATTAACCTCTTCTACATACAGTACAATAGGTTGGCATCTTCACCTTCCTTAGAGTTAACTCAGCTCTGAGGCTAGAATCTTTTTCCAGGTGAAGATAGATTATAAATGATGATTACCTATTTCTCTCTGATTCTTTGGTAATTGTCATTTCTGATCCAAAAGGAAATTTGGAAGACAAACATAGCACAAGATAAAGATGAATGAAGAAAAAGTCCAAGCGATCTATAGCCCTAAGAATAGCTTGTATTTCTGTACTGCCTTTCATCTGAAAGGAACCTTAAATACTTTATAAAATTTATCAATATTAGATAGCAAAGTAGGGCTTGAAGTAAAGAAAAGATTTTCTCCAATTCAAAGTGCTGGAATGACTTAGCTGAGCAAAATATATTTTTTTCAAATTACATGTAGCCAGGACACCATGTTTAACTCCTCAGTTACTGTGAAAAGCTCTACCAGATATTTACCAATGTCAAATGGCCGTGATAACAGCTGTATGGCTTACCATGCTAAGTAGCTCTTTTGTAAAGACTGTTCAGCTGAAAACCATGAGTAAGTGTCTATTTCAACACAGAGAAATATTCTTTATAGTTTGGGATAGGCAGACAGAACAACAGACTGATGAGAACCTTCCTTTCACCCCAACAAATTGATTTGGGAGTGGGGGATTAGGGGGTTGCATCTTCCGTACAACCAGAGACAGCCGATGAGTAAATTCTCCCACTAGACCTGAAATGAAGCTCTTTCTGGTAAAAGACCAAAGACCTTCCACCTCACACATTCTCACACCCACAATATCTTTTCAGTCCACCTCCTGAACATATATTTCCAGGATGGTGATTATCTCAGTTTAAGTGCATATCTGTAGGGAAGTTTGTCCAAGGGTAAATATGAAGCCAGGATGACATCTACCACAAGTGACGAGCTCTATTTCATCTATATATTTCCAGGACTGAGCATATTTATTTCCTGGATGATGACTATACTGGCAAATGTACCTTCCCAGGATGGTATCCAAAAATGGTACAATCATTTATAATGGGCTGTGTGCCTCTGAACCTGGCAAACAGGTTTAGGAATATTCAGTCAATCTAGTAATTAAATTGGCTGAACATCTTCATTCGTGCTTTGGAATGAACTTTCTCATAACACTGTGACATGGGTGTAAGAGAGAATGTTTTTTTTTTTTTTTTTTTTTTTTTTTTCACTGGGGCTGGGTTCTGACAACCAAAATGGTCAGCTCTGAGGAGGCTTTTAATTAAAAGGGACAAAGGCTTACAAAGACTAATGGGGGTTTTAAGTTAGCTCCTCTACAGATTCTCTGCTATTAAAATAGAGTGAGATGTTCGAAGATACTTTTTACTAATGATTTTTCCCACATTTCCCAAATTACCCAAGGAAATACCCCCTTTTTTATAGTTCCTTAATATTCAAACAACATTTTGGTTAGCTCTTGATACTATAATATTCCAGAGAGAAGGGCTACTTGCAAACTATTTGCTTCAAGCACACCTTCCATTACACTATATGAGCTAGTGATACACTGGAGTGGGATTAGTCTAAAGATTGTTTCAGCGTCCTGATTAAACATAATGTTTTTTATACACAGAAGGAGAGAAAATAAAGGAATTTCCAGATGACAACACAAATGCTCTGGAAACAACTTTGCCCACAGAGGTCTGTGAGCTTTTCCTGTTTACGCATAAGGGCCCATCAGCATGAAAGAGCTTGCTGAAGCAAGATCTCTGGGACTAATATACACACGACTAATATACACAAGGTACAGAAGATTATCTTTTTTTTTTCTTTTTTCTTCAAATGGTCTTGTAAGTATAGTAAAAACAGAAACTCTTATACAGATGTGAATAAAAAGAAAGGCTAAGAGAATCACAAAAATATTCTCCTGTGGTGTGTGCAGTCTAGCTACATTTGTAATCATGGAATGATAATGGAGGTTCACTTTCCAAAACCCACAAAAATTTTCCCAGACAAGCATGATAAAAAGTCACATTTCTGTCGTTAGTAACGTTGGAAGAAGAAAGCCTCACCCAGTCTTCAGTGAGAACAGTGCATCATCCACCCCTCTCTGATTGAACTTCACCATGTAGCTGTGCATTTCAGGGTAGTTGTTGCGGATATTCCTTTCTGTGCTGCCATTGGGAACTGTCCCAAAGCGGAAAGGGGGCGAGAAGTCATTGGGTTTCTGGAACTGGAGAAACAGAAAAAGAACATTTCTCACAATCTTTCAGCAAGAAGCAGTCATCTGCATGGGATAACACACTCTCACCAGAGACCCTGTGTCCATTGCAACATAGAAGGTAGCTCTGATTTTATTTTCCTATCAGGTGGAAAACGTTATTGAGAGAAGATACTATACTTCACTGTTTTCAAAGACAAACATCTCCTGTTAGTGTCTAAGAACCAAGAAGCAAAACTGAGCAATGTGGTCTTTTGTCTGCTCTGGATAAAGTACATAAAATAGCCAGTGATCAGAGATTAGGAGGAGGTTAGATAAAAGGAAAAAGGGAAAAGGAAAAGAAAAAGGTAACAGCAGCTTTGGAACACAGTCAAAGAAAGATTTTCAATAAAATCTATGTGAATTTTATCCCCATAGTGTCATTTAGTTTCTAAGAAGTATCTTTTTCAGTTTTATCGATGCGTTTGCACTTCCTAATTCTGACTGAAGTGGAAAAGCAATTAATGAGGAGAGATGCCTCTCAAAACACCTCCCGCCCATTTCACCAAATGAAGTATCAGCTTTCAAACTTTTGGGCAAATGTCCCAAATGAAATCCTATCAGTGGTTGCAAGTCACTAGTAGCGTTTGATGCCCAGAACACAGCTGGCAGAATACTCAAACCTTTTGCTGTTCCCAAGAAATACATTCATCATAACATTCCCCTACGGCTGCAAGGCTGTGAGATTTTATATGCCACTTGCTTAACTCAAGTCATAATCAATGCTCTCTGGGGTTTTATGAGCAGTAAAATTTAGACTGTCAATTATCAAGACTGCTTAAAACCCCTAGAACCAGCAGACGGGAAGGAGCACAGAACTGTAAGCCAGGAACTGAATAAGCAGTATAGGAAAAGATGCACACGTAGATCAGATGGAGGGAAGCCCCCCTCATCTTTTGATGCATCTACCAGTGCCAGTTTTTCATTCTCAACTGTGACTGTATATTTGGGTAATCTTGAGAAGCGTGCTAAGAACATGGTAACAGTCAGACCAAACCCATTTAATGGTAACAGTTCACCTGAGACATCAACACATATAGTCATGCGCTGCTGTCTTCTGTAGTGAAAATCTGGCTACTGCCTATAAGCTATAGCTTCAAAAGCTTGCAGTCAAGCCTGGTTCTTGAGTTCTGCTCAAAGCCAGTCTAAACCTCCTCAACCCAGCTGCAGAGTCCAAAGCTGCTAAAGGAGTGTATCTCATTCACAGCATTACAGGAAACAGACCGGTTAGGACCTGTGTCTGTGGATACCTGAAGGCAAGGTTCACATCACCAGAATGAATTTATTGCACCTATTTCTCTGTATCAGTTAACTGATCTGGCTGTGCAGGGAATCATCTCTCCAATTTGGATGAAGAGATGGGCTGGCTCATATGTGCATATGTGTGTGAGACAGAACACATGTCCTACTGCTTTAAGCCAATAGGAAACATCAGATCTGTTTTTTGAAACATGTGTTGGCACATCAGCAAAAAAAAATAAGAAGGTTTCACATAGCATAAAACAGGCAGTAAGGTGCCTCTTAGAACCTTGTCACACTCTCAAGGGATGAAGACAAATTCATAGCTATCAAAACCTGTACTGAAAGCAAACTTTGATGGGAGAAAAATCACTGCAGCATAAAAAGTCGTTCTTTAGTATCAAGCTGATTATAGCAGCAGCTTAGGGGACCCCTCACGAGAAGGGCATTGCCATATCAGGCATAAAGGAACACAGTCTTTCTCCTGGCATGCTAAAACATGAGTTTCTAAAGTAGGAAACTTTGGAAAACATGACAACTTTTTTTCCTGAGAGGCTGCAGGACCCAAAGTTGAGGGCAGATGAGCCCCCATCCCCACAGAGCCCTCCAGCAGAGGCAAGACAGCAGGGCAAGCAGCAGGCAAGCCTGACAAACATTGCTGTGCCTTCAGCTTCAGCATGCCCTTTGGAAAGGCAGCAGCTGTGAGAGCCCCTCTATGAGCCCAAAAAGCGTTAAGAGAAATGTAGGCTCCATCCAACATTCAGTTTATACCTCGTCCCTCCATCCTGTGATGCAATCTCTAGTTTTGTCTGCTTCCATTGCTTGCCTATGAAATGGAGCAAAAAAGGATTATAGAGACAGGCAGAACTGTGATAGGGAAAATGACATCTCTGAATGATCCTTCATTACGGCTCGTCTTAGTATAAACCAGCCAGGGGCAAAAGGCCCTATATTTCATTTTTAACCTTTCAGGTAACCAATAAATAAATGAAAGCATTCCTCCTGAGGAAAAAGACTTTTTCTGGCAACGGGAAAAGTGCATTTCCAGACAAGAAAGCCACGCTGATGGCTTCTACAAACCCTTGTACTGCACATGCACTTATCACCCCTCACTCCCTGTTCATTCCTCAGTCAGAGCAGATCTGCAAATGTAAATTCTTCTCCACACACCCACATGCACACACATTTTAACCATAGAGTAGTAGAGAATGAGACAGGAAACAGTCTGAAAGGATCCACATGGGACCTACACCATAGATCTTTAGCTTTAATGTCTAAGTGTACTCATCCCCAGACTCCTGGATTTGTGTTTGCAAAGCTGAAAGCAACTGATGCCCAGTTGACTCCATAGTCCATGGAGACAGTAAAAAAGTAGCTAACTTCTCCATGTCTGAGAACTAATACTGGCACCCACATGCCACTTTCTGTCAGGAAATGGCAGCTGAAAATTACTGATATTTGCTGCTTGACAGTAGCTTGGCACAGCTCAGTCCAGGGATGGAGGGATCTGCAAAGAGCTATCCAGAGACAGAAACTGCTGCATCGACTTTAGCTCACTTGTGCCCCACACAGCTCAACTCATAGTGAAGGACCAAGAAGGTATGTAAGGGAAAATGTATGGGATAGACGGGGATGTAGTGTGTCCTCTCCTGGCAACAAGGAAGAGGAACTTCTGTGGAGGAACTGGAGAAGACCCCTAAGGAGGAAAATTAATTGGCACTGCTGTTCAAGAATTTAGTAATGAGAGACACTCACAAGGCTTCTCCCAAAGGCTTGGAAAGTGGGTCTGGATCAAGGGTGTCAGCCCCAGGAAGCAGGGTGCTTTGGCACAGTCATCTAAAAGGAGTCTGAAAGATGTGAGGCAGGAGCTGAGGCACAATGCCGGGGCCATTATATGGAGACAGCCTGTGCAGAGGTAATCTCAAGGCCTCAGTAAATATTGATAAAGGAATTAACTGCCAATATTGTCAGAAATGGTCAGAAATTAGATTAATGAGAGAGCTCTCACATAATTTCATGTAATCATTACCACTGCCAGGGCCCTAAGTCACAGTTACCGTGCCCCAGGCATCTGCAAACAGGAGCTGTGTGAGACTCTTGCAAAAAATACTGTGATACCAGGGGAAGGGAAGATAAGCAACCACATAGGCTGCTGAGCAAACCTGGCTGCAGAGAATCACAGGGAGTGGCAAACAAGGTCTGCTCCTGTAGAAGCCCCACCTCACACCTGCCTGCAGCAGGACCTGTCCTGCCACCCAGCCCTACTGACCTCAAGGGGACACTGCCCGGGGAAACCCACAAGTCTCCCCTGCAGACCTGCACCCACCGAGCCCCGGGTGGAGATGCACCTCAGCTGCAGCCTTCTGCTTGCTCACCGTGGGATCTCAGTCATGAGATGCTCCCATCATACACGAGGCGATGTGACAGCCTCTCACCTGTGAGAGAAGATCCCTTAGACAGTTGGCTTCACATTAAATTTAGGTGGGAGGTGGATGCTACAGATGGGTCCTTGCCTCATCTGACCTGGGGCTGGGAAGCAGAAACCAAGCATGCCTGAGGGACAAGACTGAAGGCAGCTCTGGGTCAGGCAGCGACAATGTTCAGAGCCTGGAGGCTCCCACCTCCTCAACCCCTCACTCAACAAATTGAAATCAAGGAAGATTAAGTCCAAATCAGGCCACAGCTTTGTGAATGTAACCCCTCAGAGTCAGAGGGCAGAGATCTCACTGCTCTGGAGAGCCATAAACACACAGGCTGGGGGCTATTAGCACGCCCCGAGTGGAGAGCCCCTTTCCTGCTCCCTCCCCGCAGCTCGCCGTGAGCTCTGTCGGCAGCAGCAGTGGGAGAGGGTTTAAGTGACTTGTCTGGCAGAGACGTTTCATTAGCAATTTGGAGCCGTGCCGTGCAGAAAGCAGCATTGTTCTCAGATGTTCGAATATCAATCTGCATAATGAAACAGGTGATAGGAGCTCTTCCCATTCAGGCAGCCAGGATTGGAGGGGATTCAGGAATGAGGGGAAAGGGTTATAGCTAATTGGCCACAATTAATCTGATGAGATTTTTTTTTTAAAGATATTGTCTATCACCAAATGGTTCATACAGAAAAGCGCATCTGCACTTATTTATCTGCCTGATGTAGGCCCTGTTTACACTGTAAAGTGTTTGCCAATAGCACTGAATGCAGTTTCCCAAACTCAGCAGGTCTTACAGCAAAAAGGCTCTTTTTCATCTGTTGATCCACTTTTACACTTCTTAATAAAAATAATCCTCTGCTGCATAACATAACGAGCTGGTAAAACTGGGTAAGAGTGTGTGTGTGTGATATCTTATACCTACACAGTTTCTCTGTGGTGGCTCCTTTCACTTTGTAAGGCCCAGACCCTCAGATTAAATTTTCTACTGCATGAAGCTCCACAGGGCTGACCCTCCAAAATAAGGTCCCTAGGTTCAGCTTCACTGTTACCTGCAAATCCAAAAGAGCTTGAGCCCATGTTAGATACTCTGGGTTCATTTCATTTGACCAGGTGTGTAAGTGCCATTTGAAATGCCCCAGGGAATTTCACCCTGGGAGCAGGTCCCTTGTAGCCCCAGCGTCAGATCTGCCAGATACCTGAGGGTATTTTGGATACTCCAGTGCACCTCTATGGGCTCTAGACATCTGCATTTGTACAACTAAATTTAGCCTCTGGACCATTTGGACAGCTTCTCCCACCAAAAGCATAGGTAGCCAAAAGATGTGGGTAGCAGCCAGCCCAAAATGCTCACCACTCTCTTGAACTTGCCCATCAGGGCAACAGTCACAAGCTTTTGCACAGGCACCTATAAGCAGCAATCTGCTCGCTCTTTTGGCAGGCTTACAACCAACAGATTATCTGTTGTGACACAGGCCAAATATCTCTAAAAAAGATGGCATTTATTAGTGAACTGTAACATAAGATTTAGTGACGTAAGGCTAGAAAAGCATAGTCCATGCTCAAGTGCATAATTTTAGCACAACCCCTCTGCATTGCCCAAACATCCTTGATTGTCCCCTTTTTCTGTGGTTCAGCTGCATGTCACTGCAGTTAGATTGGACCTTTTTCATTGCCTAAGAGTCCAGTCAGGATATTTGCACAGGAGTTTGACCAGAACCTGTTAAAAATTAAAGGCTAGGTCAGTGGTTTTCAGGTCTAACTCCAAAGTAGCTCTGTCCCTACATTTATGTTTTGACAGACTACTTGTGACCGCAGCAGCACATCTTGCCCAGGATGCTGTGTTTCTTTATCCTTTGTTTCAGCCAAGAAAGGAACCCCTTCACAGCTAATGGATGATTCTCAAAGAGAGGAGTCTTGTCCTTTTCATATCCCCTAAATATGTCATTGTTGTTGTCCAAGCCATGCCACGAACAATGTCACAAATCACAGAGCTGGAATTGGCCTCAAGAAGTTGTCTGTTCTGGCCTTTTTTTCTCTGGTGGAACTCTCCTACACACCACCATTCCTGACAGCTCTTTATCCAGCCTTCTGTGGAAGATGGCCACCACTGGAGACTCCCCATTCCCTTGGCAACCTACCCCAGCTTTGCTATTGGGAAGTTCATCCAAGTGTCTGAACTAAAGCCTTCCTGCTGCAATCTAAGTACACTATTTTTCTGTGATTTTCAACAAGGATAGGGAAATCAAAATAGTCTTTTCCTCTCTGAAGGTGACTTTTACGTTTTTGAACAACGTTGAACTGTTTCTCCCCCATATTCTCACACAGAGGATAAAGAAGCCCAGTTCTCTCAGCCTTTTTTTAACTATGTTATCTACACCTCCATCTGTTCTTGCTGCTGTCCTTTGGTTGTATCCAGTATGGCTTTCCTTGACTTGCCTTTGGTCAGTGGACATGCTCCCAACCTACACTGCACAAAGAACAATCTGATCAGGACTCCAAGATGCTGAAAGAACATTACATTTTAAAAACTCACAGAAACATGAAGCCAAGGAAATAAAGGCAAAGTAAGAGATAATGCTCACTATTACTCTCCTCTTTGCCTCTCTATATTATACCTTTTCCACCCAGTCCTTTACTCCTGTTATCTGCAGCTTGCAAGGTCTTCAGAGCTGTAACTGTGTCCTGATCTGTATTCAGGTGGTGACCAGTTTGATTCTGGAATGTCAGTCATCACTGCCAGCACCATCTGCAGGGCTTTTCCTGTATTCTTTTCATCATCCAGCTTGACCATGCACATAGGCACTTCCACCTAATTGTGTCCCATCACCTATGCTGGTAGAGGAAGTGCTCTACAGATTCCCAGCTGGCTGCTCTATTGGTATGTTGGTTCAGGGCACTCTTATATTGCTACAACAGCATCCCAGCTAGGAGTGTGCCAGCACAACAGCATAGGCAAAACAAACAAACAAACAAACAACAAAAAAAACATACTTCAAACCTAAATCACAGCACTGGTACAATAATCTGTGAGGACAGCAGACTAAAGAGACTGTGCTGCTCTTTCTTCTATTACTCATGAATCTCCTGTACAGATGTTTCTCAAGCTTCACTCCTAAAGCATCCTTCTCTCCTTTGCACAGTCGCCAAGCTTTGACATTACTGACATTTTTTTAAGTCCCAACGTGAAACTCACAGCCACTTCCAAGTGACTACAAATTTTCAGACCTTCCTTTTTTCCTAGCTCCAATTTCTTCTTGTCTTCTACATTCCCTCACAATATGACTCTCCACCTCCTCAGCAGTGGCTGAGACTCCTTACAGGTCAGAATCCAGTGGCCTCATCAGCTCTTCCTGATTGTCAGCCCCCAAAGCAGAAACCAGCCCTAAGACTGTAGTGGCAAAATCTGTTTCTTGTCTTCACCAGTCAAACAACACCGCTTGATTTTAAAAATAAAAATAAAAAAATAAAGGAACAAACAGCATCAAATCCAGTACAACTCAGTAAGTTAGTTTTGGAAGGTCATAAAAAAATCTTGTGCTTCCCCAGACCTTGATTTTGTCATTTATCATATTGTTAAATACCCTGTGATGTTTCTTATTTTGCATAGCACTTTCACCCATGAATTCCTCTAGATAAGTCTGAGAAAGGAGTTATCAGTTACTGCAGCTGACAGCAGCAAAGTTGGCAAAGAATTAGATTAAAGCCAGTTCTAATGGAAGATGTAGAGTGGGTCAGACCCACAAAAAGAAAAATGTCTATGAATGTTTGGTGGTGAAACAGTAACACGTGTGGGTCAGGGAAGGGAACAGAGCAACTAGGGACAATGCAGAGGTGTGGGGGGAGGGGGCAGGTGAAAGCAAAAGAAAGGAGTTCAAATATAGCAGCTTTAAAAATAGTTGCCCTTGTAAAATAATTGAGATGAAAGCAGAAACCCAATTGGTGGAAGAAGCCTCCATCACATGCAGTTATTGCCAGAGCAGTGCACACAGTAGGACTGTGCAGCCTCTTTGCAAGCTGCATTGCTCCATGCAGACCTTCTCTGTGCTGCTTCTGCACAGAGCAGAAGACTGCAAACCTCAGGCAGGGCAGCCTGACGCCTCACAGATGGCATTTAAGGGGTCCCACAGCTTCCACAGCCAGATCTACATGCACATGCTGGGACCACACAGCCCTTCTGCTGGCCCAGGCCTTACGGACACCCCAGGCCTAGGCCGCCATTCAGGGATTGCACCCTCACACATGGACAGAGTCCACCCACTGCCAGAAAAACAGGCGTCTCCTGGGACAGTACCACCCAACTGCCGAGTGTGCGAGCATTACGTGGAGCCTGTGCAGTCTTTCCACCCAAAAGATAACACAAAGGCTTTAAAACTTCCTCAGGACACGTTTGGCAGGCTATAGGCTTCATGGCAGCCACACTGCTAGGCGTAGCTCAAGCTTGACCAGAGAACAGCACCTGTAGTGGAATCACTGAGCTTCACCAGCCAGACATGAAAGCTCCTTGCACAGCCCCAATACTAGTAGGTGTGGTATGAGATGGACACAGACATATCTGTTACAATTACGTGGGCCATGTGATATTACATACGGGACACATAAGTTTTGCTTGCATGTATGTAAGATGGAGATAACCTGTTTCTCCCAGCATCAAATCATGCCATGTATTTCATCCTTGGAAGTGTTTCTTTGGAAGTCAAACACAATGGGGCAAAAGGCACATTCTGAATAATCTCAGGCAAGCACAAAACAGAAATTAGTGAGGCAGAAAGATGCTGGTTAGCACGCTTATGTTAATACTGTTGGAAGCGTACATGTTCATTCTGAGGGAGAAAATTGACTGATGAAAAAGACCTTGAGAGGAGAGGTGGCAGCTAAGTACAGAGGAATTTGAAATCTGCTTTGTTTGCACATGAGACAGCTGGTTAACAAATTATGAAACTCTCTGAGAAATTCAGATGATGTAGTTTGGTGGGGGAGGGAGGAACTCTGTTTTTCAGCCATCTTTATTAAGCAAGGCAGGTCAGAGCCTCATATCTTTCAAGCACAGATAGTAGCCAACCTGCTTTGGCAACTTGTTGCTAGACTTAAACAATTAAATTTGCAGCAAGCTGTTTTTTGTTGTTGTTGTTGTTTTTGTTTGTTTGTTTGTTTTTAAATCCTGTAGATCTCATCCTTCCATCCCTTTCCCACAAGGATTTCATCCCTGATCATTCAGACGAAGAAGGCCAGCTCTCACCTCTCAGGCTGCCAAATCCTGGCGTCAGGGCCATTATCTTTTATTTGACTGCAGAGTGCCAAGTACATTTATGGCACTGTATAAATAATAAATAAAAATATTCATTGCCTCATTCTCTGCTGACTTACACCAATGCAAGAAGCAGGACAATCCTTTGCTTCCCTCCCCCCTCCCGTTACACAACTCTCCGAAGACAACATTTTCCAGGCTGCCAAGCAATTAGCACAGAAGCAACCAAGTTTGCCCAGCACCTCCAAAGGGCAAGCTGCAAGAGGCAGTGAGAAGAAAGATGAAAAGTTAGGGCTGGCCGTGGCTGAGGCTCAGGAAACGCCAGGAGGAATGAAAAAGCTGGAAGCTAAGGAATGCTCTGTGGCTATGTAACTGACCTGCCTCCTCCAGCAGCCTCCACCTGCACCATGGGCAAAGCCAGCAGGGCTGTGCTGCGTTCCTGCCTTTCCAGCAAGGGCAGACTCTGCCTATGGTCTTGCTTTGTGTATCTCCTCCCCTTGCATTCTACCTGTTCATGTTCCCGATTGCATTTAAACTGCCACTAATCCTGAAGAGTCCCATTACAAGTTTTTACTGCTGCTAAATCCCTCCGGATCAACAAAAAAGAGAGTAGCCTGAGAGGCTGAGCCAAAGCATATTGCAGCCTCCTTGCTGCTCAATACAGCACTACACAGCACTGAGCTTAAATGGAGGGGGAGTGACATGAAAAAAGAAAGTAGAACTGAAGGGGGTGGGGGGTGGGGGAGAGCACACACTTGAAACCACACTGACTTTAAACATTTATAGATTTATAGCCATAAAACTGGACATGGAGGTTTGTTGAAAGGATTTCAAAAAAACACAAAGATTATGACAAGCTGAAGAATGAAGGATGATTAAATCTATGATAAATAGACCCTTCTACAATTATAAAAGATTATCTGTGTGCATATTTATGTACACAGTAAATGTAAGTCACTGGTTAGAAAGATGTATTACTAACATGATAAAGTGTACTTATTTATTACTTTGGAGATTTTAGAATACTATGCAATTAAGCTGCATATACTGCACTATTTACTATTTTTATATGATGATTTACAAATAGATACAGAGAAATCATCAGATTTTAAGACAAAAAATCTGAGAATTTCAGAGGCCTGAATTTTTGCACTTCACTATGAACCAACATTTGTCCTATCTACCACTAGTCGGTACTGCTAATGTTATATATAAAGGTCATACAAAAGACTGAATGAAGTTCAACTTATTTACAGGAAAATGTCACCCCCAGAGAAGCACCGTGGAAAGAAATTCAACTTTATGGTGTAAGGTTTGGGGACACTATTTCTTTATTTTTTTGGCCAAGTAGGATGTGTCTCAGGCTAGGACTCTATGGATTTTGAAGAAAGGTTCTGATTTATCACAAAAGAGAGACTGGGCATGGTCTCCACTGCAAATGGCATGGTTTTACTTGTTTCTAGCTAATTTGTAACTTCCACAGAGGTTTCCTGACAGTAAAAATTATACTACTATTGAGAGGATTACATATTTTCTGCTTTTGGACATTGCCACATAAAATTTCCTTTGTGTCATGCAGAAACCTGTGAAAGTACCACAACTGTCCATAGACAGTAAATGTGTAATTCTGTGGAAGATTTGTGCTGCCTCCAAGCCATACACTTAGATAGTCTTCCCTCTGACGCACCTTTCTGGGTTGAAGACCGAGCCCCACTTATGGTCTCTTTGGAAAAATTTCTAGCTGGCAGCTATATCTGCTCTGCGTTTCTCCTAGCCTTCTCCAGAGCAGGTATTTTTTGTACAAAAGCTGCAAGCTCAGAAAGGCATTTAACTTCAATCATGTGAATAATAGCCCATTGACTTTAATATCACCACTCATGAGCGCAAAGTTAAGCACATGCTTAAGTGTTCTGGATATCTAGGATCCTTGTATAATTTACATTTAATGTGCCGCAGAGTACAATGTGGGAAATAATTCATTTTTCAGTTTCATGGCCAAGCATCTATTAATGCAGGAATAAAGCAGATTCATTTTTGCAGTTTCTTCAGCGAGATTTTTGCTTTGTATCAACCTGAAATGCTTAATTCGCCTCAGAATACTGTGTTTCTTTGTCTTTCCGTTATCTCTTTCCATCCCTTTCCTTCATTACAGAAAAATCTTTTTTGTTTCCTTTTTCTTAAATGTAGGTCAATTTTATGATTAGTGCCTTTAGAAAATAAATAAGTAAAAAATACACATCAGAAATATCAAACAAAATATTTTGTTAAAAGTATACTAAAATGATCTGCTTTGGCAAATATCAGAATTTCTCTCTGCCTTCTTGCACGCTCCCAATATTTTTTTCAGTAATAAAATTTGGCCAGTTTAAACTCCAAAGCTTATTTTTTTTTTGAAATAAAAGGTATCCATTCAAAAAAATCAGCTGACCTATGCTGCCTAGAAACAGTCCCATTGTCTCAACATTTCATTAACTTCTTAAAAAGCAAATAAGTCAAATACATGTGAAATTCCAACAATCTGTCTTAATTTGCAGGCATACAGAAATCCATTTCTTTCCTTTTTATGTCAATTACAAAATTACCATTTTGATACTTGATTAGCTTCTTTGGCATTTTCAACTAATTTGGAGGCATGGTTACTTTTTTGTTGTTATTATTATTATTAACCTACTGCATTCTAAATTATTTTATTTAAATGTCCTGCCGGCTGTCCACATTTGCTTTTAGTCTATTACTACTGTATACGAATGGAAATTATGTACAGCTATTAGATTATTTCACACATTAGCTCATTTTATGTAATCTTTCCTGTATTTATTGCCTTCGTTAGACCGAAATACCGCAGGCACTTGTTTCTCTAATGTGTCTGAAGCTCTCCGGTTATAGGAAATTGGGTTACATCTCCTGATTACAGTCAGACAAGATCCAGACCTGGGAGCTGGCCGCGGTACCCTGTGACAGGCCACCTTGCTGGCCAGACTTTCACAGGGGGTGGTGGCCATGGCAGCCCCCAGACAGATGCAGCCAGGACCACATCTAGCCAAGCCGCTGCACAAGGTGGCCTGGAGGAGGTGACAGGTGATGGCTTGGCATTGGTGCAGGAGGAGGGCAAGCCAGGAGCGCATGGCTCTTCGCTTGCAGGACACGCAGGGCCAGCACTGCTGTCCAGGAGGAGCAAGTTTCTCCTCCCTGAACCTGCCCACGCCTGTGCTGCCTTTAAGGGGCACAGTTTGACATGTTATTTAGCAGCTGCAAGGGTTAATGTGGGGGAACGTGGGTTCCTGGGTCAGCTCTGGCATCAATTTTTGGCAGCTGAGCACAAACGGGTGGCACTGAGCAGGGTGAGCATCACCAGGGTGCATCCTCAGGGCTAGGGGAGAAGAGTAGCAGAGGTCATGAAGCTCAGCACAGCAAGTCTCCAGCCACCCTCCGTCCAACCTGCCACCCTGGTACAGAGGTCTCTGCTCTAGCCCAGCTCGGACAGGTCTGCTCAAGCATCCCCACAGCACAGCAGGGGCTTCATGTTAGCCCCTGTCTTGCACTAGGAAGGAAATGCTGGGACACAGCCAAGACACCTTCCCAGTTCTTAGATGGCTGAAGCATTTCAGCCTGCTCTTGTGGGGAAGCAGCAGGTCAATAGCTGTAGGCACCTCTTGGAGATGCTCTTCCTGGGCAAGGTCCACAGCACCCAAGGAGACCTTTGAAAGTCTGAAGCAGCTAATTTAAACTGGCAGGAAAAGGGAGGAAGAGCAAAATACACCTCCATCTCTGGGGTATGTGCATTGAGGGGGTTGCAAGCAGTGTGCAAGCTTTGAAACAGCGAAAGAGAGGAGATTCAGAAAGGTGAATTTCCCAACTAGGGCATCCTGAAGCAAGGCAATGGATACCTGAATGGCTGCTCTCAAATTCTGCAAGGCTCCTCTGCATGTACAGAGAGGAAATCCAAGAGCCCAGCAGATCAAGCCTTTCTCACTCAGCCTAAAGACCTGTCTTTATTCTCCAGAGGCAGCAGTTGGCCTTCAGTTTTCACCAGCAAATTTTCATCTGGCTCCAGATGCTGTGGTAGATCATAATTTTACCCCTATGTTGCACTTGCACTAGCAGCTGTGTTTGAGGCACATCACAACCATCTGAGTATGTGCTGTGGCCTTTTTCTTCCCCAAGAAACCCAGCACGTGTTTTAGGTAAGCGAAAGCAAACAGAGGTACGTAACTGAAAAAAAAAGCAGAAGAAAATGACCTCAATCCAATACACACAGGCAACCTTACAGTGATATTGACCAAAATAGAACTAGAGACCTATATCCAAAGCCTCTATGAAGCTCCAGGAGTTACCACTTTCAATTGGTATTTCACACACATATCTCTGCAGGTATGGAAAGTATTTTGAAAAACATGGGGATGAAAGCATAGCTCTCTCCATGAGCCTAGGCACAGCCTGAAACAATAGATCACAGGTATGAACTACCTCATTTAGCTCAAACAGTTGAAAATCTAATGATGACAAACTAATGTTAACTCTGGTAGGGCTGGCTGGTTTTGAACAGTGTCTTTCAGTCTGAGGGAGTCCACAGCTTCTCAGGCATCTCTGCTACAACCTCTGCCCGTCAGAAAAACATCCTCCTTCTCACTCCCCTCCGCCCCCCCCCCCAACAGAGCACACTGCAATTGTGGAACACTGTGGAACAAATTGAGGTTGGAATTAAAACAAATAACAGGAGCACTTTTGCATGGATTGTATTATTCTGTGTCATATTTCATTCCAGGAAAAAAAAGGGGAAAAATGAAAAAAAAATCTCCTAAAAATGAATCCATTACAGAATTTCCATCCTGCTGCACAGGGCACGGTATATACAGGGGGCCTGGCCACAATTTATTTCTAGACTGTCATGGGGGACTCAAGAGACAGTAACTAAAACCAGTCCAGCAGCAGCAAACTGACACCTGCATTCCTCTTCTTGCTGCCATCCTCAATAGCGATGTGTGCAGCCTGTTGCTATTTGGTTGCCCTACAATGACATGACCCCTTAAGCAGCCCCAGGGACTGAGTAACAAATTCAGCACGGGTAATCGAGCCTCACAGAACTCAATTCCTTGTGAGTAACCTTGCAACAAAACAAAAATAAAGCAGTGTGCACAGCTTCAGACCCTCATGAGCCAGACAGTGCTACCTTGCATGCATGAGCAATCTCCTCAAAATCCTCGGTGTGCAAAGCCCAGCAAAAGGAAATGCTCTGCGAGAACAAAATTCAGTGCATGTAAACAAGGCAATGAAACACATTCTGAACAGGGAATGATCTCTTCTGCTAAGCCTCCAAAGGCCTTGAAAAATGGCAATATGACTTAAAATGCAAGCAACAGTAAATCATCAAAACCGAGCTGATTTACCCCCATGGGCAGAACTTGTCCCCAGAATAAACTAACTGATCATATTTGCTAGCCTAATGGTCACAGTTCCCACACAGACAAATTATTTCATCCTCAAAAAACAGGTTACAGCCATTATACACGTCACTTTGAAAGCAGCATTAATTCATTTCTTGCTGCCAATCAAAGTGTTGTTTGGGATCATTCAAGTAAACACAGTTCAGTTCAGTTTCCATAATTCACTTCTGAAGTACTTCAAATGTGTAAAAATGCAATTGAATACCAGCAAAGAGCAGTTGTGCTATTTAAATGAGGGACTACAGAAACGTTGCAACCAACAAAACCTGGACATTTTCCCAGTAAAAGCAAAGGAGAAAGGGTAAAGCAGTCTCTTCTGTGAAGAAGGCTGCTTCGCGGGTTTGGATCCGTTACCTTTTTGTCGCTCAAGCCAGACACCTGGTCCACGTATTCTTCTTGGATCATGAAGGCAGCCAGATTGGCAGTGTAGCTGGCCAGGAAGATGACAGCAAAGAAGGCCCACACTGACACCATGATCTTGCTAGTGGTACCCTTGGGATTCTGCACTGGCACAGAGTTGTTGAACACCAGCCCCCACAGCAACCAGATAGCTTTGCCAATGGTGAAAGAGGGACCTCCTGGCTCTAGAGTGATTGAGAAACAAGATCCCCCAGTAAGTATCTCAAAACAAGTGAGAGGAATGCACATCTCTTTAAATACACACCTTGACTTCAGAATTAAGAGCAGTGTCTTTCCCACATGAGATGAATGTCCACAGCTGTGCTCCCCTGTGTTCAAGACACTATATTTAAGCAAAGCATGACCCTGAACAGTGATTTTTTTTTAAATGTCCTCAGGCTTCTGCATTTATTGTATCTCACAGATTTCCAATGAAGCCTTATTTAAGGAAATTTTTGTACCTGATTAGAAAATGTAGAAGTCAAAATATTAAATATCAGTTCAAGTATAGTCAATAGAAAGAGTTTGGTTAGAAAAACTCTAACCTCATTTCTACCTGTTCAACGGTGATGTTGTTCTTGAACTCCCAGTATACACCTGTGCAAAATATGGCCACCACTGTACTTAGAGAGGTGCAAGAAAGAGCACTATCTGAAATAACAAGTCTCTGCAAATACCTCTGCAAGACCATTTCATTACCTAGTCTGTTGATGATGCACAAGATAGAGAAGAACCAACCCCCTCTCTCCATGTGCTGCATCTAAGATACGTGTGACATATAATTCAGTCTCTCTCAAGCAAATCAGCAGCTTCAAGAGCAGGTATAATGTTTACAAAGTTGCTACTTTCCCCTTAACTCACTTTTCAGAGTAGAAGCTCACTCATATCCCAAAAGCCATGTGTGCTCATGAAGCACCATGCCTGAAACCTTGTGAAATCCTGTTTGACTCTCAGCAGTCTCAGATCCCCAGCACACACCATTGCCATTAGTGGGAACCAAAACCAAAATTTGTTCAACTTGAGCACAAGAGAAGCTGTCAGGGAGACTGCAACTGGAATTACTCTAAGGATCC
The DNA here is from genome assembly GCF_011077185.1 of Oxyura jamaicensis. Classification (NCBI taxonomy): domain Eukaryota; kingdom Metazoa; phylum Chordata; class Aves; order Anseriformes; family Anatidae; genus Oxyura; species Oxyura jamaicensis. Next base: position 43,189,592 of record NC_048893.1, on the reverse strand, counting down.
TGCTTCAGGCACCGAGAAGATTCTCTTAGGACTGGAGCCCTCTGGCACAGTTCAGGTAGTGCCTGTCACTTTACCAGTGGTGCTACCCTGGCTCTGCAACCCCTTGGTTTAGCATCCCATGTTTTACCTCCTTCCTTGGGTAGGCTGCAGCCTGGTGCTGCTGCCTGTGGTTACAGTTGGCTCCAGCGCAGAAATAAAAGGGAAGAAAGTCTATTGATAGCTCCTCTCCAAAGTGCTGAGCAGGGAACCTTATGGATCATCTCAAAACACTAACTGTGTGCACTCTAAATGCAGCTGAAAGGTTCAAGGGGCTCATTTTTCACTCTGGGAACTGCACGCCAAGTTCTAAGTAGAATCATCACCTGGCAAAACTGGAGCCTCTAGATGCCAGGGAGGCAAAGTTGCTATAAGAAGCATAGTTTGACACTCCTTGCCTTTTTTACGTTCTGGAATGGTAGTTTTAAATTCCTCTTTACTCAAATGAGTGAGATATCTAAACCACGTGCGTATATAAGGCGCAGTACTGCAAGGTGTGGACTTGCCCTAAGACATGAGTGTAAGCCCTGCAAAACACTAGTGGGAATTGTGGAACGCGAGAAAATCTTGACAAGTTCCTTCTCCACCAATCACCCCATCTGCTTTCACATTACTTTGTCAACCACAAACCAAGACAGCAATGGGAGTATCCAGTCCACACCAGGGACCCAAATCTTTCTGAGCTCTCAAACTTTGAGTGACCCAGCAAAAACAAACCAACATAACTGGGGGCTAAGACCAAGGTATGCCCACCTGCCTTGGAAAGAAATTCTTGTGTGTCCTTAAAGACCAAGGTGTGAGAGCAGGGTTATACCATGGCAGACTACCTTGAATGCAGCCAAAGTAACATTAGCAAGAGCATTCATTACCAAACAGGCACTACAGTCTCTGCAGCTGCTTTCTACATCTTCACGTTACATCTGTCAGCGATAATACCTGCCTGATCATGCAGTACCATTCCTAATTACTCAGAAATATTGATATTGCAGCTGCAGTTGAGCTAACTTAATAACTGCATGGCTGCACACCTGTACTAAGAACTGCTTTCAGTTACACATCTGTATTAACACCTCCCAGGAGACTCACAGGCTTAGCAGTATTTACTTGTATCCAAAGATCTGTATGGTTAAGAGTAGTTGCCATGAAGGCCTTACACAGTTCCATGATAGGAGAGTTCTCCACTTCCCTGTGTATGTGGTTCTGCCTACATTCCTATTAACACTTGCTTGTTTTTTTTTCAGTCCCCTCTAATTTGATAGTATGAATTCACTCAAAGTACTAGACTGCAGAGCAAATGAGTACATTTTCCACTAACTGTATTCCTCCCATCATTCTGGACTCTCTCCTGTTATTGGTCCCATTTTGGGACCAGTAAGTCCCAGAAAGGTTTGAAGTGCTGATTTGTCGACGGGGGGAAGGTAAGGAGATGACAGCAGGTTCAACTTGCTAATTGTTTTCATGCCAATAAGGCAAAAAATGCTGTCTATCAGGCTGTCTCTCCATCCTCTCTTTAACTCATTGGGCTGTCTTCTGAAGTTCAGAACCACAGAGTTAGGTCACTCACTTGTTTCCATCTTTCCTCCTGCCTTTACAAGATAATTCTTTGCCCACTCCCAGGGAAATGAGCTTCCCACTTCCTCAGCTGGCCTTGGCAAGCCAGAGAGCCAAGCAGGGGAGGGACGTGCCCAGCTGACAGATGTGGGCTCTGGAGGACAGCACTATGCCGGGGGGCCGGCAGAGCTGCTTGCTTTCTGGGGAGATGTAGCACTGAAGGGCAGATTGACAACAGAGAGCCTGCTGATTGCCTCAGAGAGAGCAGCGCCGAAGGCACTGCCAGCACCAGTTACCAGCACCCATTTCCCCTCAATGAGAAACAAATTGAAGCTAGTGTGTGCTTTAGAGATGAAAGACGCCACATTCAGTCTCCCAAGCCAAGCAAATTATCTATTATCTACATCTGTTCTCTTCAGAACCATTTTCCACCTCCCTCCCTGTCCTCTTCAGTCTGAACTCACAGCTCAGAGCGGGCTGTATCTGCATCACATTTAATACAAAGGAAATGCTGGTGCTGAAGGAGCTGGGATTGGAAACGAGAGGTTCATGGCAAGGAGCGGCTCCCCTTACCTCTGCCATCAGCAAGGCACCGATTATAGCCCACAGGGCTGAAGTACTCGAAGACAAAGACGGCCACTGCAGAGATGATAAGCAGCATCACAAACATCATCACCCATACATCAGCACTGAATGGCTCTAGAGAGGAAGAAAAAAACATGTTGAAAGGCCCAATGTCGCGCAGCTACCTCTCCCCTCCCTTCCTTTGCCCTCCAGAGCACCCCAGTGAGAGCGTGTGGCTTGGGAAAAACAGAAGTTATGGAGATGCCTTCAACCCCAGTCTGAGAAATGTCCTGAATTAGTAGAAGTGTTGTTTCCTTTTCCTGTAATGACTGCATTCATTCTTACAGCTACATCTGTGACACATGGCTCCATCTGGAACCACATGCAGCCGCTGTGACATGCATTGATAAAATAAAATGCATTGATAAAAGATTGTTCCCAGGAAGTCCTCCAGCACCATCTGGACAGAGTGGGGGGAAAATCAAACAGAACTGGCAGAGTTTCAAACAAGCATCCAACTTTCAAGATGTTATTGAGCCAAAGAGCATCTCCAAATTTCTGAGGTTCAGCCATAATGACAGTAGTTTTTCAGCTATTCCATTCCCTTAGCAATGGGAACACTGGCTCATTCTAGAAATGTTAGCATTCACATTCTGAAAGTGCTTGATCTTTGCCAGGTTTTCACTATCTGTAAGCATGAACAGGTAAAGATGGTACTGTACCAGATCAAAGAAACCTAGGACTTTGGTCCAAACTATAGTCAATATTGCAACTTGATTTTAATTTTAATTTAAAAAATTGGAGTTTAGTTTATTGTTGATTTTACACACCCCAGTAATGTTAATGGAATATTGGAAGCCAATTTGCCTTGGCTAAAGGCAAAAATTGCTGAAGAGTGAGCAGTAATGAAACTCCTTCTTCAAGAGGAGTTTGAAAAAATTTCTTTGCCCATATAAAATTATTTCTGTAAGTGTTCTCAGGTTCCTGGCAGAGAGCAGACAGTAATTATATAACTCATATACTGTGTTTGCTGCATCATAAAGCATTTTGTAAAGCCAAATAGTAGTTACTAGGAAGGCATTGATGCCTGGGGGAAATGCAGTATCACTTCTGCATTCTCCAACCACCCTCCACCACTGAAGAGCAACAGAAACCATTTTACTGGGTTGCACAGTGTCAGCAAAGATCTGATGGCTCAACCCTTTTTCAAAAGCTCTCTTAGATCTCTAACTTCCTCCAGTTGTTTTGTCAAGGGAGAATCATGTTAATATTCTCTTTACAAATAACGTCTCTGAAAGCGCAGCAATTCTTTGCTAATTGTTATCACTAAGTACAGTCGCATACCAGCTCTAAGGTTTGAATCAATTTTTTTTCTGGCCTACACTGTTTGAACATGCTCTTAGTTGAGTCACTGGGATACCACATGCTGTAGGGTAGATGACAACCCTGAGTGAGCCCGTTCTTTGCTAGGATTACTGAGAAATGCCTTGGAACTTCTAGCCAGTGCTTGTTTGCATTTGCCTGGATTTCACTTGCTTGGGATTTAGAACTAAAACATCAAAGTTTATTTTTATACACCTGTCTCACAGGTATTCCCAAAAAGGGACTCTCAGGCTAAGAATCACAAGTAACCTTCACCTAATTTTTGATGAACGCTGGGTGGAATTTTAATTTTAGACTAAAATAATACCTAAGAAGGCAGAAGGTGAGACAGTTCCATTGCTACGTGACACCATGACGCTGATTCCTGTCTCTATGAAGGGCACAGAGAAATCCACCACTTCTGAACGTTCCTCATTAATCGTGAGGGATCCCACAGCCATATAGGCCCGTTTGGTGACAACCTGGAAGAAAGAAAGGAAAAGTTCACATGCACAGACACAAGGCTAACCCTCTCAAGCACCACAACCAAGCCCCTTCTTACCCTCCTTTTTCTCCATGCAGTCCTTTTTACTCCTGTAATCCCATTCCCTATATTATTTCTATCATTTCCCCTTTCTAATCTTTCATCGGGACACCTTTTTCTTTCAGGGAATCTATAGACATTTATCTTCCCCTCAAAGCTGGTATGCGTATAAAAAATAAATCCGCAGAGGTCTTAGGATAAACACATCATCCACCGAGAAGACATCTTATCTCATTTTTCTGTCCTTGCTTTCTCCTCCTTCTAACACTGCAAAGTCTTATTTCATTCTTTATACATCTTATATATGATCTAAGCTTAATCTAGGTTGCAGCCTCTTTGGTGCACAGATATCACACTCTTTCTTTGAGTATAAAGGCAAAATTTGTGGCTCTATAGGGAATAATAATTAATCGTCAAACAGGAAAGGTGGTTATGGTCAGAGTGTCAGAGCAGATTAATTCACACAGCGCCCAGAAAGAATCCAAGCCAATCATTTCTATAGAGTCACCTCTGTCCTTTCCCTGGCAGGGCACACAATAAATGATGGGAGATTGGACCTGATCTATAGCACCCAGCCCAAGAATGAAGCCCACCATGCCCTCCCTTTGCTGCTGACCTCTCCAATCATTCCATTCCATGTCCCATTGATTTTTTTCCCATGCTTGCCGTTAGTCACCAAGTAGAGGTCATAGGTGAACTTGACAGACTTTGAGATTTTCTTGAGGATGTCAATGCAGAACCCCTTGCAACATTTCTTCATGTAATCTGGCTCCTCATCAGTTTTGTTCCTGAACAATCACAACAATAATGGGTTAGAAGGCTGATGAATATTCCCTTAATTCCTCTCTGCTGTCAGGATGTGCTCCCCCTCCCACAACACAACATGGAGAACTTCACTTGTGATATCTGTGCTAGACACATTGCAATGACTTGCCCAGTGGGGCCAGTCATGAACAGGTGTGGGCCAGGCTGAGCAAAGTGAGGTGACTTTTCTAAAAAGGATTATCAGGATGTGCCAGTACTGGCCCAATAGACTCCACTTCCTGCTGAGAAGGAAGAACCCAATAGGAGGAGAAAAACCCAGGGGTACATACTCGGTCACAATGCGTTTTTGGCAAGGGACAGTGTTCCTCATGCAGGTGCCACTTAGGGGGTCCACATTCTCCACAATGACGAACGGTGCCTCTTCCAGGGTCACTATACTCAGGTGGTCGTCCTCGCGTTCCTCAGAGTCAGGGTACAGCTCAAAGCGGGGCCACACATAATACTTCATCTGCAGCTTTTTTTCCTTCCATTTCCCCACCTGTGGAGACATACACAACACAAAATAGACTTCTAGCTGCCCCATCCCTCTGTATCAAACACATTCCCCCAGGCCCAGGCAGGAGAACCACTCTGGAGTACCCACGTTCACAGCTGTGTTGTACAGAGATATCTCTGGGGAGAAAGCTCTGAGGAAATGGGTTCAAACCAAGGGAGAGGGAGAGAAAGAGAGCAAGAGTGTGGGGGTCTCTCATCTCTCTGATGGTCTCAGCCTCTGGGCAAGTGAGTGGATGACAAAGGGGATACCATCACCCTGGTCAAATAGACATGATGTCTTTGAGCTTTCTCAGTCAAGCAACAACCATGTAGCTTGTTGTCTCCTCAAAAGTTGATTTCAGTCTGCTAGCCACAATAAAAATGGTAATTTTCCTGTAAAAAGGAGGAGAAATATATGCTAAAAAAAAAAAAAAAACTGAAACAAAATGCAATTTTGAAACAGAGAAATTGAAATACCTCACTTGAAAAAGTCAAAACAAATTTTTTAAAAAAAAAAAAAATGTCTTTGCTTTCTTTCAGTGAAATCAATCAAATTGTTTCTTTTTAACCAAAGTTGCCTTTGTCCAGAAATAACTCATTCTGGAAAAAGTTGCCAAGTCCTAGTCAGACCTGAGTTCTTCCAAGTGATGGAGACAGGCAACCAAAGGAGATAGGTTCAACTGAAAGTGTTCAGCAGTTTCAGGAGTATCTTCACAGGAGATAAACATAGACAGAGATGCTTGTTTAACAGTAGTTCTCACTATCCCCAGCTAAGGGCTTAGTAAAACACCTGCTCTTGTCCTTTCACAATGACTTGGTTGCATATGTTAGCTGGAAACATTGAATTGTTCTGTTTCTGACACATGAAAATCAAGCAGCATCTGTTATTTCTACTTTTTCTATTTTTTCCACAATGACATATTGCCAGTTTATACCTTTTCATTCTCCATTTCTTCAGCAAACAGAAATCACACCTTCAGAGACCAGAAAAGGGGGATGGGGACCCCTTCACCTTATACCTACTGCCACAAGTAAGAGTTGCTTTAAAGCCACTCCGTTCCCAAAGAGATGATGCATGTAGCATACCCACTGCCAATGGTAGACTGCTCCTTGCAAAGATTCCAGGAAAAGAAAACACCTGAACAACCACTACACTTTGAACTATCAAAGTCTCGCCTCTGTTCTCATTTCCCCCCATCACAGCTGACACTAATTAGCACCTTGGCTTGCAGCTTGAGATGGGAGGGAAAGAAACTAACTAGGATCGAGAAGGAACTTTCCTTCTCAATCCTCAAACAAAGCCCCCCAGGCCAGGGCTGAGACACCTTCACGGGCACAGGCAGTGGAGGGGGGGCTTGTGTGACTGTTTTTTGGTGGTGTACCTGCTTGGTGGGTAAAAAGAAAAGCTTCATTCCACTGCAATCCAACACCACCTCCCACCACGGCCAAATTTCAGTCATTTATTTATTTAAATGACAGAAAGGGAGGGAGAAGCACTTATTAGAGGCTCATTAGGTGTCAGCGGTTATTCTGTGAAACTCAAAGCCCAGCTGGGGTTTGGCATTTGAGAGCAGCCAGAATTCACATAAAACACTTGTCACCTTCAAAACAAACAAACAACCGCTTCATCTGGCCATGAAAGAAAAACCCACACTGGGGGCTGGTGGAAGGAGAAGAAAGGCAGAAGAAATCACCCAGAGACATCAGCCTCCCCATCCATCCCTGCAGTGCGAACACAGCACCCCAGAGAGAGCAGGGCTGCAGTCTTTGTAAGAAGCGGGTGAAATGGCTGGGCAGCAGGCTTTACCCTCCCTGTGACCCTTAGAAGCAGCAGCTGCCAAAAAACACCAAGGAAAGTTTGCCTCTAATGCTTCCCCCACTACCAGAATCATTCTGCTTGGACCGGGACATGGCTATTTTTCTCCTTTCTCTCTTTTTTCTTCTTTTTTTTTTTTTTCACTTGATTGGGCAGGGGGATGTTGTTTTAATTTTTACATATACTTTGAGCAGCAGGTAGAAGTTGGCAGACTGGGAGCCCAGGGAACTGGTGGCCTCTTCCATCCTCAAAAGGCAAGTAGCATTGGCTACCACAGCAGATGGTCTGTACTCACACCCCTATCTAAACATGGATGTGCAAAGTGCATTTCTGAGGGAATAGAAAGCATATACTCATATGCTCACCCAGGGCCTGCTCAACCCTGCCATTCCTGCTCATTGACAGAGCAGATCAATTTATCACCATCTGAGCCAGAGATTTCTGCAGTGCGATTCTAGTCTTCAAGTAACTGAGTTCAAATCCCCAAAACCCGTTCAATGAGGCCACCAGACAAGCAGAATAACTACACGCACAGGGCTCAGGAGGGACCAGTGATTAAGATGCTGCACAGAACAGCCCAGACTTCAGCTCAATAACATTAACTTATCATAGAAATAAGCAGTTGATGAAAGAGACATCTTGCAGTATCTCAGCAGCACTTAGATATCACAGTAATAGGCATGATATAAAACCTTAAGTGATAAATTAGATCAGATAAGCAAACCCAACTCGTAATTACCCAGAAGTTCTCTGGGACAGAAAGGGGACTTTGTAAGGCTGCGTGCCAAGCACATTTCACAGCATTGTACTACACAGGCCAACATTATGAAATCAGGACAACAATGACAGTCCTACCATGGCCTCCTGTGCGCTGGAGCACCTCACCTGCAAATACAGTAGTACATGTCCTTTCCTTATTATCCCAATAAATTCCTTATAAATTAACCAAGAAGGAGGAAAAACAGGATGTAAGGAAATATGCTGGCCAACGTTTTCAAATGAACTACAGACTGTCTCAAGAGTACGTGCAAGTATTATATTTCTTTGCTAACCTGAACAATCTGGCATGCCATATAATCACTCACACATCTACAGACATTTATTGATAAAAGTCAATGATATGAACAAGCAAAATCAGAAAAGGTTTATGAATTAAGAGAGGGCAGAATATTTTAGATGCTCATGCGTGTAAGGATCAAATGTGTATACATGTAGTTAAAGAGAGGCCTTAGGCAACATGTAGACAGGGACAGTAAAGATAATAAGAAACGCCGCATGTGCAGAGGACAGAGACAATGCAAGAGAAAGAAAATAAAAATGTGCATTGTATTCTAGATAATCTGGCATGAGAGAGAAGGAGCAATTCACTCTGGGGACAGAGGTTAGCCACAACAGAATTAAATGTCACAGATTTGTCCAGGTAATGATGCCAGCTCTTAAAGAATATAACCTGCCAAGCTGTGCAGAGCAGAGCAAGGCACTTCTGAAGTCTCAGGGTATTTGGTATTAACAGCTTGTAAACTGTTATTACTTAGGTTTTGCTCAGTGCTTGCCTCAGCAAAAAGAGGAAAAATAAACCATCCCAGGCATCCTACACATTTGTCACCCTGCAGTTTCAAGACCCACTGGGTGTTCTCTGATCAGAGCCCAGTTATCCAAACTCCCACCAGGAGTACTGGAGGGTTACAGAATCAGCAAAAAATGAGGATGCTAGGGATCTTAAAAAAAATATATATATATACCTTCTAATCACGTTCTCCAAAACCCAAATATGATCCTGTATGCCAGGGAAGGGTTCCTAAGAGCCAGAATTTCACCTTAACCCCCCCCTTCTGTGTATGTACCACATCTGATCTTATCAAGAAAGGGAAGTCACTTTGGTTTAGGGATTCATTTGGAGGCATTGAGGGAGGGGAGCAGCTAACTTTCACCCTCAAATATAGGATCCTACTTTGGATTAACAAGCTGTTGGGAGAAGTCCAACGCATTTGTGAAACAAGAAAATGAATGAAAGCTATTGCAGAACAAAAAGTTAATCATATATGCTATTGGTTTGCCTAAGTGTATAAGCTATCATGGCAGATAAAAGGTAAGATTTCCTACAGAAAGTCAGAGCCTTCCGAAAACCTTCCAGCAGGCTGGCAAATTGCCTTAAACACAGTATAATGCAGCCAGAATAAAAGTGTTCTGCAGTATGTTAATGCGCATCCTTAATGAAAGGTGCTGTAGCATGTTAGCTCCCTGAAACTAATTCTAAACAGAAGCTTTGCTCCCCTACCAAGAAAAGCTAAGACTTGTAACAGGCATTTCTGACAGATGTTTGTCCAACCTGTCCTTTTCACCAACAGAGAGCCCATGATCTCTGTGGGCAGTCTAAGTATCTGTCCTATTTAAAAGGTGAAAAAAAATAAAAATAAAAAAAATCCTGATTTCTAACCTAAATCTTCTTGCTGCAATTTATATCAGGAGAGTATATTTCTGTATTCTTCTGCATGTGCTCTTTTCAGTGTTATCATGTCAATAAGATGTTTATAACACAAGAGCTGGTAGTCTCCTTCAGTGGATACCTTAAATGTTCCATTGGCAAAAGCAACCACCAAATGACCAGCACCCAGTCTAAGCATTTACAAAGCCCTCACTCGGATTTGTAGTACAGACAAGTACAAGCTACTCCCATGAATCTCCAAGGCTGTCTGCTGCAGCCAAGGCAGAAACCAACCTCTGAGTATCTCCTAGTACACTGAGGAAGGATCACAGAACAAAAAAGCATCTGGAGAAACCTCCAACTAATGTCAACAGGTACAGAAACAAAACCTCACAGAAATATGGCTTTCAAGGACTAGGCAGCAGAGCACAATTCTGTGTGAAAAAAGAAGAGGTTCGGATACATTGCTCGTACGAGATACTCAGAGGCCTTTTGTTCTGATTTGGGGTTTAGGAGAACTACGTCTGAGTGAAGACCTTTGATTGTTTTTTTTTTGATTCAGGCTCCTATCTGCAACATGTCTTGCACTAATCTTCTCACTTCCTTCCACTCTTGGTATAGAAGAGACACAAGAAAAGGAACAAAACATATTTGGTCTCATTTACGAAATAAAAGACCACTCCAAACTCACTTAGAACTCAAATGCTTTCTGCTTTTCCCAGAAAGTTCAATGTTTCCTCCCTTATTACATTTTGTTTTCCAGGAGCTGAGGGTTTTGTTCATTGCAGTGGGGAAGCACAAAGACAACAGCACTGGGCAGGGATTAGAAGGCATGTTCCCTGTTTTGCCAAGGACCTCTGGGACCTGATCTGCAAACACCCTTGTCCCTCCACTCCCCATAGTGTAAAATGGAGATAACGGTACATTCTCATGTCTGGGTGCACTGGCTGGATAAATACGGAAAAGGTCATGAGACTCAAAAATAATATTGAAATGAGGAGATACACATACAAAGATGTGTCTGACAGATCTAGATGAGGGAACTCTAATAGCAAGCATGGAAAGCTACCTGTCATTTACTTTCCTGAAATATAGTTAACTGGAAAGAGCTTATGTAACTTTTACACATGATTTTAATACACAGAAAAGGCAAAATCAAATATAGAAAAGGTAAAGGTAAGATGTTGGGCAGCTGGCAGAAAATAGCAGTGTTATTGGCAATAGAGCTGATGGAAAAGCATACCCCTCTGGGAGAGAGGTAGGGTCTAGGGAGAAAGACGAGCCTTTTCAGTACAATTCGTACAGCTCCTGAATGAGGACATAGAAAAACCAGAACAACTGGGCAGGACCTGAAAAGGACTACTGTAGGAATAACTGAAACGCCATAGAAATAACAATTATAACTGGGACACTGCCAATGGGAGGTATGCGCTGATTAGGGTACATAAAAGTAATGGTAAACCTTGGGGGTGCTGTTAGAACCTTAATGCTGAAGTAGCTTGTAAAGAAATAAGTCATGCATAAATAAAATAATTGGGGATAAAGAGTTTTAGGAAGGCTGGTGCAAGATATTCCACTGGAATTGAACTACTGTAGATCCACAGGTTTGGCTTTTGGGGTGGATAGAGATTTCATTACTGTTATTAAATATAAACTATATCAGGAACCAAGTCATCATAGTAGGCTTTTGCTTCGCAGAGATAAGGTAGAGAACAAATGCAAATTTTAACAGCAGCACCCTGATGTCTTTTTTTTTTTTTTTCTGGATCTGGTAGCTGACGCTTTTCTTTGCCTCAAAATTACTCAACAGACAATAGGTCATGCTGTTTTACACTCAGTTGGGTGAGCAGCAAAGAACCTTACAAAAAAGCTAGTTATCAAAAATAACCTTGGCTTGAGTGATTAGGGGAAACAGAGAGCCTGCCTTGAAGGAGGAGATTAAAACGCTTGTTTAACCTAGATAAATGAAAGCCAAGAGGGGATATGATTGCTCTGTATAAATAAAGGGGGGACAGATACACAAGGGAGGAAGAAAAGCTGCGGGTTTTTTTGGTTTGGTTTGGTTTTTGTAAAGCAGAAAAACAACATTGGCACAAGAACAGCTGGGTGTGAGAAAAAATGCCTTGAAAACAAGATGTTTTCCTTCCATCAGAGGAGGGAGGTTCTGGAACAACAAATCAAAAGGAGAAATGAAAAAAACTAAAATGGGGTCAAGAAGAAGAACAACTGGTTTATATAGGGCTATGCAATGTCCCTGCCTAGAGCGGCAGGGATGGGACCAGATGAGCCTTTCCAGTCCAGTGGCTTAACTAAGCAGGAACAAGAGGAGTAATTCCTTTGTAGAAAGCCTTTTCTCAACACCTTTTCAGTCTGCAGATGTCATAACTCAATCTTAATCATCATATATCTGTCCCCCAGCTAATCCATGTGAACACAAAGGCTCTTATTATTGATGTCTTCACCTCCTAAACTCACATTTCTCTCATTCATGGAATGAGGTAACCTTCTCCAGGGCCCTGAGAATAGAACATCCCTCCTAGCCTTCACCCAAGCTGGTTAAGTTGTGACTCTCACACTTACACTGCTGATTTCCCAGCTATTTCCAATCCCTGTGATGCTATAGGTCTCTAGCCTTGCATAGGCTGGTCTACAGCAGGTAAAGAGATGCCACGGAGAACAAAAAAAAATCTCCTGTTTACAGACACTTAGGGTGATTAATTAGCCACATCAACCAAAGCAGGCAAGAAATGGTTGTGAATGCTCCACATGCAAAATTAATTCACACAAAAACAACACTCCTTCCTGAACCTCAAGCTCACCTTCCACCGCCACCTGGGGAAGGCTGCTTTCTCCACTGCACCTGCAGAAGCAGGAATTGCTTCTAACAGCCATTCAATTAAGCATGTAGATTACAAAGGATGGTGCAATTTTCTTCCCTGTATATTTATACAGCACCTAGCATAAACCAGGGAGAGGCTTGGTGCATAGTGCAGACAGGGTAAAGTATCTGCTCTGGCTTTACAACTCATTTCTGAGGTTCTGGGAATAAAAGCACTTTGCAGGAACACAGTTTCCCAGCTCATTGAGGTCTGGCATTTACACAGCTCTTGCTATTTTTGCTGAAACATTTCTTTACTGGTGCATTTATATGCTTTTTGCAATTGCTGAGGTCCTGTCCCCTGCCATGATTAGAATGAGAAGGTTAATGAGATATACTTTGAGTGCTTCTGTCTTGTGCAAAGTCAATGAACTATGGAGCTCCACTGGTGTCAAGGAAAGGTCAGGACTGCAAGAATGCCAAGGTGTTTGCCTTGGTAAATCATTCCTCCAAAACAGAAGTTACCAAGAGAGCACTACAGGCATAAAACCATCTAGGATCAGCTGATAGCTTCTTCTAGGTGATGGTATTGCTCCTAGTGGTAGCATTAACTTGGTAGTCCAGAAGGGGTGTATCCTGACAAGGCTGACTCAGGCAGGAGCTGTATGGTTTCCAGAGGGACATAGCTCAAGGTGCTCAGTACTTCACAATGTACAGGTGACCATGATTTATGGAAGTCCACACCACAATCAGCACAGGCATAACTGAGAGATATGAGAGGAGAGGTTAGAGAAAGCTGTTCGTGGTTATATGGACCGTGATCTGAGCAGTCTCAAGGATGTAACTCAGCAAAGTCATAGTTTCTAAAGGGAAAAATCAGGTCTTACGATGCTGCAAGGATTAGAGGGGGAAAAAAGTATATATGACAAACATTGCACAATGAATGTACCATTCAAAATAGCCCACCTCCAGTTAACAAACAGTGACAGCCCCTGACTCAGGCTCTTACTTCAGGAATATTGCATCCTTTAGAGCTGTCACACCCTTCTGAAATTAGACGAGAGGAGTTGTGCTGATGTCCTAAACACCAACATCAGGCTATTCAGATTCTGGTCTGGCAAATAAAACCTAAAGCCAGAGACTTTTATATATACATAAACCCCTATCTTACTCATCTAAGGTTTCACCTTGAGGATCTCTATTGCTCTTCTCTGCAGAACCATGGGGTGGGGGGTAATTTAGCAGGGATACTAGTAACGCTGCATGTTTTGTGTGACAGGGGTTCGGGAGTCACAAAGGTTTAAAGAGAAGTGTATTTTTACGTGCACGTATAGGCATCTGAATGCTTTATGGAAGCATTTTGCAGTCTCTAGGAGGGCATCCGCATTGTGCAGGTGTGTGTCTGCATCCAGTACGTGTCCATGCATGTAATGCCCTATCTAATGATTTTTCCCCTTGGCTTTCCCTGTTGAGTGCTGGGCTTGGGTTTGCATTTTGCTGAGTTTTCATTTATTTCACTCAGGCTTTTTTTCTTCCCCTAAAACATGTTACACAGAGAGAGAGATGGACTTGCCAATTCACACCACAGCCTGGGAGAGCTTCAGCTGATAAGTGGGTCCTGCACAGCAGCGTGCAAACCCCTGATGTGTGTTCCTCTGTCCAGTGACACCTACTCTTGACACAGAGCAAATATCTCTCACAGCATCTCTTGATACCTAAGGCTGAAAGTATGTTTAAAAATGCTGATACAAAGGCAGCCTTGTGCTAAGAAAATTTTGGTGTCGAAGCAGGCCCCCACAGGGGGAGAGGAGTCAACATGAAGAGAGAGGGGGTGTGTTGCCTAAACCTCACTGCTCTCTGAGCTGTGCAAGCAAGATGGAAGGCATCATTTTGAGCAACATCTCTGAGAATGTCAGAGAGATCCTTTAACTTTCAGCAGCAGGAGGCCAGGGCAGGTGAAGCACCACAGTACGCAGCACACACCAGCCAGAGCCACCTGCCCTCTGCGCAGCGGCCCCACGTGCAGAGAGCCCGGGCTGGCACAGACACATGCACACGCTCTGCAGTGAGACATGGCATGTTCAGCTCTTCTCTCACCAGTGACAAAGGGGGACACGGCTCAGCTGGGCCATTGCAAGGGGCAACCAACTGAGCCACTGCCCAAACAGCAGCCTCACCTCTGTCCTGAAAGCAAATGGAGGCCCAAACCAGAGCAGTGTCAGCATTGCACATCACCAGCAGTGAGCACCACCAGAGTACTCCTGGCTGTGTGCTCTACACTGACCCAGCACACAGGCCAGCTGCCAGCTGGGGGTCTCCGAGGTGCTGGCATGGGCTGTTTCCCCCCGTGGGAGAGTCCTGCCTTAGGAGCTCGTGCTTCAGCCTCCAGCCTTCATGGGGTTGTGAAGGCTCTAGAAGGACAGCCTGTGAGCTGCAGGGCCCACTGCTACAGCCTAGTACTGGGCTTTGGCCGAAAACCATGGCACTCTGCCCTGCTTGGGAAGAGCAGGAGACAAGACCCGCCAGCTCTACCTGCACCCTACAGGCAAGGCCTGACCCTTGGACGGAGTCCACCAGTGGGACAGCTGGTTCACTGCACATGTGTGTATTGCTGCCATGCTGGCTGGAGCCAGGAAGCATGCTGTGAGCAGCAGGGAGCTGCTCTGCCAGATTTCACTCCTTTCCAACCCCATGCACAGGTGCAGACACACGCACACAGGTACCCCCAGCAGCAGTTACCCTAAGCTGATCTGGGCTTGGAGTCCAGACAGAGCTGCCAAGGGCCCAGCTGAGGCCATCTGGGCTACAAATCATCTCTGCACAAAAGGAGTGCAATCAGATTTGAGTAGGTTAGAGAGAAAGGTAACCTTGAAATTAGCGTTTTGGGAAAGAGGCTATCTGTCAACCCTAGCCAGCAAGAAAGGGTTAAGCCAAGGACTGCTTTCTTGGGAGCATGGCCTCAGGAAGATAAAATCCTCCCATTCTCTCAGTGCTGATAGACCTCAGGAGCACCTATTTTTCAAATACTTGTCTGTCATTTCGTGCCTACATGTGGCAACAAAAAGCAGGTATTGTGCTATTTCCTTTCTGCAGCTTGGAAGTAGAACAGGCATGGCAGGCAGTCTTAGACTCGTAAGACGAAGCTAAGGCCCTCGGCAGGTTGCAAAAGGTCTTTTGTGACATGTGCAAGTCCACACAGGTAATGACTTCTTGCAGTCTGGAATTAGCTGGATGACTCTGTATGCGAATTTAAATGTGTGTGTACTGTGTAGTTACCTCTATTATAGGGAGAGTTAGTAGTAAGCCTGTAATTAGGTTCTCTGACACTTTCCATTACAAGAGTCTTTAGGCTGGTTCTCTGAGAAAAGCCAACATCTCCGCATTTTGCAACAGGCATTTGAAAGTCAGCAGGGAAAAAACCCTGAGGCTAAGGACATGATTTTTACTTTGGCCCATCAAATTTCATTCAGTTTTAACTGTGTTATAAACTGTTAAATAATCATCATTTCTTTTCTGTCATTTTCTTGCAGAAATCCTGGCAGACGGCCCAAATGCCATTTGAGCATAAATGTTGTAAGAATTAAGCCCATCAACCCAAGCTGGGGTGTCCCCAGCCAATACCAGTCAGGAGGAACACCCCAGCTTTGGCAGAGCAAGGGAAAGGCAAAAGCCAGATCAGACAGCCCACAGAATGGGGACAAACCATCCAGGTTCTCCTTTGTCTTTTAAATGTACCCCACTGTGAAAAGGTCACTTGCACTCTGCCATTTAGGATGCAGAAGAAAGTCAAACCAGTTTGAGCTGTCATGACTGTCTGTGGAATAAACGCAGGTTAGTCACTGGTTTGAGCAGTCAGACTCAATGCCGAAGGCTCAGCGTGTGTGAGAATGAACAATACAGTTCTACAGAAAAGATTTGGGGTTTTTCCCTTAGAAAATAATAATAATAATAATTTTTAAAACTACAACACAAAGAAATGAAAAGAAAAAAAAACATCAATCAAACTACACTGAAAGGAACTTATTTAGGTTGAAATATTAGGAAACGGCAGCTTTACGGTTTCTTTTTCAACCTTTCTTCCATCCCACTTGTGTGTGGACATTTCAATTCAAGTTTTAATTAATGAGTGCATACAACTTTCTCCATGGGGTCCCTGCCTCAATCCCTGTGCTGGGAAGGTACCTGAAGCAATAGAATTAAGGTGGCCTGTGAAACAAGACTGGCAGTTCCTAGGTTGGCTTCGCAAGCCACAAATGAAATCACTGTTCTTTTATTTTCTATACATAATCACTTACACAGCTCTATGAATGTGTTCAAGCCCTTACAAAACAAATAAGCAGGCCAAGAAAGATATAGTGAAGATGGAGAAAGAGCTGTCCATGATGTACTGAATCACCAAGCACTGGCAGAGGAGAGAGGAATAAAGAAACAGCGATGGACAGCAAACCAAGGAACCAGCGTAGAGATTATGCAACCCCACTTTACGAGAGCAGCAGCTGTGACCTTGCCAAGGGTTTGAAGGGGCAAAGAAAGCAGAAGCAAAACTGGAAGGGAGTGCAGAGGGAGGTGAAAGAGGGTGAAGCTGGCAGGTGTTTCATGGCTATGGTGGCCGGAAGGTGAGAGAAAAGGAAAGCATTAAGACAGCTTATGTTGCAGGCAGGTTTCTCACATTGCAGCAATAGGTGTGTAACTGGCGAAGGGAGCAGGAGACCTGGTCTGCATGGCCCTACAGCAGAGGCATGAGGGTACATGGCACATGGACACCAGGAGGGCGGGATGCAAGCCAGTTACGGTCCAGATGCCATCTAGCCATGCTAGCCCACTAGAGCTAAGCTGCAAGCTGAGGCAGCTCACCAGGCTCATGCAGCTGCCTTGTACCCTGCCGTGCTGCTGGGTCCCTGTGGCACTGCTCTGCATGGCATGGATTTGCCATCGACAGCCTACGCCAGCACAGGCAGTTCTGTGCTGGGTTTCACAGCACAGACTTGCCCTGAGCAGCTGCAGCAGCTGCATAGAGCACAGATGCTTTCTCCCCAAATGCCCTGGAGTTAAGGGACCCAAGTGCTGGCTGTAATCTTGTCCTGGGCTTGCTGTGTGACCTTAAGCAAACCATCTAAGCTTTCTGAAGCTCAGTTTTCCCCTCTACAAAAGGCTCTTAAGAATCCATCCTGCATTGCAAGGGGGCTGCATGTTCTGTTAAAGCATCTGAACAGAGACATAACAGTGGGGAGCAGCAACGTAAGCCAGTACAGTACGGAGATGGCTCAGCTCATCCACCCCAGAGGAAATGGAGCAGCTCGGGGCTGTCGCTACAGCACCCTCACACCCCGTGTCCGAGAAAGGGGCTTTGCTGCAGAAGGGTGCCAGATGCTGCAGAGTGGCCGTGCACGTCAGCAGTCTGCCATGGAAATCGCTGATTGTTGAGAGAGTGGCCGTGAGCCGGGCAGGCACGTGGATCGACGGCTGTAAAAGAACAGTGGGATTTCACGCAGCACTCGCTAAGTACTAGTTTGGGATCAGGAGATTAACTAAACCTCAAGAGCATGTACTTGGGTCCTCTCCAGCTGCTCTGGAAGCTGGAGTGGCACAAGTGACCAGGCAGCTGTCTTTCCTGGCTCTAGAGACACCGTTCTTGGAAAAGGGAGCACAGCGATCCTTGAGCTGGCACAACGGTGCTCAACCCTGCCCCTTCCAGCCTTTGAGAAGCAGGCCCATCTGACCTCTGTGCTCAGAGTAAAACTCAACCAGAGCATGTCCTGAGCTACAGCTCTCCCTCACCGCTCTGCACCACCTCTCTGCCCCACCAGGACCCCATGTAGGAGGTTCTGCAACCTCCTGAGAAGGCAGGATTTCTTCTCCTGCCATGCTCTCCTAGGAGCACTCCTCCAAAGCTGCTCCCCAGCTGCAGCTGAGAGCTGTGGCTCACTGGGTAGTGCTGTCTTGCAGAAGCAAACAGAGGGAGCATCCAAGAGCTGTGCAGGAGAAACACTCTTGGAGAAGGACCAGGTGAGCACCTGTCCCTGGCAGTGAGATGGGCACTGTGGTGGGGTGGCCCGTCAGGTGCAGAACAGCCCTGTGGCCAGCTGGAGGCACATATAAGCACAACTGTGCCCTGGTGCCAACTTTAGCCCTGCCTGTTTATCTGCTGTGCCAAGAATATCCAGTGAGCCAGGCTTTACTTCTCTTGCGACAGACAAGATCGTGCTTGCAACTGAACGTTCATCACTTCCCGTCTTCTGATTATTTCACCAGGCAACCTTAACATTCCATTAATATCGGTCTTTGTGGAGCTAAATATATACACTAAGCACATATACAAATACATATAAATACATCTCTATCTAGCAGAGAATCCAATTAAGTGAATATGTTACGCCTTAGCAATTAATGAATTCAACAAGTCGAACTGCCTCTTGCATATGATTAAAGTTCAAGCAATACCAACCACAACAACAAAAAGAGCCCAGATTTTCCCGTGTCCTATCTACAAGCAGATTGTTAACACTTAAATCAATGGGTAAATTCAAGTGTGTTTGCAAGCCTTGGGAAACTCATCCTCCCATCGATGTACAGCCTGTCCTTCAACTCACTGTAGCCTAGGAGAAATTCAAGTCCAGTTGTCCCTGCATGCAGCTGCTCAGACAATTGCTGAGCCCTTATATATCTTTCTGCAGCCCTTTCTGGATGGCAGGTCTGTTAAAATGCTTGTGTCCTATGGGTTAAAAGAAAGCAAATTCCATGACTGAACAGAGCTGACACGGTAGACGCTTGACTGATGCAAATACTGTCTTTCTCCTTGTGCCTTTTTTTTGCCATTTTTTGTTTGAGTTTGTTAAGTGCTTGTGTGCACACACGTGTGTCTGCATTCTTTTGTATGTTAATCTTTTTCCAGGATGAGGGTTTTTTTTTCATGCAGTTTCTGCAATAGACAGAACAGACGATACTCAGCAATAGACAATATTGGCCCCTCTAGGGAGTGTTCATTCCCTCCTTCTCTCACAATATCCCTCCTCTGCATTCATAAGACATTCCCTGGGGACAAGTTCTACAAAAATAAGTATTTAAGTAGCCACTAAACCAGAGAAGATGCACAAAAGCACGCAAAAGACTTGGCTGCAGAATTCAGGGCACGAGGGGGAATGAACAGAGGCACAGCTTGGAGGGCTGGGAGAAGGAAAGTGTTGCGAGTTTGAACTGGAAACACAAGCATCCCCTTCTCTTCCCTGATCCAGTGGTGCTTTTAGCCCTGAGACCGGAGCTAACTGATGTAAGACAGGTGCTGTTTCCATATCGACAGCACCAACAAGTGTACCAGCTTGTGGATCCTATACCCCTGCAGAATTATTTGTGCCTACGCCCACAGCACCACAGATTTTACAAGTCTCTCTGAGATATCAAAGAATAAAGCTTGGATCATTTCTAGACTATGCGAGAAACACTGGTTTGAAAGTAGGTATTATAGGGAATAGCACATAAAATTGGCCACTTATGTCACCCATGTAAGATGGTAGTTTGAGGGGTAATAAGCAGATAAAATATGCCATACCCCAGGAAGCCACATACTACTTTTGTACTTCCCAACACATCCAGAAGAGCTAGAAATCCCTCAGAAAATCCAGTCAAGAGCCAGGTTCACGCTGAGCTGTGGGAGCACAATGTGGCATTCACACAGAGCCCACAGCAGGCACTAGCAGGCTTGAAGCACCACCTGGATGGTCAGAGCAGGACATTTTCTGTGTCCTGGCATGCAGCTGTCAGAGGGTGATGCTTCTGAGGGATTTGGAGATCTTTCCTTCAGGAGACTGTCCCAGATTTCTCACTTCCCCAGAGAGCTGAAAAGGTCAAGCAAGGCCCCCTTGCAGGCTCACAAGTTTTATTTTCTGCTCTGGGTACACAGATGCTGGCTGCTATTTGAGTTTTGGTAGGAGGCAAGCCGTCAATGAGAGCTTTGGGTCCAAAGTGAATGCAACCAGCCAAAGCCACTACTTAACCACGTTTCAGCAATTTCTGCAGGTTTTCTTCTACCTCACCAGAGTGTATCAACGTTTCACCCTGCTTCCCATCATCGTCCTTTGGGGACGTCCTCATTGATGAGAAAATAACATACCCACTCTGATTATAGGCACCAAAAAACAGCCATTGCACATATGCAAACAAGTGTACTCTACAGGAATGACAGAGGAGATGTTTTCTTACCTGAACTCTTTGCAGTAAGAAATGTACTTTCTCCCCTAAGCAGCCTTCTTGTATCACATGGAGAAGCACCCCTTCCCTCCGAAATCTGGACAGTGAGAAGAGCCAGTAGTGTCCAGCACACCAGGAGATGGAGCTGCCCTGCCAGTGTGGCATGTACCACTGAACATGAGAGACCAGCCCATTTCTGCCATCCATTTCCACTTCTTTGTAAGCAGAGCAGAAAATGAAGACACCCTTCCCACAAATAGTCATTGAGATGTCAAAGCATAACCGCATTTGCACTGTTGGGATCCCTTGGGATTTTCACCCCACACAGCTGTCACAGCTGATGATTCCCCAAAGTGGCTGTTGTATTGTCAGGCTCCTTGTAGCTTGCTTTCACTGTGGCATCGAGCCCTTTTCACCCATCACCTTCTCCCCGTCTGTGATTACCACTGCCTGTCAGCACTGCAGTAAATATGTGTATGTTTCCGGGTCTCCCATTTCTCACTTTACAGAACACTCTCTTAAAATGACTTTCCCATCAGAGCAGACACTAAAATAGAGAAGAAACAGGATTTTTTTTGAAAGGCTCACCTGCTCCACTGACTACACATAATATTACCTGCATCTAAGAACTCTTTTCTGTTTCTTGCAGTAGGTTATTGCACTTCTGCAGCTGTAACTTCTTAAAGCAGTTGGCATAGGTGCTTATGATCTCATAAATCAAGAAAAAGTCAGGTCTCATGTGAGGGTTGGACAAGGTGTCTCCATAAACAGAAGTCTGAGGAAGTACAGACAGCTGATCAGTGGGGCTGAGTGAAGGAGACTTCTGTGCTCCAAATCCTCGGTGTAGGAAAGCAGCCACCATACTGCTGGACAGACTGGCTTTTGGAGAGGAATATAGCCAAGTTCCTGACACCACTTTGTCATCAACAGTGCAGGTGTGAGGAACAGGATTAGGATCAAGGACCTTCCCAGACTATCGTAATCCTGCTCTCTCTTACTCTAACATCTTCTCTCTGGCCATGACAAATGCCTCTCAGACCCCCTGCACATCCATTCAAAAGGCTGTTTCACAGATCATTTGCCAAAATATCATCTTTTCCCTTTCTTTTCAGTCTCACTTTACCTCCACGCTCAGCTGCATCAAGCCCTCCTTTTCCAAGCAGCTTGATGTCTCTAATCCCTCAGTCAGTATCAAGATGTTAATGCTGACCTGATACACCTTCTCCAGTATTTTTTTTTAGAGACCCGTGTAGGTTTCTTCCATTTTGACCTTCTTCCTGAGGGAGGTCCCACAAACACCAGTGAAGCTATGACATTGTTTTTCTTCATACTCTGCCATAAGTCTCTCTTTTGCCCAGATGACTGCAGATAATTGACAACGGTCAGGTTGCTGACACACCAAGTCCACAAAACATACAAACACTGACCAATTTTCCCAATGTAGTCCCCTAGCAGATCAATGCAAAAATGTTCACAGCCGTCAGTGGATAAAATAACACTATCTCTTTACAGATTCTTCCTAAAGGAAGCACAGCAAGAAAATCTTGGCTATTTACTACTGTTCTTAACCTGCCTGTGTTCCCTGTGCGTTGACCCTCTCATCTGACTATATACCCGTGTTTTCTCAGCTGTTACTTACAGTGTTTAGTGGCTATGGCCATCATCTTGGTCTCTCGGTGCTGCTCCCAGCACAATGGAGCCCTGGTTAATGGCAGGGATTTTCAGGGACTACAGTAATACAAATAATTAAAGTAACCATAAGCTTGTTCTGCACAGTTCATGAATCAAACTAACCAAGGATGCTTTTTTCCAAGACGGTGAATGACAGCCATATTGCTGTGCTATTCATTACAGCCCTTCTCTTTCTAATTACCCCTCCATTTTCACATGTTGCCTAACTGCCAGTTAGAATGGCTCTGCGCTGACAAACAGCTGCCACATCTCATCCCAAGGAGCTACGGCTGCTTCCCTACAGAGGGGAAAGTGATGTCTACAAATAGAGCTTAACCGCAGAGAGTCAGAGACCCCCTAAGCTAGGTTTGCAGTGTCACAGATCTGCCTCTGCCTGACCACCACAAGATCACAGAGATGTGGAAAGTCTGTCCTGGATTTATATGAGTCCTTTATATATACATATTTAATTATAAATGAAAAAATGGCAAAAACACAATAAATGGATTTCTCTTTTATTCCATTCATACCTCAAAAGCCTCCCTCCCTGTCCTTCCTTCCCCCCATCCCAGCACAAAACACACACTTTAAGGCACTAGCTGCTCACTCCATGCATTTGACAGACTCTGATTAAACTCCCAGATAATAACCTTGCGAGGCAGAGCCAAACTTGCAGCAGTACAGGGTGTTCTCATCATTGGCTCCCAAAAATAGTTCCTTGCCAATAAGTGTCAATTGGTTCTGGCTTTGCCAACCTGCACATCTACTGTCCCCCACATCGCAGGGGCTGCTGACATAACTCATCCCCTCCAGAAGGGTTGTAAGGCTCTAAATATGGCCATATTAGTTGCTGAAAATACCTCAGGTTTGTAATATTAATTTAAATTAGGCTTCCATGGGTCCTTCCTGTCTCTGTTCCCTTGTATAAGGGAGATACAGGAGTCCTGGACTGCAATACCGGTGAGACAGCATTTGCAGGCTTTGGTCTACAACATCTTCCAAAGCCTCCTAAGACCTAGTGGCAATGATCATTCTGGGATGGCTATTTCAGCTTTGTCCCAACAACACCTGCTGCTAGAACTCAGCAGAGCTGGCTGCAAGGAGGGAGCAGAGGGTTGGGAATGTGCAGCTTAAGGGAGTGTGGGATCGCAAACAGATGTAAAAGGAAGGAAGACAAGTACTAGGAGAAGAGAAGGTCCCTGGACTGAAGAAAACAGAAGAGGGGGCTCTTAATGTGCAAGGATGGAGTGCAGTGCTGTCAACAAGCCAAATCAAGCACAAGAATGGGTCACTTTTGGGACAGAAACTGCTCTATTATGCCTTAGTACTGTTCATTTTGATGTCTACATTCCAAAAATTTACTGCTGACGTCAAGCAGTGAAACTACTCTGAAGTCAATAGAATTGCAGATACTTATGCCAGAGGTGAATTTGGCTCCCAAAGGACTTCTCTATGCAATCATTTAGATAATGACCCTTCAAAGCTTATGTTGCTGCCATAGCATGACAGTGGGAGAAAAGGGGCCAAAAAAGGCTGCAACAGAATAGCCATCTGTCACACTCAAGTCTAGAGCTCAACTAAACCATATGGCATAAAAAAGGCCAAGAAATACTGGAAATTAATGAGCCCTCCTGGAGGAAAACTTACCCCCATCTAACAGTACGGAATCACACAGAGTGTTAAGACAGGCGCCTTCATGCAAACTGTATCCCAGAATATTTCACAAAGTTAAATACAAGACAGCAAATGGCATGCAGCATAAAGAATAGCTGGTGCACTGAGCAATCAAGAGGCAGTGCAAATGGCCATATAATTTTGCCTTTTAAAAGCAACTGCATAAAAGCTCATTCATCTGTAAAAATGCTGCGTTTCTGTTTTCTGCCTTCCTAGGAGCTTTCTTGCCTGCCCTCTTTATCACCAACTACAGACTTCAGATCTTCTGAAAAGAGTAAGAACAAACACCTGCCCCTCAATGCCCAAACATTGCCTCCACACTTCAAGGTTGTTTTATATAGCTTCTAAGTTTTATCAGATGAGGCTAATCAGAGAGTTCACAGGGTCTCAGGCTCATAGTATATTTAAAGTACTGCACATGAAAAGGGGCTATGAATAGACACAACAAAAAAACATGGATGTCAAGACATCATGTGGTGAATACATTTTGAATTTGAAAATTAGGAATGAATGGGATATGGTTCCGGGAATGGAAGAATATATTTATTTCCCACCTCCTTTGAGAAGGTAGATACTAAATCTGCCACTCTGGCATCCATATGAAACCTAGACATCATTTTAAACACCATGAGATTCAGCCTTCAAACTCTTTTCAGCCTACATATCTACAAGAATTGCCAGCCCAGCTTACAACAGCTAGTCACAAGCTGCAACAGCAAGTTACAAGCACCATTCTTTATGCTAGAGTACAGATATTTGCCTTCCTCATTGCCCTCAAGATCTCCCACCCTCTCTATACCCAAATTTAGTTTATCTACTTGTGGTGTGCAACATCTTCACTGAACAGCTTGAGAAACTGATCTCTGGAAGGTATTTTTGCAGTGTCTAATACAAGACACCTTAATACTAAATTGAAAGATATGAGAATTGAGATTTGGAAGTCCAAGGGAATTACAGTAGCTCCGATGGAAGAGGACTGAAGACAAAAAAAAGTCCAGGAGAGTGCAAGACAGACAAGTTAAACCACTGTGAATGTACAGTGGTGACAGACAGATAGACAGATATATACATACATAAAATGCAGATAGAAGAAAAAGGCCCGGTCCTTGGTAAGACCAAGTAAGGCAATCAAGAGTGAAGCCGGGCTTAAAGAAAGAAATGGAAGAGAAATATGAAGCCTTTATCCCTCTGCCACAGTTACAGATGCTGTACAGAAAATGGCGTGCCCTCACCAGCCTTTCATCTTCACCTTGAAGACCTCAACTGTTGTGCAGCACACATTATGAGTTGATCTAATGACTCTTGGAAACCAAATGGCCCCTTGACCTCAGTGTGCCCACATGCTCTGAGTGGGAGAGGTTCCTTGTGAGCCTGCTCATTTGCTTCTTGCCCCTGCTCTCCTGTGACAACCTCTAGTGCTATCATGCTGACCAGAGTCCAAAGGAGCTGTTCAAACAGATGGGAACCACCTGGACTTCCACCCACACAGACCCCATCATAGAAATTCTTCCGCCATCGGGGACCAGGTTAGAGTTCTGGCACAGGACTCGTGCAGTGCTGTCAAAGGCAGCTGTCAATAGGGAAGCTTGGAGACTCAGAGTTCTTTGCCTGTTGTCCAGTCTGTCCACCTTTATCCCCAGTCATCTCAACTTATGACTAAACAATCCCAATTCATTAAATCACTGCTTGTTTGCCTTATTTTCTACACCCATGATTATTCTCACTGCTTCCCCCAACCTTATTCCAGTTTGTCCAGACCTTTCTTGAAGTGCTATCCGCAAAACCGCACCGAGCTTTTCAGCCTTACCATCGCTGAGCAGAGCACAGAGATTACATCATGCGCCTTGCAGGCTGAACTCCTATTTATACACCCAAGTACAGCACTCGCCTCCTTTTCAACAACAAACAACCATGTTGAGTTTGTGGTCTTCTTTTATCCTGCCCAATCCTTTTCTGCAAACTCTGATCTAGTTGATCTTTCTCTGTGCTGTATTTATGTAGACCATTATTCCTGCCAAAGTACAATAGTTTGCACTTGTCTCTCCTGAATTACATCCCACTTTTTCAGAGTGTATTTCCAATTTGCAAGATCATTAAGAATTCTAACCCTGTTCTCCAACAAATTCACAGTCCCCCACTAGCTTGCTATCATCTTCAAATTTGAGATTCAAATTCTTCACCAAAGCTGTTAAAGAAAACATTGAACTGAACTGAGCACCAGACAGACCCTCACAGAACCCCATTCAATGCTCTCTTCCATTTTGACACTCTTATCCATTTTGCACACATTTGTTATTACCTCCTTGAGACCTTGCTCCTCTAGATTGCTAACAAAGTGTGATGAAAGAGGTGGTAAAAAAACCTTACTGGAGTCAAAGCAGATGACACCTTCAGTTTCACCTCTGTCCACAATGCCTGTTACGCTGTCACTGAAAGATATTAGATTGGTCTGACATGACTTGTTCTCAGCAAATTCTGATGCACTTTTACATGTTTCCTTGTAATTGTTCAGGTGCTGACAAGGAGTTTGGTTAATTCATGTTCATATTTGATTAATTTCATTTTTTTTTTTGAAGAATCAGGGTTAAGCAACAATGATGCCATAAATCTGCAATTCCCAAGCTCCTTCCTCCTCTGCCCACCTCTTCTCTCCCCCCTGCCCCAGCTCTTTTTTAAAGGCAGGCATTCAGGCTTCTCCAGGATCTGGCAGATGCTGCCCGGGGACAGCTTTACAGGTGCAGATCCATTGCTGTTTGTTCACAGAAAACCCCTTCTGTATATTTCCTTTAGAAATAAAGGACCAGGTTACGTATGTAATGTGCTGCTGCAACAGGAGAAAGGAGGTTACCTTGTCTTGGGAAACATGCACCCTTGCCCTTGAGCACGTCTCCCTTGTCACGTTGACAGCAGAGTAGATACTGGTATTAACATGCCCCAGACCTCCTGTCCTACAGTCCTGGCCTGCCGCATATCCTGCCATTTCAGTCCTTGACAGCAATAAGCAGTTTGGCCAGTGCACCTTAGACCCCATCTATGGCTCTTCAGCTATTTTAGTCCTTCCTCCTATTCCACACATCTTGTCAACACGCCTCTGTCCTTCTCAGCGGCAGCCCCAGCTACTCAGTCCTGCTCACCCCAAAACCACCCATGTGTTCAGGAACTGAAGATAAACTGATGGCCTGCATCTTCCCTGACACAACAATTCTCAATTATTCTTCTTTTTTGTCCTCCTCCAGCTCCTCTGAGACATTTCAACCCCGACTTCCCGCTCCCTCCTGCACCCACAGCTAAGTCAGTGCATCCACCATACTGATGAACAGCTGCTAATCCCAGGCCAGCAATGAGTTGTGCACTGTTTCATGGCAGTAATCTGGGAGGTGATCTGAGCCCTGCTGCACTTGTTTCACTTATGACAGAGGACAGGCTGGACAGAAGTGATCAGGAAGCAACCCACTGGAGGAAGAAGGAGTCTGAGCTGTGCTCTGGTGTGCCAAGGGGAAGACAACAACCATGTGCTGGAAGCACACACAAGCTCTAGGCTTAAAGAAGTCAAGCAGCTGAGACCTTTGGAGGAAGGAAGCTCCTCTATAACTACTGAGAAAACAATTAACTGGTATCCTGGGGAAATGGTGTTGTTCCAGGGATGAGCTCTGATGGACAAAATAGCATTTTCATGTACTAAGTACCACGTGCACTCTTCAGTGCGGACAAGGACCCAGGTGCTCATCAATTATTGAGCTTGCTTGAAAAGGCATTTAGGAGAGTGCACAAGAGGCTGGTCTGCAGCTCTACCTCAATCCCAGCTGTGCTGCTCTTAGAAACTCAGCCAGTGAGAAGGGAAAGAAAAAAAAAAAAAGAAAGAATTAAAAAAAAAAAAAGGAAGTAGAGATGGAGAGGCAGAGAAATTGAAAGTATCTAATAGAGCCTTCCCCTTGCCAAAGGAAATCACATGTGGGACAGGAAACACCTTCTTGCTGCCTGGTAGTATCATTCCTGTAGTATCCCCCCCGTCTTCCTACTTTTGAGGATGAGAACACCTTGGATTGGAGTTGGGGGAAGGCAAGGACACACTGTTGGCTCAGCAGTGCTGTTCCCACATCCCCACTGCTCTGCTGTCCCAGACCTCAGTGGAATTTGCAGCCTTCATAAGAGTGCAATGTTTATGCAATTCAATGTGCTATGAAACATCCCATGTTCTTCTATGCCACCTCCAATAAGGTAAATAAATGCTCTTAACCAGCAGCTGCCAGTATTTAAACATATCTTCACATGGATCTGCAACAAAGACTGTGCCCTGGGTAGAAATGCCCCAAAAATTTTTGTTTATGTTGGCCACAGACAGTATTTAATCTTTATTATTGCTTTGGAGACATAGTAAAACTCTCCAGAAAGTCACATGTCCAGGTGCAGCTCTCTAAGGAGATACACAGCTGATGCGCATTGAAAATGAGAAAATGAGAACGAATCTCAAGGAACAGCTGCAATCTCAAGGAACATTCATTCACAATCATTCAGAGCTTTTCTATTTGTGAACTAGATCTCCTAAGATGTGAACAGTCATTTTCCACTGAACAAGAATGTAGTTAAAATGTAACCAACCATAGAGTTATCTTACCACTAAAATGGTCTTTTTAATAAAAAGAGCTAGTTATTTCTTTACAATAATGTAATTTGAAAAATGCATATAAAGGTCAAATTCTAAGAGCTTTTTTTGTTTCAGATTTTTATTGTTACAGTTTTGCATTTTTGAAGCAACTTTGGGTCAAGTGTGTGCTAAAATAAGAGCATTTTGTATTATCATGTAAAAGTGAAAATATGGCTTCCAGAAAGAAGAGTTTTCTCAACTATGAGCTTGTGGAGGACTAGATACAATTATGGCAGGCAATACGTTACGTATGGAGAGTCAAGTTGTTCAAAGGCCAGGAAAGAAATGTGAGTCTTATCCTCAGAATCACGAACCTTTAAAAGGTAGCTACAAGATTATTTTTTTCATTAGTGTCTTTTACTTAGGATCACACATACGGGCTTTTGAGATCTAGGAAATACTTCTCCACACACAGGAACATCAGGTTGTGGAGCATGCTGTCATGGTACTACAGTGAGGGACACAGCTTAATGCAGGTGAGGAGAGGACTGGGCATTCCCAGCATCAAGAGCAATGCCCAAAGTTGCGATGTCAACGATTAGAAAAAAAAGCAAATAAAGAAACTTGGAGTTACAGAAGCAGTAAAAACTCTTGTGATACAGGTTATAAATCAAGACTGAAAGAAGTGAAGGTGCATTAGGCAGTGCATGCACATGCAGAGAAGGAGGCAGTGCTCTGCACATACTGCAATGGACCCGTTATCTCTAGCCAATATATAGTAATACATGCAGGACCAGGACAAGTGCTTGTCTCAGACACTAAGGTTTTTTTCTTCTCCTGAGCCCTGGGAGATCATACTCAAAATATCCTAGGGACAAGGCCTTGTCCTCTGAATCCAAATCACTGGACATTCCTATAACTCCACCAGCATTTTTAACTGCTTTCAGGATCTGTGGAAGAGACTGGAATGACATCCCAGAAATCAAACTCACTTTGCTCTTCAGAGAGCATAAGGCAATCCTACCTTGTTACTGAGACAACAAGACGTCTTGAACCACTCTGAAGTCTCCCACATCATGCACTGGCAATATTAAAACACAATGAACACATAACCTGCTGTGGAGATGCTACACTCATAGCCAAAGACAGAAAAACCTGTTGCATAAAACAGAGCTTTCTTAGCAGCTGGAAAAAATAAAAATAAAAATAAAAAATCCCTATTTCTCATCATCACCAGTGAAAGCCTCCTGGGTTGTGTTCGCCATGAAACCAAATGGCAGAGGCCTTTCCCTGAAGGACATATTTCTGGATTTGACTCGTTCTGTCAAATAGTACTTCTCTTTGTCACCTCTTTTTCTTGCAAGTTTAATTTCAGCCACCATTTCTCCAAGTGCCTTTCTCAGCAGCCAGTAAAGTTGACTTCTGGACCCAGTGTCAAGAGGACATAAGTAAAGGAAATTGTCACACAAGCATAGTTTCTTTTGTCCTCCCACAGTTTCTCATGGAGAGATTGTACACAGATTAAAGAGAAAGGAGGAATGAGTTGGTCTATAGCACATGCCTTCCATCACAGACCCCAGGGGTACTACCAGAAAGACCTAAAAAAAATTAGCATCTCCTTTGCAGAGGCAGCTGCCACTTACGGTGTTGCATTAAATACTACCACTGAAAAACATGCAATAAGAAAAGACACTTGTCCCAGTCCACAGGCCAGAACACCATTGATACTCAGCATAGCTTCAGGACATAGAGTTATAAAATGCCAAGACGTCCCTTTTTTTTCAAATAAATTAATTTGTTGAGAATGGGAGTAGGTAGAAAATTTTCATTCCAGAACAATTAATCTTGAACTTATTTATCCCAGAAACAGGTCCTTTTGTAAACTTTATTGTCAAAGACTGAAGCTGGAAATCAAAGTAAATAAAATTGTCTCCTTCAGTGGATTCAGAAAAGGGCTTATCAAAGACAGCTTTAGTGAACTGCATTGAAAGAGTTTAGAGGTTTTTCTCTGTATGTGGCAAACTACAAGGGGCATCCTTATGAGTTTTCAACCAAATTCTTCTTCCATAGCCATGGTTATGCAAGTGCAGGTATCTCCAGAGGACCATGATATAATGGGAAGGAAAGTGCTGTCTCCATAACATGAAACACCTTTTCCAATGGCAAGTGATGATAAAAGCAATCTGCGTAGATCAATCCATCCATAATCCAGAAGGTTCAGCCAAATGTGATTTTGCTGCTGGTGCACCAGCAGAACAGAGGGAACAACTTCATGCACTGCTACAGCACCAGGGCTTGAGGATTTCCCCAGGCTGCTGTGCTGCTTCTCACTTACCAGTCAAGTCCCATTCCCTGGGACTTCTGATGTAAGCTGTCCACAGTCCATCAGTCATTTTGCTAGGGAAATTTGCCTCCTCCCCTCCTCCCTCACCTCTCCAGCTTTTGTCTTCTTAATTAACAAAGAAGTCAACAAATCCCTCAGCTTTGTTCTGTCACTTCATATTGCACATTTCCATTTCC
The DNA here is from genome assembly GCF_011077185.1 of Oxyura jamaicensis. Classification (NCBI taxonomy): domain Eukaryota; kingdom Metazoa; phylum Chordata; class Aves; order Anseriformes; family Anatidae; genus Oxyura; species Oxyura jamaicensis. The sequence continues at coordinate 43,158,543 of NC_048893.1, read as the reverse complement.
ATTTCCTACCTCCTACATCCCCCCAAGTCAAAGTATTCTTCCCCTGTTTGTTGCCTGGCCTCTCAGTCCTTAGCAGCATTTCTGGTGTTCGCTGTGTGTAAGAGAGATCCTGTGAGAACCCTTTCTCCAGAAGAGAAGCCAGAGAAAGAAGGACAAATAGTTTATTAACCAACAAGGAGGCTCCAGGCATCACAGACGTAAGGTTTGCCAAACCTCATAAGATCATTGGCTTTATTTATTTCCCATTCAGTACTGTGTATTATTTCAATCTCTCCAAGTGCAATAGCAATAAAATTGAAAAACACCCATGAAAACACTTCCAATTAACACAAGGTCAGAAAATGACATTAGAGACCTCCACGGCCCATAAAGAAGAAATATACCCAACACCTCCCTGTACTACCATTCTCCTCAGGAACAGCCTGAGCAAAGAGGCAGGCAGTGCTACTTGTCTTAAAGGTCAACAACCTTCATCTGCATTTTACCAAGGGCATGGAAGAACGTATCAGTATCTAGCACCATGTGCCAGGATCACACCACTGGTAAGATACATGCACAAATACACAGGTTTTTAGCTCAATCAATCTAGCTAATTTCAATGCAGGCTGTAGTATAAAGCTAAAAAATACTCAGGTTACAAAGCCAGAGAGGTATCTGGAGAGCAAATTCAGCACCTTCAGCTGCACCCAGAAACACAAAAGAAGGTAGGCCCACCACTGAAAAAGGGATGTGCTGTAGGATCAGTGCATGAGCATCATTCTTTGAAATGGATTAACCTTACTATGACTTCAACACAGGTTCTTGTACAGTGCTCTGTGGCACACAGTAGCAAGAGAGATAATGACCTCAGCATGAAGGGCACAAAACACAAATCAAAATAGAGATGTCTTTTAATAGCTATGGTGCTATTGTTTGTCTGCCCAACATCAAAAAGATGAGAGACCCCTGTACCTGGAGGTGAGCCATGCAGGCTACACAGGCAAAGTGGAATATTGTCCAGTGCTTCTGAGACTCTGGGCCCTCTTCCAGCCAAACCTCATCCTCCTAAACTACCAAAAAGATGCCCCTAGTACTAATATGGAAGTCTTATTCCCCAGACCAAATGCCCTTGCATAGATAAGCAATTACCTCAAACTACCCTGCAGCTGAAGGGAGCAGAAAATAGGTGTTTATAGAAGGTGTATGTGCGATACAGCAACTGAATGGTGGTTATTACAACCTTTACAGCCTTGCCATTCCCAAACTTGGCCTGAAAGAGGTGAAGAAAATCAGAGTTCTTCAGATCTGCTTCCACACAGATATTTCAGCAAGCACCTTCTCCTGCAAGGAAGCCCTCTGGCAAGCAAGCAGGCAGAGAGAGAGCTCATCGACTTTAAAAAATAGCTCTGCAATATCTCCTAGAGTTGCTCCTGTGAGGCTGGTAACCTGCCTCCTCCTCTTTCTACAGAGGTCAGGGTGATGTTACAAAATCCTTGAAGCCAGATACATTTTCTAGCACTGTTCGTATCGTGCTGCAGGTAGATAGTTGACTGGCCACATGACAGCATACATACAGTTCACTGCTCTGCAAACTGCTTCAGAAAGAAATGACCAGTAACAGCAAAATTCTAAGCAAAAATAACCTTTTTTCAGTCTCTTCCCCACAACATATGTTTGCAAACAATGACGTAGTAGATCTTCTTTCAACACAGATCTCCTGAGAGTTGTTTATTTTAACCCTTACACTTCTAATTCCTTCTCACTTTCCTTGACTGCCTTCGTGTTCTGGCTCTGCTGAGCTTTGCACCACTGTCCAGCCCAGCAATCTTTGGAGGTGTAATTTGGAAACAATTCTGATAAGGCATCCCACGCCTGCACACTTCACATGAAAGAGCAAGGCAAGTGGCGCCAACCATTAGGCACCATTAGACAAAGGTGCTGCTTGGCCCCACAAAGGGGTTGGGTGGGGAGCTGCAGTACCAGTTTTACAGCACCATTACAACACAGATTAGTCCAATTTGCAGCAGCATAGAAACTTCTGCAGTAAGAAAAGGGGGAGGGAGAGGGTGCAAGGCAGCAAAGAAAAGATAAAGGCTTTGCATGACTCTCTCTAGAGGTTCATGTTTAGGTGGCCCATGAGAGAGGCCTTTCAAACACAGAGCACCATTTTTTTTGCTTTAATTTTTATAAACCATCTTGTAAAGTTGTGAGGCTGCATATATATTTAGCGTTAATTCTTATACCCCATTCCAACCATTTCTATGTTTTTCTGCCACTCAGTTGTGCCCATGCTCACCATACCCTTCATCAACCCTCAATAGGAAAAAGACTGCAGCTTCAGGACCTTGACCTTGCATTGGTATCTATCCTTAGCTGTTTCTTCAGAAAGCAAGGTTCAGTTATTCCTGTCAGTGTCTGCATGGTTTTGCATTTATCATTGCATAACTTTCTGGAGCAGAGATGGTAATTTCCTCTGAAGGAGGTATACTGGCAAGGAGTACGTTCTTTCTTTTAATACCAGAATCATCTGGTTCTTGGCTTCCTGAAACATACAGAAATATTCATTTGAATATAAATGAGAGGAGGTCCCTGACATCATTTCTTTTGCTGAAAAATTTAAAATCGTATACAAAAATTTGAGAACAACAACAATAACAAAAAATAATCAATTTGTACTGGTTGTAGCAACAAAAGACTCTAGAGTCATTCTTTCAAACTCTTCAGCTTTCTCACAAAAAGTTGGAATGTCTCAAGAAAAGCAAGCACCTCACATGAAAAAGGTGTTGGTTTTTTTTCACAAAAAAGTAATCTCAGTTACATTTGGACAGAGTCACTCAAAATACATGTCCCCTTCCTCCAAAGGACTATATGTAAGTGTTGTTGCACACCAGCATCATCAGTTTGTAGGATTGCATCACTGAGACAAGCCCCAGTGAGCATGATAGACAAATGACTCTTAACCAGTGCTTCTTCCAGGATGACAGTTACACTTTCATAATATTAATATCTTCATTATATTCCATTTGGTGCATTTCTCTAAATTAAATGATACTAGGAGCTTGCCCGTGGGGGACGATTTACCAGTAGAAGCTGTATCAGTTGACAAGTCCTCAGCTTGAAGTCTCTTGTGGACCTTCCATCATTGCTTTAGGAAACCTCTACTGCCTTTCAATTCCCCTCTGCACAGTTGTAATTTTCTTAGAGCCAGCAACTGAGGGGAGATGCAGCATCCAGCATCCAGCACAGGGGCAGATAGACAGCATGCAATGTCCCAGGAGCTCAAGACATGGGCTTCTTCTTCACTCTGCCTCTTCATCTATCCACTGCAACCCTGGCTGCATTCCTGGCCAACTCAAACACGAGTCCTGCAGCACTGGACTCTGTAGAGCCCATGGACTCTACAGAAACGTTCAATAGTCCCCAGTGCTGTTCATGCTGTAGCACCCCCAAGGAATGTGCTCACTTTTTGGGGAGAATCTATCACTGCAGCTGGCTCTGCAATACCAGCAGGAGTCTTGGCTGTGGACACACACAGCCTACACAGGAGCTGTGGTGCCAACAGAAAGAGCACTTTGGAGGCAGAGAGGAGACGTTGCTGGGATCCAGGCTTGTCCCCACTTGAGCCTGCTGGTCTCTGCAGGCTCCCTCTGTATCAGAGGAAGCAAAGGGGTTTTTGAGCAGGGGTCTGAGTTAGCCACTCTGAATTGCCTCCTGGAGCAATCAGCCCCACCACTGCTCATAGGTCTGACTTTACGAGTATCTCCTCCCTTTCCCCTCTGCTCCCAAGCTCTGAGCCTGCCCAGCAGAATTGGGACCAAAGGTCCCCCACACAGTAAGACTTGCTTTCTGAAGCAAGACTGCGAAGCATCTATTCCTCCACACAAGTTTCCTTTCATTTCAGATCCTAACTGAAACTGTGGGGGGCTTTTTCTCTCCCTTACCTACTGCTCTCACTGCCCTCTATCTGAATTTTTTAGCTCTTCGAAGCATTACCAGTCCCACTATATAGGAAAGATACGGCAGAAGAAATTAAATTGTATTGTTAGGTGTCTATAATTACCCCAAACCATTTTTTCCCACAGTGCAGCAATTTCAAATCTCTCACAGCACTCTCTTTGTAAACCAGATGTTGACCATGTCAGCTGTGTGCTAAGAATGCATTTTCATGAGTTGCGTTTCTGGAAGTTTGCAGAGGGGTGGTGGCGGCGGAGGGGGACGCTCCTGGAAAATTCCACCCGCGCAAGCGCAGGATGGGTGTTGCAGAGCTCTGCCATGCTTGTCAGGGCGCTGGAGGGCTTCTCAGCCCTCTCCCTGTGTCACAGCACAACCTGGGCTTCTTACCTTTATGCAGAGGGTGAAGGAAATGTCTTCTATGCTTCCACTCGCAGGAGGGCAGAGGGGGCGGCTGGGGGAAGAGCGTGTCTGGGAGAGGGAGGATTTCCCTGGGGGTGCTGTGCTGCTGGGCCTCCAGAGCCGCACACAGAGCGGCCTGAACAGTGAAAATAAAAAATGCAGTGGATGCCTCTCCAGTCAGCTCCACTTTTCCTCCCTCCCCTTTGTCCCGTCCCATATTCATAGGCCACAGTAACCAGGCTCCCACTGTGCTCCCCAGACAACTGGTTTCCATCTCCTAAGAGCCCACCCATACAGGATATTCTGCCTGAATGCACTTTTGCTTTACCTCTTGCCTCCCCATTACTCCTTAATTGCACTCACTTGAATTGTCCTAAAGAAGTCCTTCCTTTTCTTATTGATTACACCCTTCAAACACTTGCAGAAAATTATAATACTCCCTGTCTGGCAAAAATATAGCCTCAGGAAATCTGTCCTCAGCAACCAGCTGAGGGTCCAGTAAGACACAGGCTACCAAGAGAAAGCAGATTTTAACTAAAGTTCAAGTAACATTACACAGTAAACCCTGGGAATACTTCAGAGTGTTTATCTGAGGCAGGGGATTTCTTAATGGAGAGAGTCCACGGTGTGGATTTCACCAGACTGTACTCTTTTAATCTTTATTTGTAAGACAGTGTCTCCATTAGTCCCAGGTTGGAGCAAGGTGTCTGGGCAATGAGCAGGAAAATATATACACACGCAGGATTTATTCTGGGACCAAACACGGGAGACAGAGCACGAATGAGAACAACTGTTCAAATACAGACACGGCCTGGTATGGGTTTGTTCCTCAGTCATCCTGAAAGCCAGTGACTTAAACACCAACCAGCTGTAGGAAAAGATACAAGGTATGGAGCTGGAGAAACCTGCAGATGCAGGCTGATCTACGCACAGGACAAGCTCATGGGAAACAGCTGTCCACAGCCAGCCTCTCAGAGGCAGAAAAACTGCAGAAATGTGATGCTGCTATAATCCCAGTAGTCTTTAGAAAGCAAACACAATTAAATGCAGTGATACAAAGAACTCCAGCCTTAGTGAAAAGAAAGATAACTGCAGAAGAAAGGACTCTTTTATTGAAATTCCTGAGTGTCCCAGCTTGGACAGTAAGACTCTCGTATGATGCTGCTCAGACTGGTAAACTTCAAGCACACCTCTGCTGCCCACTGCTGCACCCAATGTAAGTTGATTTGACAGCAAAAACTATTTCTTTTGAAAATACAGAGGATTAAGTAATACCAAGGTGGACTTACCAGGAGAATGAAAGTATCTGCAGGACCTATTAATGCTGCCCACTGTAGCATGTGTCCCGTTACACAGTGGGTAGCAAGTTTCCCCACCCTTGCACGTGCTGGCCCTGCATGCTCCAATGCTGACCACAACAGCACTCTGATTAGGCAACTAGTTATGCAAAAACGTGTTTTTTTTTAAAGCAATGTTTGAACAACACATGAAAAAATAAAAATAAGGTAAGGTATTGCTTCAGCATAAAGCCAAGTTTGTTTGCTTTTTTTAATTTTCCACTAAGCAAAATCTTCCATTCAGCACACAAAAAAAATTTATTGTAATCAGACAATATTAATAAAAGTGGCATAAATTCAGACAAAAAAAAAAAAAAAAAAAAAAAAAAAAAAAAAAAAAACATGAAAAAGGCTTCCACCACTCACTAGGAAGGGAATAGCATTTTTCAAAAATAAGAAAAAAAAAATCCTAGTCCCAAGGGTTAGACCTCTGTCCTGAGAGGTGGTAGAGACCTCAGTTTCAACCTTGGTTTTGAATCAGGCAGAATGGATCTGAACACCATTTTCCCACTGCCTCGGAGCCTGTCCTCAGCACCTGGCTAACTGGGATCTGGGGGAGATGCTGCCATCTCCTCCTCCACGTTGCCTCTCTGAACAGCATCTAAAGACTTTTGTGAGCCTACACGAAAACACCAAAATGTCAGTTTTCATTTACAGGAGTTAAAACTTCCAAAACAAATCCTTCAGATCTGACCAAAATTAACGAATATTTTCATTGATCCCAAACTATGTGTTTTTTGTTTTTTTTTTCACAAAATCATTTGTTCCTCCTACTATATTTCTGAGGTTTAGGCAGTATCATCTGGAAAGAGAAGGACAAATATTTCCTGGTCTTGATCCACGTCACTTTTTCCCAAAACAGGTTTTGGGGATAAAATTGGCCAGAGTCCATTTAAAAACTCCTCACCTCCTTCTGTTTGAGACTCCTCTTTCTTATCCTAGACTGCTTCACAGACCTGCTTTGCATCATTAAACAGCCTAACCCCATTCCACCACATGAGTGCCTGAACGTTACTCAGAGTGAAATGTTGCTTGTATGTTAATTTTGTAAAGTGCTTAGGATCCTTCTCGAAGGAAGGAACAATAGAAATGTAAGTCATTATTGGTACAGGAACTGAGGAAATAAAACTAAGGAAAACAAGCACTAGAAACTGTCACACAAAATGCAGACCAAGTCAAAAGCTTAAACGGGAGCAAGAAAGGCTGTCAAATAATCTTCCGGGGTTGGCATGGTAGGAGATGTTGCAGAATACAGCTAGCCCAGCAGAAGAAAATTAAATAAACCTGGCAAACTCCTGACTCAGCAGAAGGCAGCACAACCCCCAGCACACCTTAGAAATAAACCCAGGTCCGTAAACGCCAGACCCTTGCCCAAGGAAGAAAGGCCAAGGGACAGTGACAGGAACTCAGGCACCACGGCACGGCAAGGAACAAGTGAGCACTGGCATCTAACATTACCAAAGGCAGTCTGAAAAAATTACAGACTCAGGGAAAACACAGTTGAGGCAGAGGGAAAACAAGCGACGCTGAACATATTGTACGCTCAAATCGATGGCACCAAGCGCATGCCAGAGTTCATGAGCAGTGAGAGCAACTCAAGCACACAGTAGCTGCAGTGATAACCACCGTTTTAACACCGAGATACCTTTGCAGAGCAGTGGAGAAGCTAACACTTAACAGCACAGAGAAAACCATGAGGGAGAAGACTGCCCTGGTCTTGTAAAAAATACTGCCAAGATGCAGGTCAGCTTTAAGCCAAGCCAAGCCAGCAAGCACAAAGAGGATTCAAACCCGAGCAAAGAGCATGTGAGAACCGAGCAGAGGAACACTGGCCAGAACCAACACCAGAGGATTGAAACCAAGCCAAAGACACCACAAACAAGCTACTCCTTACTGAATAAAAAGTCCGAGCAGTTTCATATTAAGGAAAAATTGTTTCAAATGCTCTCAGAAGCAAGTGCGGTCTGGCTTCTACTCCAGGAAAAGCAAACTGCCAAAGCCCTTGGAAAAAAATGGCAAGAGAGGAGGAGGAAGAAAAAGAAAGAAAAACAAAAAGAAAAGAAAAAGGAAGAAAAATGTAGGACCGTATGAATATGCAAATGAGGGCATAGCATCACCTCCTTTCTCTCAAGCCCAATGGAAAGAAAACAGAGCCTCCAGATCATAATATTCAGGAAATATAAAAATAGAAAAAGCAAAGAAATCGCAGGCCAAGAGGAGACATCAACATTAGACAGAGCTTCAAGCAAATGCAACCTAACAGATGAAAACACTCCCTCAGGCCGTGGGGGCACTTCCGCTCCCTGCGAGGCTCCTTCAGCAGAAGTTATGTTAGTGCTTTCTCCCAGCTCAGTTTGGTTGCTTGCTTCCCCTCTACCCTGATGTCTTCGTGAATTTCAAACTTTAAAGACACCAAAATCCTTGTGTTTTTCTCAATTGTTTTTCTTTTGCATATTTGGGAAGAGTTTTGGCCTAAAGAGAGTGGAAGGGAGAAGAGTCTTAAACTGTCAGTGTATATCACTTAGATATATCACAATGAAATACATTGCTAAAAAATGGCCACGCACAAAATGAAAGCTTTAGAAATTTTCATTTTTATGTGACATCTTTCTACTAAAAATCGTCTGTGCTACAAAATGGTTTTGATACATTTAGATGACCTGAAGAAAATATTTTTCAGGTCCAAAAATATTTTGTGTTGACTCAAAAATAAATTTGAATCTTTTTCATTTACCAGAAAACACAAAACAACAGCTATGTTTCTTTCTTTCATTTCTAACCCAGTCACACCTCCCTTTCCATTATTTTTTTTTTTAGGATGTCATTGATTGATCAGGGATGATGGACTGGATTCTTGATAAGGCATTGTGATAGAAGTATTTAATTACTACACTCATTCTTTAACACTCATCTTCCCACAGGAGCTCAGCTACCACCTGAATTAAGATATTGGGTATTTATTGCCAGCAACCTGGGGTAACACATCCCCACAATCAATGAAATGCTCACAATGAAGTGGACACAGGTATACACCAGCAGGGGACATACCCCAGAAATCTCTCAGCCAGTGGCAAGCAGGAGAGGTTCTGACCACAAACAATGTGGTTCTGGCACCAGCTCTGCAAAGACAGGAGGTACTGAATCACAAGGTGTAGCCTTGGTTTTGGTTCTCTGTAAAGCTGGATTATAACTGCATGTAAAGAAGACTAGAAACTTTCCAGCAACACTGAGTATTTTTGATTTGTTGCACCTTCTCAGCATCATTGTGTTTAAAGCACACAAAAGCACCTTTACTGCTTTTTCCCATCTGCCCTTCACACTCTCAACAAGGCCACATTAGCCTGCACGAAGCCCGTTATAATTCTCCTCTGCCTATCAAACCCTTCAGAAGAGTTAGGCAGTTGGTGTGTAAAGCCTGCTGCCTACCATGCTGACTAATGTTTTCTGATTGTTCCCTTGTACTCCCCCGTTGGTCCATCTGTACCCATCTGCTGCCTTTTGTCTTCTAATTAAAGTGTAACCGCTTTGGGGTAGGAGCCCCTTTCTGGTTTAGCTCTCACGCAGCTCCCTACAGAGCAGAGTCCCAAGTCCCTAACTGGGTGCTGGGGATGGTGATGACAACACACAAGAGGTAACTGCACGTAGAAGCAGCAAGGGGGAACAGTGAGCTGTGCGGCACGGGCAAGTCAGCTAGAAGAAAGCCCCAGACTACAGCTCTCCTCCCAAATAACAAAGGCAAGATCAGCCTTCTCCTCCGGCTGGACAGTGTTACAGCACCAGTACACCAGCCATGGTCCTTAGGGTTGCCCTGTCCAAGGAGTCAGGCTGGCAACCCCAGTAAAGGTCAGACAGCTGCAAGCACTCAGATCAGCTCTACCAGCTTGGAAATGATACGCAGCATCCCAATACTGACTGTGCTTAATAAAGATCTCCATATTTTCCAATATCTGATTTGCACTAAAGGACGAGGTCTCTCCAAGAAGCTGTCATTGTTTCAATGTAAGAATTCCCTCTGGTAGCCAAAGAGTAGGGCCTGGTGGAAAAGAGCCAGAATATTTTTCTGCAGGCTCATGAATCATAAAAATATACTCCAAAATTCAAGCAAAGTCAAGAACTGCTTCAGCAAGAGGCAAAGAGAGCAAATAGCTTACACTGTTGTATGGTTGGGAGGGGGCATCCAGCGAGTGTCCTCTTTGGTCAAAGAGATGGACTAGCTCATTACTGCAGGACGCAGTAATCTAATCTAATACTCTGATACAATCAGTCAGCAAAGATACCATTTGATAAGAATGTCCACAAGATTTAAGTTGGAGGCTTTTTCAGAAAGATCGTTGCATTTATCACCTGATAAGGAAAGCTTTGTGTTGCACTTGCAGCTGCCCTTTTCCTTGAGAGTCAGTGTAAGATTAACATGGCCATAATTAGCCATAAATCCATACAGTAGTTGCATCCTGGGCAACTGTGAGAAGCCAGGCCAAATCCTGGCAGCGGGTGCAGCATAGGTGCACAAATAAAGCCATCTGGTTGTCTGATTGAATCAGGGTCATCAACAAAGCCATCAGATGTGACCTAGATCAGGTATCTAAGGGACACTCGCTTGGGAGTGGGGTATCCATAAAATATGTATTCTTTGATGCAAGCCTGCTGCCTAATGAGAAGCAAGGGATTCAGCAAATTATGATCTTTTAGAGAACTGTCCAGAAAGAATGCTCTACAAATAAGGGAGAAAATGCACGTACAGAGTCCCATTCTAATTTCAGCTATGTGTGCTTAAATCCAGAGTGGTCCATCTGCCCTAAGTGAAGCTGTATCCTTCTAAAAACTGGTTCTATGGGAACAGAATCAGTCACTAAATCTGAGTAGGTTTAAGCAAACTCCTATGCCATTTCTCTTCAGGGACAATGAGTCATAAATCGCCATGTACACAGGGAAATTAGCAAAACAAGACTGATTGGCAAAAACAATCCAATCTTGTCTCATCATAAAAGGAGCTGGTGGGATAAAAAACATTTCCTCTGTGAAGTCCATGGACATCAAGATGCCAGAACTCTGCACACAGAGCAGAACCTGGCCCAAGAAAAAACTTCCACCCCAGGGAAACAAGCATACCTGTGCATGCATGTGTAAGTGATCAGAAAGGCTTGCTCAGGTGGGCACCAGACAACACAAATAGGAAACTGTCTCAAACGATCTAGTCATCTTTCCAAAGGCAAGGGAGGGCCTTCAGAGAAGATGCTTAAATTTGTACAGTTGCAGATTTCACCTCATTGCCCTACATGCTTGTTCCTTTCTTATTTTTAAAGAGCCTTCTTCAGCACATGAAATAATTAAACAAATCTAAATCCTTCCTTCTGTTGGGCAACTTGACATATACATGATTCATATTGGTTCTTCATGAAGTGGCCAGTACCACACAGATCATTACTAAAAGCCTAGAATACCAATCAGATTTTCAGTCCTCTCCTTTTCTGTTACTTCTGCCACTGGAACACTGAAAGAAATGACTGTGAATACTTCTTTTAATGTGCAGGAAGACTTGAGACTAGGCCTATACGTCTTTTTCCTTAACAAAGAGAATAATTCTCTCTTTGAGCTTGTGATTCACAGAGAGATGCTCCCAAACAACATTAGTCACGGTCACTACTGTCTCCTGGTCCCATAGAAGCAGGTGGTGGCTGGTTTCCTACCGCTCTGAAGGCTGCAAAACTATCAAAAGCTACAGCCTCTTTAGCATCTCTGTGGTGTTCATCAGACCTCCAAAGCTGCAGACTCCTGGAGATGACAAGTGCCTCCATAAGGGCTTTTGTTTGCAGCCATCAAACAGCTGCCTGCTTGTATAAAAGGTAGTACATGATAAAGGGTGCAGAAACGATGTCCTCACCAGGTCAGGATTGAAGTTTTTGCTGATCAGTCTACCCATTACCTAGATTTTCCTTCCTATCAAACAAGAGGGCTCTTGTGAGATACTCTTCAGGTTCGTCTTGCTCACCTAATCACAGAAATGTAGGCTGCCAGAGAACCACATGAGATCATTTACTGCATTCTTCTGCTCTGAGGTAGGACAGGATAGAGACAGAAAAATACCCAACGGTGCAGGGTCTGTGTGTCCTCCAGCAAATGAGCCTCATCAGCAAATGAGCCTTGCCATGTCTCACCATGCTAATGATTAGACAGCTCCCTACTTCTATAACTGAACTATTTCTGCTTGAAAATTTAGCAAGATTTCTTCTTCATCCTCCTCACTGTGGACATGAAAAGCAACCAGCCATGAAGTCCTTTGTCAACAACGTTTTAGATGTCCAAAGATGTATCTTTTTCCCCTTTCTCTCTTTCTTTTTTCCTAGATAAAACAAATCTCATTTTTCCATTTTACCTTCCTCAGTCCTTCTTCCTTCCTGTAGCTCCCTCCTACATCCTGAGGGAACCTTTCCTGAGCACAGATGTGCATAACACATCTCTGTGGTAAGCAGGGAACAGGGTCACGCAAGTTCACTGATTTAGAAACTCACCTTATGTGGACTACGACCCAGGCTGAACACAGCTCTGGAAAGCCCGTGCGGCAGCAAGCAGTGGGACCACTTCTCACCCTGCTGCAATGTTGCGGTCACTGAGACTGCCAACAGAATGTCACAGCAAATGGCCCCATTCCCAGGGAGCACTAACGTGTGCAGTGGCGTAGGGGAACAGGTTAGGAGCAGCCTGTCTGTGAACTTCAAATCATGGCTGCACTGATGGCTACAAGAAGTGGAACAGATGCTACTAATTGATTTTCAGGAGTTCAAAAGTCAGACACTGATAATTACAGGAGCAGCAGGCAAACATTTTATCTGCAGAGGGGGTGAGGGTTGGTATGGGCAGAGGATTAGTACATGCATCAGGGAGAATGAAGCTTTCAGCATAAGCTTCCCATCTGTCCCCTCTAAGATGTTTTGTAGTGGTACCCAGGACAAACCCATCACCTGAGGCTTTGCGTACCCAGCCAGGAGCAGAAGCTACTGGATTATTCATGGGAAGAGATGCCCTGGGAAACTTGCAAATCAAAGCTATCTTTTGGGCAGCACAAGAGGTTGCTGTCATTAGCATGTGGAGAGGTGCTCCAAATCCCCAGTGACACACCAGAGAGAAGAGGCAGAAAAGCCTCAGCAAAATGGAGAGGCTGAGGACAACCGAGTGACAGAAGTGATGCAAAACTCACAATTCTCCTATGTTAATGACTATGCTTCGGAAGGGGAAAAGAAACAAAAAAGTGTTTGATGGCTAGAAATCAAAGCAGAGAAAGAATCTCAAAGAGAGCCTCAGAGAAAGTGAGGTCTGTGTCATCCCCAAGGTCACTGGAGGAAAGGGAGGCAGCAGACAGGAGGAGCTGGGAGCTAATGGGACATGACTGCCGTGCGTTGCCTCAGCAGAGAGGGTGGATGTGAGCAAGAGCTGGAGAGAAACACCTGCCAGCTCTCAAAAAGGGATCACAGACCCCAAAATAAGTCCTCATCATATGCAGGATTATAGGAGGGTAGAGGAAAAAGGCAATCAGTAAAGAGAAAGCCTGGGTGAAAACTATTTCTTCACAAAACACCACAGACACAAAAAATAGTGCAGTGCCTAGCCTTTGGCTCACCTTACAAGACCTCTGGCCCCAGCTCATTGCTGTATTGAGGCAAGGCCATGGGGTAGAGCTCCTTCACCAGTACTCACATGCCCGTCCCTCTATAGTCAATACAACAGAGGCATCCAAGCACCCCAAAACACACCTAGACTACATCTGGCCAATGAAGCAAGAACTCTACTAATCAGCTAATTAAAAGTTAGTGAGAGAAGGCATGTAGCCTTCTGCCCCTAAGGAACAGTCATGCCAAGAAGTGAATGAAGCGCAAAACATTTGTTATCATGAGCTGAAATACTTTACTCATAATGAAATACGTTACTCATAGCTGAAATAGCAGAAGACCTCAGGATACTGCCCCTTTCCAGAAAATGGTTCTTCCGTGATTGTCACCTCTACAAGGCTTCAGTCTGTCTGAAGGACACAGGAGATTTGTCAGCATCAGGGTCTTGGGACAGCTGTAGTTCTTCTGGAAAATGAAATCCTGTTCTGAAATAACTGGTGCATTTTTCAAGATTTTTCTTTCCATATTGGGATGAAAAATCAAAATCTCGGCAAATTTCACAGATCTGAAATATGGAAATAGATTCATTCACTGTCTGCATCTTTGCTGCTCAGAAAATGGAAGGCTTCACACCTGTTTTAAATTTTTCTTAATATATATATACATACCCCATGAGACATACACCTCCCAGTCTATTTGCCATCTTTTAAGAATCATCTGCACCACCCTGTACAGAGCAGCAAATTGTGCCACTAAATCCAGAGGAGACTAATAAAAATGATCAGAAGACTACAAAACATGACCTACCAGGAGACTGAATAAATTCTTGTTTAATCTACAGCAGAGACTGGGAGACAACATGATAGACGCTTTCAAACATACATACGGAAGATAAAAAGAGAAAGAGAATAAACAATTCTCTGTGTCCACAAGGGAGATGCCAAGTAGTAATGGGCTTAAACCGCATTCAGGGAAATCTAGGGTAGACGTTAGAAAATCTTTCCAGAGTAAGGAGAAAGAAGCCATGGAAGAGATTGCCTCAGGATTTCACGGAGCATCGAAGGACTCTCAGAACAGGTGAAGCAAACATCTGTCAGGAATAATTTCAGTCTAGTTGATCCTTCCCTTGGGCAGAGGGAGGAACTAAATGACCTCTTGATATTCCTTCCAGGCACAGCATCTGATAATGGATAAAAGTGTGCAGCGATGTAATTAAAGACTGAGCCATTGTGAATGCACACAAGTGGACTGAATCAGTGTTTCCCATACAGCTGCTTTCATCCTTCATCTTCTACTGCCTTAGTGTTTGGGAAACTCTCCTGTTCTTTGTGCAGTTTCTTCTATGTATTACCTAGGTGCTAGGACCAAACACCTTGCTAATTTAGCAAAAATTAGTGAGACTTTGGATGATTTTGCACTGCAAAGGAAAGCACTTACAAACTTACTTGGATTGTGTGCTAATAATATATGAATAATTTATGGTTTGTATCGTGGCATTGCCTGGGAGCTGCTGTTAAGGGTCAGCATTCCACTTTGTCTGACTACAAACATGGAACAAATTTATGATCTTTGCCACAAAGGGCTCTTTCACCCTTACATTGTAATGCTTGCATTTCAGGTGAATGGAGAAAATTAAGAACAAGACTATGATGCTCCAGCTATGAAATGTATTTTTCTGTGATCAGAGCATGCTGGAGATGACTTCTGTGTTTTCCAGGAAGAAAACATTCTAACACCTCAGAGTTTGATTATAACAATCTGATCCTCTCACTGAGTGGGACCTCACTTCAAGGTAAGACATTTGTGTTTAGAAAGTGCTAAGGGCTTTTCATACGACTAATACCATAACTCATTATGGTCTCATTTCAGTCCAGCTTCTACAAA
Organism: Oxyura jamaicensis; assembly: GCF_011077185.1. Taxonomy (NCBI): domain Eukaryota; kingdom Metazoa; phylum Chordata; class Aves; order Anseriformes; family Anatidae; genus Oxyura; species Oxyura jamaicensis. Next base: position 43,143,386 of record NC_048893.1, on the reverse strand, counting down.
ATGAAGAGCTGTTCTAGCTTAATGCACACCAAGTGGTCCCCATAGACAGCAGGGATCAGGCAGGTCCTAGGTCCAATCCCCACCACTCAAGCTCACCAGCACCCCTTCCACTAATTGTGTGGCTCAGCTGAAAGACCCCAGATATTCTCTCAGAGACTGAACAGGTTCTCTTGCCTCTAATGGAAGACCCTGAGCCCTCGCTGAGGGTGCAGCAGGGTAGTACATGTGAGAAGCCGGATGAAAACAAGACTATTTTATCTGTGCCTCCTCAGAGGTCTGCAATGCATTCCAGCAACCGATTGCCCACAGCCTGCACTGCTAACAGTCCCTGGCTGGATTCATGTTGCAACTGCCTTGATTTCCTGCTATGATAATGGAGTTTTCCTCTGTGAGAACAAATCTGACACTAGCTAGAAACAAATCCACTTTGCCTGGTGGGCTTTAATGAAGTTACACAATGGGCAGAGTTTGACATGAGATGCATACCGGAGCAGCCCATGCAATATCCAGACAGCCTGCCTCCAAACATGTCCAACGGTTGTCTGCATGTGCTACTGCCATGTTATATGTTTCCCCTTGCTCTTGTCCCACTGAGACCTCTGTTGCCAGGTACTAATGTGATGGCTCTTCTGCTTCCTTCAAAACTTGCTCCTCCAGCCCTCTTCTGAATGCACTTGTCCTGACAGTCCTCTATTTCTTTCTCATTTCTCCACGAATTCTCCCTGACTTTAGCCATGCAGGCTGCTTGCAAGACCACAGGGGAGACAAGCAGCCAAGGAGAGAAGGCTTTCTCGGCCTGGTGGGTCAAGGGGACATTTTTCTAAGCCATACACATGATCGCATCCAGGCTGAGCTCTGCTTCATGTCTGTTGAGGGCTTTGCTGATTTCTTCTTAATTTTGCTCTGACTTCTCACCTCCAACACTTTTTTATATCTTATAACTACCTCAAGCTACCCCCTCTACTTAGCTGATTCAAACTCTTTGGGAATGCTTGTTCTGAGCCTGGACCACTGACACTTGTGTGGGAGGTGAAATGAACCAAAGCTTTGCACTAACACAGAAATCCACACCATTTCTAAAATGGTGGTTTGGGTTACATGCAAATTATTCAGAAATATGCAAATTTAGATCTTTGAGCAACTTGGTATGATCTCATGTACACATCCTACCTAATGCACCTACCTAATGCACCCATTGCAAATGACAGTGGCCAGATATATCAAGCACAGTTAACAGCTGCATATTATAAGTGTGGCTATAGCTCAGTCACAGCCATTTAGCATACATAACTTCACTGCCTTCAAGCCATGCAGAGAAGTATTTTCTGTCTCTGCCATTGAAACTCATGGCTCAAAGGAGGTCTCTTCTCTGAAAGGCGGAGAAACTTATGTTCAGAGGTGACAGAAGGGAAGCTGATTAATTTTTTATGCATGCTAATGGAAGGATGTAATGGCATCCTGCATGGAGATGACAGCAGCCTGGGTATTGGAGATACCAGTGGCCCAGGATGCAAGGAGGAGATTGCCAACTCTTCCTGAGTACAGAAGGCAGGAGGATTATTTGCTCAGAGCCTTCCTCCATCCTCCTCCAGTGTGGACAGTTTGAGAACTATCAAATATATCCTACCCTCTCCCACTTCCTCTCCTTGGTCAGAAGGATGATCACCAGTTTGGGATGCATCTGGTATCCGTCCTCGCTGAATGACAGATTCCTGCCTTCAAAGGTGACATTGATCAGGTACCTGTAGGAGAGAGAAAAGAGCAAGATGAACATTAATGCTTGGGAACTGAACTCGACACAAGAGCCTGCCTTCCCCTCTGCTGTTTGTGCCAGAACAGTAGAAGCATACTACAAACAACTGTTGTCCAGCTGGGGACAGCAGAGGAAAATTTAAGAGGAACTGGGTGGTAGAGTCAGGACAAATACTCCAGGAACTGGGACCATCAGTTGAGGCAGGGCCTCAAAGGGAGCGATGTCCCAGGTTGGTGCTCACTGAATTCCTGAAAGCACAAGTCACATGCATACACATGTGCCCACAGTCCTTGATTTCCCCTTTCCTCAAAGGGCAGAGGGATCCATAGCAATTAGCTGTGTCAACATGCTCCACAGCCTACATTTTGCTCGCTGTCCAAGGGGGATTTCACATTGCATTTGAGGACAGCGATGGCCCACAGGTAAAGCAGTGGATACAGCCTCCCCTGCTCAAACATCGAGGCAATGATGAGGGAAGCTGCAGTGAGCAGAGGAATGAGCACCTGTGAGTGCTGTATCCCTATTAGAGCCAGCATGCCTTAGGGGGCCCAATGTGATCCTCTCAAGCAGCTTAGGAATAGGGCCAGTGGATGCTGGGACAGCCCAGTGAATGTCCTTTTCCCTAGGGACAGAGTCATGCCATGTACTCTGCAAGATCAAACTACAGGGTGATCAGCCCTGCAGATCCCTACAGCCAATATTAACGATTCTCTTTGTCTGGAAAGGCTCCGTCGCTTCTGTGCAAGGCACCCCGCTTTGGGCCATCTCATGTCAGCTGTACAAATGGACTATTAAACAGTCCGGGCTTCAGTCTCATTTATCCTCAGGCCTCTTCACTCAGCTCTGGCAGTGGGGAAGACCTTTAAGTGGACCAAGATTACAGCTACACTCATTTCAAGGCCTTTCTACATTGTGAGAGCATGTTGAAGCAGTGTTGCTGTAAAAGAGAATCAAGTCTATTGTTTTCTTAACTGTCAGACCATCCAGAATGACACTGTGGGGAAGAGGGGGAGGCAAATACACATTTCACAGTTCATTGGCTTATAAGACATCTCCGTGGCACTCTGACAGATTCCCCTGTTCATATATTTCACTTCAATTCACAATCCTGTTGCATGAAGTAGATTTTGCCTTTGTACACCTGCTCTAGCACCAGTAGCATCATATCACTGCGAGAGGCAGAGGTGACTGAGCTGCCTGCAGGGCTAGCCCCAGGACATCGCCCGCCCCTGCTTTGCCCAGTTCTCCTAAAATTACAGAAGCAACATTTCCATTGCAGACACGAGAGGCTCTTCTGCTCTATTACACCACAACAATAGGAAATATTTCCTGATACCCAGCTTCAGTTTGTCCCTTGTGAACTCGATGTGAACCAATACCAGGGGTGTGGGAGGGGGTGGCACTCAAATTTCTGATCTTTCAAGGGGTTCACACATTCCACCCGTCTGCACACAGAGAACTCCCTACTAATTTAACAAAACCTGGGTAACAGGCAAGCTTCTTCAAACAAATAGAAAAACAGGTCAGGATTTTAGCTTCTTCCTTTTCCTGAATTCTTCTGTCCTAAGTCCACTAACCAACGAAACGCACCCATTATTTGCCCATACATGCTGTGACCTTCAGGGGATGTGTGCAGCATAGGGAACAGCCGTATGGGAACCTGGGGTGAGACACTGCAACAGGACTACCTATTTTCAAAGGCAGACTATTTGGCATTTTCCAAAAGCCAGACCCATTCAGCACCCAAACACTGAGCAAACCCCAAACCACCAGCCACACAGAAAATCTTAGCCATGTAACTGTTTGTAATGGTGTAAAACAAGCAGTGTTAGGATCACACATGCTCTTCTGGCTCTCCCTTCCCAGCTGTTTGCATTACTCTGGTACAGTGAATGCCAGACACAGACCTCCACGGGCACGTGCAGCCTACCAGACCTACAAAAGGCTTTGGCAGTGAGAAAGACCTTCCAGAGGACCAAGATTACAGCTACACCCCTTTCATGACTTCTCTGCACTGGCGCTTAGAGTTAACAACAAAGCAAGGCTCCAAGGAAATAAGGATGCTGTTAGCATGATGGGAATTGCAGCTTTATGTGTCAGTATTTAGAAAGCAGTGCCAATACCTAATTAAACAAACAGCAATATTAGACAGTTCTCGGTCCTCTTTCCCTTCCTACCGAAGAATGATGCCACTGTGGGAATCTCCCTTGCACAGCCTGACAAGAGTTCACATAAATCAGTGAGAGAGATGACACAAGAGGGTGTCATTTCTGTTCATTTTCCACTGGAAAGATTAGAACCACTAATAATAATCAGGGAGGGATCATCAGTGCCTCCAATCCTTGGAGCTGCCTTGAGATTTACACTTAAAGCAGCAGTAAAATCCCTCACTTCACACCTTAATGACTGAAATTAGCCTCCAGATTTGATACAATAACTCTTCAGAGGGTTTTCTCTGTAACCCATTTGCAACATGTTTACCGAAGTTTGCAGGAGGAGAGCAGAAAAAGCAGCTCCCCCTGCAGCTTTCCCACATTCTCACAGCTCACAGGGTCCTAAATTCTAGGATTCGGGGCAAGTGGCACCCAAGGAGTTGCAGAGCTTGCTCAGGTGCACTGGGCTCCATCCATCCTCCCTCCAAGAGCCCAAGTTGGTGCTGGGCAGCAGAAGGCATGGAGGGTGGGTGCTGGGGGACATGGGCTTCCCACAGTGAGATGGAGGCACACATGAACAGGCAACCTGCACAGCCATGGTGGCTACTGGCTGTTCCAGCAGGGATGCCGGATGGATCTGGAAGGTAGGAGGTCTAGGAGTGGGAGGGGGCAGGCTGCAGCCAAAGCATCAGGGCTTGAAGGACTCCCTGGCAGCGTGCTGCAAGGCAACCCAGCTCGGGTGGCTCTGCCCTCCATCACTGGTATGCCAGCATGATCACCACCTGCTCTGGCTGGGGGGATTTATTTCCTCCCTACAGCCTACATGTGCAGCAGTCCCTGGAGAGGCAGCCAAGGGGCTAGGAGACTCCCTGACACATCTGCACTAAGCCACACAGCATGGAGGCAGCGGGCTGTGCTCGTGGGTGAGGTAACGCAAGATGAAGCTGTGCCTGTAAAATGCAGTGAGGGCTTAATTTGTGATTTCCTGAGTGTATGCAACTCCGAGACGGAGAGAGAAAGAGAGAGATTATTTTAATTAATCTCATTTGCTGGAATCACCTTTCGGCAAAGATTTTTGCTTGCACAGGTGTTTCTGGAGCCGCTTACTGCAAGCACAGAAGGGTCCAAACCCCTCCCCAGCCCAGCAGAGGTGCAGTGGCCACAACGCCAGCACACAGCCGCATGGGAGCAAGATGCACGTGACACTGTGGAAGCAGAGTGACATTGTGAGTCCCATGGTACAGATGAGCAGGCAGGAACAAAGCAGGACAGGACATGTCCTTGGGCACAAAGCAAGTCAGGCTCAGGGGGACCAGACTCTGTGCTCTGACCATTAGGTAACATCACTCATCCTAGATGTGAGGTTGTCAGCCCTGTGAGCGAATGGAGAGTGTTTCCAGAACTGGTTGACATAGGAAATAGAGCATTAAAACCACATCAGATGGCCAATTTAGGACCAGCAGAGAGATGATGACATTTTAAATGGTTTCAGCTAGTGATGGGGAAAGCCTGGAGAGGCAAATGTGGCAGGCTGAGGGGATGTGGGGGGAGACAGAGAGGGTGTTAACTGAGTCTTTCTCTGCCCTAGAGACAGCTCTGAAGGGGATGCATTTGAAATCAGCATGAACCGCTCCGACTTCTGCCTCCAGTGCACCGCAGGGAATCAGCTCCTGAAGCCACTGAGCATGTGGGCAAATTTGGGCAATGCCCTGGTTCAGTCCATAGCGCTCCCTGCCTCGCACGTGCACACGCACACACGTGTGCATGCACACGCACTCCCTTGTGCCCTGTCAGTGCTTGTTACACTCCGATGCGACAAGCGGTCTGCCTGAAAAGGCATGATTATCCTAACATCGACTGCCTCCCCGAATAAGACAGGTCATATAAATAAACCAACCTCTCCACCGTCAGCATCAGGGAGTCATCTCTGCAGCCCAGCACGCAAACAAGGAATAAAAGGAGAAATGGAGTGCAGGTGGAGGGTGGGGATGAAAGGCGACAGGACACCTTTGCCGGAGAGGATTTGCACAGTAAAAGGCAGGTGGAGATTGCTGCAGGATACGGGGAGGGGGTCACGGACTATCATCAGACTCTTTGGAAACTCACCATAATGTGAAACACTGAGGACAGTTCAGCAGCATAACAGCAGTGAGGGGAAAGCAGTGCTAGACCTTTTCCCCCATAAATCTGCATGGTAAAATAGCCTTTTTATTTCCTGACAGACAGGATTAAACAGCCGCTGGCCAGAGGTGCCAGCAGCAGGCACAGCTGCCTGCCCAGCCCCACTTCATGCCCAGGGAAGAGCACGGATGGTGTGTTGCTGCATCCCAGCACAGGTGCCCCACAGCTCCAGAGCACGTTCCCTGCCTGCCGCAGCTCCTGCCTGCCCCACAAGCCTGCTGCTAGACCAGGACAGGCAGACAGAAAGGTGGGTGGGCCAGTGGACAGGCAAATGGGGGCTTAGCACCAGTGTAGTTATTTACCGATGGGAATTCTGATCTTCAGATGGCATGTGATCGACAAACACAGGTTTAACCAGCACTAACTCCGCTGTTAATAGCTTCTCTCATTTGAGAGACTGAAATAGTGTAGATTTTTTTTTGTAATGAGAAAATTGCAACTGATCCCTTCAACTTCTAATTTAAACCTCTGTTCTCCAAACCCATGGGAATCTTAAAATAATGCAGATATTATTTCTTCCTACTGTTGCTTGGCAGTTCCGTGGCTGCCTGTGCCTCAGAGGACAGCCAATATAGGCACCGCAGCCACCCGGACCCAGCTGCGAGCACGAGGTCCCTCAAGATAAGGCAGTCCCCAGGGAATGCTGAATCCAATTGCTCATTCCCAAAAAGATGAGAATAGGCTCTTCATGGGCCCTCAATCACACTTCCCCACTCCTGATACCGACCCTGGCCGAGCCTTTCAAAGGCTGTCCCATTGCTCCTTCCCCTGCGCTGCTCCTGCTGCTGCGGTGCTCGTGGGGCTGTGTGAGGTGGGCACATCTGGCCACATCCGTGTAACATCTGGCCAGTGTCAGGTACAATTTACAGTGAAAGGATTCCACTCAAAGGGCATGAGAGCAGCTGATTTAACATAATAAGGGGCATGGACTCTGTTCTTTCTGCGATGATGAGAACAAATTCAAAACAAAATAGACCAAAAAAAATAGACGCAGCCGCTGACTGGAAAAATTAAAACTTAAAGGAATAGCATCTCGCTCTTTTTAATTTGCTCCTTTCTCCCTCACGGTCAGTGTTACCACTGACTCTGGGGAGATGTGCTGCAAGAAAGAAAGCAAGTGTAGAAAAAAGGCCAAACAAATTCCAGAATATGCAGGTATCCTACACCAGAAAATCGGTACAGGCTCCAGCCATTTTGCGCTGCTGAGAACCAACCTGACCAGCAGGGTTAGAGAAACACACTGGGCTTGGGATTGTTTTCATTAAGCAAAGAGGTTAGGAGAGCACCTAGATTAGGAAATATCCCTCAGGCTATAAGATAACAGAGATATAAGAGATTAATACGGTTCCTCGTTCTTGCTGTCCACAACTTTTTAGAAGACAAGAGGGCACATACTGGGCAGGAATAAATATCCAGCTGATACCAAGGGGGTAATACTGTTTGGTCTGCTAAGGTTCTGGCCTCTCACCTCTAGGATTGTTGAATTTTCTCGGTGTTTGGTTTTGACCCGTGAAATATCTGTTTTTGGTGGAAGAGAAATTTCTGCTGATCTGTCTTTGCTGTTTCTGCATCATATTCTGCAAAGTCGTTTTCAAAACAACTTTTGAAACGTACTTGTGTGCTGAAACTTCCCAGTAACACCTCCCATATACAGCGGAAAGGTGAAACGTTTTCATCATTTCTCCCTCTTAATCATAAATGAAAAGGCACTTACACTTTCCCTCCCATTATGTCTATTTATCTGCCATGAATTTGTCACTTCAGAAAGACTCTGAGCTGACAGTTCCTGGGGACTGCTAATATGTCTATCTGCAGAGCGTGCAGGGAGCCAGAGCAATGGCAGGGCCACTTTCCTACACGCATTGCTTGATCCTAATGAGTCAGGACCATTCCTGAAGATGAGAAGTTCACTTTCCACAGCTTATGCAGTCCCAGCTCCCTCCTGAAAGTACTAAAAGGAAAGTCATGCACTGCATCACAGGATTTTGCAGCACGGGCACCTGTCCAGTCAGGAAGTGGGGATCACTGCCCCAAACTGGGAACTTGGGGTCAGCTCCAACCTAGGGCAGAAATGACACTAATGACACTTAGGTGAGAGGCTGTTTGTCCCATTTCTTTGGTAAGCTTCAGAGTTTCCAAAACACTTTTTTCCCACGTACCTAACGCTATCAAGGACCTGATCCCTCATTTGCTTTTCATCCCCTGCAGTCAGTGTCTTTAATAGAAAGTGGGAAAGAGATGGTGTCCATAAGGTCCCGTGGCATTTCACACTCCTTTGCCAGGGTGCTGCTGACAGTACCAAGGCCATCCTGTTAAGTGCTAGGTCACTTGAAGGAAATACAGGTATAGGTTAGGATGAGGTGACCTGTTTATGAAGGAAAGGGCAGGACAAATCTTCATCTCCCTCCTGTTTGCTATGTCAGTCCCAGCATTATCTTGAAAAGCCAACCAAAGCCAAATTTCTCTCACACACTTCCTGACTAACCTATTTTGACAAATGCCAGGGCCAGAAAAATTACCTATCAAAACCACCTTTTTAATGGGAAAGGGGGATAACAACTTGGCAACACCATTTTCTCGTGAGGAGGTTAACATTTTGTCAGAAAGACAGAACCATGAGATCTGAAAACTGCAATGACATTGGACAGAAAATGAAGCTCCTGGCATGGTTGTACCCTCATACCATCTTGTCCTTTGTGTGACACCTTCTACCTTTTTTTTTTTTTTTTTTTTTTTTTGAACAAGAGTCCAAATTCATGTAATGTGCCACCATGAAAGAGTCCTGCAAGGACTAGCACCACCTCAGCAAGGGAGGGGGTATCACTGGAAATTCAGCCTGTTCAGTTTTCGAGAAGGAGAAATAGGAACATAAAATTTCCGTGCTCCTAATCACGAGAGAGAGCAAATAGGATTTCCATGTCAAAATATTCCATTTTAAACACAAAATATTTGATTTACAACTTCTGTTCAAAAACTATCAATTTTGCTGGCAAAATGACACAGTCCCAACTAGCTTGAGAATACATTTCTATACCTTCTGGCCTCACTGGAAATAAAACTGAAACAAGGAAAAGTATTATGAACATATTCTGGTTAAAGCTGAAAACATCTATAAATCTCAAAGGAAATCATCCTGCTCTCAGAAAGTTTTTTTAACCAAAAAGCTTTGATAAAAATAAATATACTTCTGAATTGACTCATCAAACCTTTAAGTAATATGAAATAGCTAATAGAAAATAGTTTTAAGGTCAAAATTGTTACAGTGACTGGATAAAATAAAAACTAAACATTCAGACCAAAGTTGTATCAAGTCAGGGAGCTTTACTGAGTTACTGAATTCCTGCCAATTCCTGATGAAATATATTATTTTTAATTTCCACATTTTCCATCCTTCCTTATTCATCAAGAATGGGTAACATACCACTTTTCTTCAAAGCAAAAACATTGGAGAAAATATTCCAAAGTATTTCTCCTGTCAGAAAGGACTACAGATCTGCTAGATTTACATGGGGCAGTAAAAGCACAGAAAATTACATTTGTCAGAACGGCTGACAATAGGTCATAATTAGGTCTTGGCATCCACCTAACAGGTCACTGATGGAAGCCATACTGCTAGGAACAGTCAAATACTAAAAGGTTAAGCACTGTTGTTCAGATCTGTTTATCCATCTTAGGACACAGTCATGCAAACATCCATAGGACAAGCAGTCACAGGACAGAAGTCACATGGGGCTCTTCACCTCATGATTTTTCATGTTTTTTTTTTTTGAGCTTTCTCAATCTGTACTGCCTTAAAAAAATATCCCCGTTGAACTGCTGGCCTCATATAGTGAGTTTAAACCCACAGACAACAGCCTTATTTTTTCTCTTAATCATTTTTGGTCCACATAGCTGTGGCCAAGTGGCCACAACATGCACCTCAACAGTCTCTTTCATTCTCTGAAGGAGACTTGTGTGCTGGAAATTAATCATAAAACTATCTCCCTACATACCTAGAGCTCATTCCAGTTTCTGTCCTGGAAGTCAAGACCAGTAAATGAGTGAGCACACCAATTTTCCTCATGAGCTTTCAGGACTTTCTCATTTGCAGAAACTCCCCCCAGATCTGCCTGCAAGGTCCCCCTCACTGCTGCCAGAAGCCAAGCAAGGCTAAACTAAATGAAGAGACTGAAATAAATCCATTTATTATATTCTTTGGAACAGCAGACTAACTTAACTTTTTTGACCCACTAAAAATTCCATTATTTGATGTTTATTGAGTGTTGAAAGCATCCAAAGTATTTGCAAGAACTATCAGAAATATCAGCATAGTTCAGCTGGAAGGGACCTACAGAGATCATTAGGTCCAACTGCCTGACCACCTGAGGGCTAACCAAAAGTTAAAGCATGTAATTAGGGGCATTGTCCAAATGCCACTGGAGCACTGGGAGGCATGGGGCATCAGCCACCTCTCTAGGAAGCCTGTTCCAGTTTCTGACTGTCCTCATGGTAAATAATTTTTTCCTAAGAAGAGTGAATTTGTTGCATTTACATGAGAAGAGTCATTGCCTGGAAGGACACTTGCTCTAAAAACTGGATTTTCCTCAGTCCATAGCAGTTCTGCCAAGATGGCACCCTATTCGTTTCTCCCCTCCCCATCACATCTCCCAAGGGGAACTGATTAAAACAAACAAACAAATGATCACCCCTGTCAGTGACCATGGAGGGGTTCATTCGAATTCTGCTGCTCCTCCTTTGTCAGAGGAGCTGCTCTCTGCTCACTCCCTCTCCCTTCCCTTTCTCTCCTCCGTGGGTTGATGTTTCCATGGAAACATGTTCTTTAGTGCCACTGAAATTACATCGCATTTAAAGCATTAACCCTTCCTTGGGCTGAGGAAGGTCTCAGAACAATTTGGGTCTTTCTAATTTTTTTTCCCCTCTCCTTTAAACTTCCTTGTGATTTTTTTTCTCTTGCAGCATTAGGAAAACCTAATTCTTCCTGAGGAGACCTCCCAGCTAGCATTTGTCTGACGAGGGGCGCAGGATGCATCAGCACTGGGATAGCATCTAATTTAAGATTTCTATTTTCTTTTTCATTTATTTTTACACAAAGCTATTAACGCATTTCTCTCCACACAACCTGCAAATGGGGAAAATGCTGCAATAGCAAAGAAGCAGCAAGCCAGCCACAAGCTGGCCCATGGGAAGAACACAGCTCCAATTAATACCAGAGTCGAAGCACTCAAACGCCTCATAGCACCGCACTGAGTAGCAGCTTCTTCGTCTGCAAATCGCAGACCTCACCACTCCTCCTCGAGCCTGCCTCCTCTTCCTCTTCACAATCATGTCTGTAATTAGCCACTTTTGTCTTTAGCACTCCAAACACCACTGAAATGCTTGACGCAATCAGTACCCTCATCACCAACATCACCCGTCCTTCTGCCGCTGCTTCTCCACCCAAATTGCCATCTCTGACATCCTTCCATCGGCACTTTAATGCCAGCCACCAGCATTTCCAACTAAGCCATTATGAGGGCACTGCTGCCTTCATTGCAGCCAGCTCAATCACACAGCCCTTTCTGTGGGCCAACTGTGGGCCAACAAGGCTCTGAAACTCAAAGAATTCCCCTCTAGGTGCTTCCTGGAACCCATGTCCCTACTCAAAATTACTCTACAAATCCTCAGCCTGGAGCCTTTGTTTAGCCTCAGCCCAGTCACAGCAATAACCTCTATGAGCCCTTCCTTCACTGACAGCATCCCCTCTTCAAACACTGGGAAGACCTAAAAGGGAGATAAATGCCAAGAATCTCCTTCCAGTATTTTGCCAGGGTACCTACATTCACGCATGCCCCCTTTCTGCTCCAGAAGTCCCATGACTTGTCAGTTTTCAACCCCCTTTTATTACTTCTACCTGCACAGCTACAGGGTCCATATTCCCTTCCATCATCTATTTTGAGTTGCCCAACTCACACTATGAACACTTTGAGCATATCTCACCGTTCTCAACTCTTGCCCCAAAGTCAGAGTGTGAAGCCTCCTGCTTTGAGCTGGGCGCATATGTAGTGCCGTGAGGATGGATCGGTGTGGGAGGAGGATGCTATTCTGAAGTGAATGATAAATATGGATAATAAACTCAACCTAAGTCTTTTCTGCCTGTCTCTAGTGGGTTCCCAATATGGGAGATAGAAATATCATGGGTACATTTTGAACATGGCTGGGAAAACTGCCAAAGTCCTACTCAGAGTTCACACATTTACATCATCTATATCACATCCGACTTGTGCTTTGTATTATTAACTTTGTGGAGTGTTTTGTGATGTAGTTTGTAGTCCAGACCCTGTTAAATAAAGTTACACACCCTTTCTACCTTCTTTTTGGTGAGAGGGTGATATCTGGGGCTACAGAAGCTCTTGCTAAACCTAAGAGGGTGACCATGTCTGCTGATGTGGTCAGTCCACTCCCAGGTTCTCAACCAGTGCTCTAGAAAACCTTTGGGGATCCTTCCCTGAAAAGTGCAAAAAGAAAGACAATATTCAACCCTAGGTGACTGGTTCTGCTCCTGTCCCAGAGTGGTAGTGACAGAAGATTTTTTCTCTGCTGCTGGATGTTCAGGAACCTCTGTGAAGTGCACAGATGGGGTCCACCCGGCAGGTGCCCAACACGGCACAGTGACTACTCTACTCAGGCTTCTTCCTCAGCAGTGTCAGAAAAGAGGTTGAAGACAGAAGGAGACCAACACCCCAGTTAGCAGGACTGAAGAAATTATGTTAATCTAGAACAGAGTAAAGGTACATTGACAGAGGAAGAGGTAGAGCATTGCTGATGCATCAAGCTTTCTGCTGTCTGCAGGATAGACAACCATCTGTGGCAGCCAAAAATCCACCGCCTTCCAGGAATTCATACAAAAGAAGAGGAGTTACAATGACCCAACACTATGACTTTATGGTTTCATAAATCAATAATTTTTCCAACAGTCTGAAAAGACTCTAGGTTATACCCCATCACCTACTCCGCATGCCCTATTTAGACTCTGTGATTATTATGGCATCTGAGGCCAGACAAGCAGCAAATGACTCAGATACCTGATACACGCTGACAATAGGGAAAGGTAACCACAGTGTGCAGGTCAGGTGTCTGCAGTACACTGCCTGAATGTAGTTGTGTATATATAAAAAATTGCATCCTCAATGTTTCCTGAACAAGAAAAGAGAGAGAGTTAACTTCACCCCCACTTGCTGCACCTCCAGTGAAGTAAATGGCCATTTTACTCCAGAGCTGCATTTGATCCTGAATTACTTCTCTGCTTCTTCTCTGAGAAAAGGTCAGTTTAAAGAAGCCCCAGGCATGATGCTAACATCGCCTCCAATAAAAGACTCTCAGGAGGTCTGAAATAAGTACAAGGTCCAAATTTGGCCTGTATTATCTGAATTCTTTCCCTTCTCCCTCCTGAACAGTCAGAGTGGGAAATCTCCCAAGAATATTTCTTTGCTCAGGAGACTTCCGAGACTCGTTGGACCTAGAAATACTGTGAATGAGCTTTTGCAACATGCATCTGAAGTTCCCAAGCCACAGTGCCCACTGCAGGAAGCCTGAACTCAGAACAGATGGAAACAGCAAGTGTGCTGAGAGTGAGACCAGAACATTTCCATGAAGAGTGCAACAGAGGGTCAATTCTCATGTCTAGCACCAGTCCACAGCTCTCAACCAACTAGCAGCAAGGTTATCAGAGCACCCTAGCATTTATCAAAGATATCTGGGTGGGTTTAATCAATCTGAGCAGAAACCTGCACTTCACTGATTTCACCTTTGACTAGTGCTTAAGTTAACAAACTAAAACATAACCCACAAACCACACACTCAAGTCCTGACAGAGTGTGGACATAGCCTGGCAGTTTGGGAATTAGCATGAGCACCAGGTGGGCTGACATGAGCTCTGGTCCTAGTCTCATTCAGTACCTTAGGCTGCATCATTTCCGCAGTTCTTACCATGCACATATTGTGGCAGTGCATGAGTTGTCCGCACCCTTTTCTCTTGGCAGCACTCACTATGATCGTTTCAGAAAAAGCAGCCTCCAGAGGAGGCATCTTTCAGAAATCTCTCACTCCTCCTTTCACTCCAACACGACTTGGGTGCTTAAACGTCACGGATCCATGCTCCAGGCTCCCAAAGATGCAATGCCTTGAAAAAAATATGGTCACAGCCTCCAGTGTCATGGAAGCATTTCTCAAAGCCATAACCCTGCTGGGCACCCATCGGCTGCAGCTTCTCTCTGCAGCCTCCCACCACCCTCCCTGCAGGAGGACTTCACCAAGATGGAGACTTCCCCCTTGCCCAGGGACAGGGTTTCAAAGATGCATCTGGAGTTGCCTCCCTCCCCCCCATAATAAAATTGAAAAGCCAACTTTTAGCACCGAAAAAGGGGGAAAGGGGACATCTGAAATTCTTCGTGGATTATAACTTTTCCATGGCAACATGCTTCAGAAACAGGAGGGCTTGGGAGGGGGGCGAGGAGAAGGAGAGAGGCAGAGCGCCGAGGAGGGAGCGAGGAGGGAGCGCGCAGCACTGGTACATTGCCATGGAAACCCTCTTGCATCGGCAGCCAACTGCCAAAGTCAGTCAGGATCCCAGAAACGGGCTTGGAAGGGGGCCCAGGAGGGGCTAGGGGTGGCAACCATCGCCCGGCAAGACCCAAGGGTGCCCCATCCCTGTGAACCCAGGCCCTGCTCCTCTCCCCCTTCCCTGCCAGCAGCACCGCTGCTCCCAGTGCCCTCAGCCCCGCCAGACAGAGCCAAATTTGGCCCAGCTGAAGAGTGGGAGGAAATACGGCTCGGCAAGTGAAGCAACCAGGGCGGGCAGTAAGGAGCGAGGCAGAGAGGGATAATTTTTCTGGTAGCCGTTGGTTTGCTTTCCACCTTTCTGGATCGATTTGGACCACGCAGATGTATTTGTTTTCACACCCCAGATGGCTGTAGAAAGAGGATGTCACTCCTAATAATTGAAATCAAGATGGAAATGTTACTTCCCTGCAAACTTAGCTACTGAGGCAAGAAGGAGGGCTGTGCCTGACTACAATTTGCTGGGTGCCCGTTTGTGCAGTGGCATGTTGCTTTCAACCGTGCCGATCCTACACAGTACAGCAAATGTCCCAGCCTCCCTTGAAGATGTGACGGATGTCACCACGTTGTGGCCAGGTGAAGAATTAGAGGAGATTCTGCTAATGAAAATGAAGCATGCTATGAAAACGAGTTAACACTGCCTTCCAAACCTATTCTGCAGCTCTCAGAGGGCAAGCAGCTTGGTGAAATGAATGATCAGCCATTCACACCCCTTTGCACATTGTGTTTCAACAGAAGCCTTTTGCTGCCATAAGAAACTGCTAAAGACAGATTTTGGAGAAAGAACTTAAAAGGGAATGGCAACTTCAGTGAACCCTTGCTAGTATTTATAGCTGTACCCCTAGGATCGAAGGGATGGATGAGTCGTTTCAGGCTGCAGACGGCTGCAGACGGCAGGAAGGAATTGACTCCTACTCCAACCACACAACTGGCTAAGCAAATTGTGGAGGAAGATTCCCTTCTCCTGAAGCATCTGTTATCACCCATCTGAGTGCACAATGAATCAGTAGTATGAGGACAGGGCACTCTGAGGGTGGGGGGAGAAGGAGAAAAAGATTGCAAATCAGACAGCTATAAAACGAGGAGTTGTCAGTTTCTACTTTGTCAGGGCAAAGGACATCAACCAGATGAAGAGAAAGGGCACAGTTTTCATTTTTTTAAGCTATGTGTTTGGATAACTACTGATAGTATATCACTAATGAAGTAACTTTTAATGCAACAGTAACTCGGTATTCCCACATGTATTTCAGAGCAAAGGATCCCAAAATGCTCTGTACCATTCATCTCTCTCCGTCACATGCACTGATGAAATAAGGCAAACATCTTGCACAGGCAATTCTACACAGCTCATCAGCAAAAGCAAAATCTTTACCCTTAAATTCCATGCACAGTACCCAACCACAGCTCTGTTGGACCACCAAGTGATTCATCTGTACACCTCTGTACACCTCTGCTTGTTATTGATATTAGAGCCCAAGCCCAGGCCACCAGACGACTTCTACGCTATCCTCATTGCTGGTCATGTTACCTGGGATAAGGGGTACCGCAGTCACTGATGCTTTCAAGAACTTAGCATCAGGGTGAAAATTGTCACCATTGTACCAGGTTCCTACTTGGACTGTTGGTGGGACCTGAAACCAGTCACAGTTTTGTGGAACAAAGAGGAAATAATAATAATGGCCCATTATGGACTTGCATAGTAAACTGCTCAATGTGCAAAAAGTCTGCATGGGGATAGTTTTTTTCTTTTTTTTAACATGGACAGAGTTCAGGCAGTAACCAATACATCAAATCCAACTTGCTGTTGATTTCCAGATCTCTGCTGAGAAGTTCCTGTTAAGCTGCTCATTTGGGACCAGCTTCAAACAGCTAAGATCATGAGGGCTGTTTCTCCTCAGGCTGAGCTCATTTAAAAAGTTGAAATAGGGTGATAGGTGTTACTCTGCAGGCCAATATGAGGGATGATATTAAGCAAGGTAGTAGGCCCAGATAAGTTCAAGTTCAGTGTCATAGCTAGCAGTGAGACGGTCTGATTCAAAGCCTGGATAAGGTAATGTGTTCTGTGAGCAGGAGAAAGCTGTGAGGATTCCTTCTCTGCCCTGATTCTGACACAGTGAGGTGACACTGTGACTCCGACTCAAACAGGCACAAGTATCCTTCTCCAGCAAACCTGAATCTTTGATTTCAGCAAAGGAGAGGACAGTACCCAAAGGACACTGCTCTCCTGCAAGGACAGCTCTCACCCCACAGCTCTCTATTGTGAGTACAACAATGAACCATGCACCAACAAAAAGAGCTAATCCCAAATGTTTTTTCCTTGACCTCAT
Organism: Oxyura jamaicensis; assembly: GCF_011077185.1. Taxonomy (NCBI): domain Eukaryota; kingdom Metazoa; phylum Chordata; class Aves; order Anseriformes; family Anatidae; genus Oxyura; species Oxyura jamaicensis. The sequence goes on along the minus strand of NC_048893.1, from coordinate 43,126,377 downwards.
CATTACACGTACTCTCCAGGAGATCTTCAGTATAGGACACATGAGCCAAAAGTAGAAAGAACTGTTTCTTGTGGCCCAAAATTTGGTTCTGGAGACTTTCTACTTCTGAGCTCTACAGGCAACGCACCCCCCAGCACGTCTGTTTATCACTTACTGGTCAGAGTCAGGACCAAACAGAAGCCTCCCCATGGAAGCTGGACTCCCATGAACTACCTTGTTCCTGTACCTCCTGCATCTGTCTCTCCCTTCGCAGAAATGATGAGACTATTAAATACGGACCCGTATCACTTACAGGAGCTTTGCTGGCCCATCTGTGAAATTGTTCTCTGTCTCTTGAAGGCGTACGCAAGAGACATTCTTCCCCCCACCCCACCCGCCCTCATCCTCCACTGATGGATTGGGTCTGTCAGCTTGTCAGCTCTCATCGGGCACTGTTTGACATAAGTCCACATCAGGGCAGTGAAAATCTGTTTGCAGTCAGCTCTTCCAATAGCTCCTGCAAAAGAGGGGAGGCTGACCCTCTCCAAAAATCACTGCCTATGCTGGCTATAGGAAGGCCACAGATGAGAGATACGTTAGAAAACAGCTTGAGCCAGGGTGAGAACACTAAAGGTTTCTTTAGGGTCTGTTGGTGCAGAACAGGGGGAAGGCAGGGAACTTCATGGCTCTTGGATCCCACTCACAGACACTGCCAGCAAGAACAATAGCCAGTGACTAAAGAAGAGGAGACCTACACACTGGAGGCTGTACAGGAATGGAGCTCAGTGGTGTGGGCCCTGGAATAAAATTCCAAGCATCCCTGGACTCTCAAGTTGCAAATGTCATCTGTCAATCCTAGGCTCTCTCCTTCCAGAGCAGTTCTGCCAGGGGTAGCTGAGAAGGGACGTCAGAGGCTAGCTAGGCCTGCAGTGCCTCCAAAGGGTAAATTGCCACGCTACATCAAGGAGCCAGTCATTCAAAACAGGGCTTCTTGACCCTGCTTTCTTAACGTCTAAGGAAGTTTGATATCCCTGGAAATCCTTCTCAAAGTTTTTCTATAAAGAGAGAATTGAGGTTATGATGGCCATCATGGTGTCTTGGAAGGAAAATGTTAGATGATTAGGAACACTTAAGTTGCCACCATGACCCTCACATCTCCACTTCTCTTCAGTTTATTCTGACATGGGAAAAACCATGCAAGAATACCTGGGTTTCTAGGAAGAAGCTGAGGTGCTACAATGGGCAGTTCAGAGACTAAAGAGACTGAGTGCAGCCCGCAGAGATTCTCAAAGGGAACCATTTTGGTGGGGAAAGGGGGAACTATGTTGAAAAATTTCAGCCTTGTAGTTCCACTTCCAAGAGTAAGCCCTCATTTAGCAAACACTCGCTCCAAAAACAGAGAGACTTTAACCCCATTTAGCAGTGCAGCCCTTGATACGGAAAACACTTCTACAGATGAGCTCTTCAAATTGTAATTTTGTGCTCTCCTGCAAAGTAAGATTTGTTTAGGCAGTAAAAGGAGAAACACTTGATTGGAATTCTATGCCTAGAAGACAAGATTCCAGATACCATCCATTTCCACCACCCCATGTTCTGTGAGACAAGCAAATATAAACACAGCTCAGGACCAAAATACCACTGCGGCAAACTTTTAGAGTAATAGAAAAATTCAGGTTGGAAGGGACATCTGCAAGTGATCTATTATTGTCCTCCACTCAAACGAGAGCCAATTTAGATCATTTTTTCACACCCACTTTCCAATGAAATAACCAAAGATTAAGCTATGATCACTAACTTATCTTCACCTATTGTTTCATGTCACAGTCACGTATATATTCTCATATACCTGCACAAAACATACACACACACAGAACTTTTTAGCTCCTTCAAACACATATGAATAAAATCAATGAGATTTTCCAGTCACTCTAATGAATAGAAGAATAAAAAAATAATAAACAAACAAAAACAGTAAATCGTACTGCAGTCAGGTATGATGGGTAACAAGTAGGAAGGAGGCTAGAAGAAAGAGTGAGGGGCAGAAAGTGAGATTGCCTGACAGGGATGGATGAGAAGGTTGTGGCACAGAGAACTTCTGGATATGTTCTAGTAGTAGTAAGAAGCACTGGGGATCTTCCAAGCAGGCTCTATTTTTTTCTGAGTTTCTTAGCTTAGCACTCCTGAGCCAACATGTACGAACAGTTGAGCTAAGCAGCCATGTTTTGGATACTGAAGGGAGCCTCCTTGCTATCAGATGATCCTTCCCATGGAGACTCACCAGGTGCCAGCTGCCTATTCAGGACCCTGATCATACTACCTTCCCTCCACTTCAGTCAGGAGCTACCCTGGTTGTAGGCAGAGGGACCCATGGCAGAAAGGACTCAGGTGCACATATATAAAGCTGAGACAAAAGCTGATGTTGACATAGAGGAAGGGGAAGCAGTTCCCATCCTCACACTTGAACACACAGAGGAAAACAATGAGGGATGAGAGACCCAGAGTGAGCAGTGAACATATGGCCAGGCTGAGTCACTTAAAGACAAGCCTGTTCTCCACCTTGCAGCCCTGCCCTGTGCATCAGTTTCATCATTATCCATGACAATAGTGTCAGAGGATTCCTATCCTGGAACAGCGCTATGAAAGCATCTCTGACTTCCTCCCATCATAGCCCAAATGAACTTCTTCCTGTCTCTACACCATCGATGCATCCAGTCCTATCGAACTTGTGTAATAGCTGGGGCTAGTCGTAGACAACTAGCTAATCCGTGCTGGTATCTTTTTAAGTTACGTGCCATAATATTCGCTTAAGGCAATAATTTCCATACTTTAACTAGACACTGTACTTTACGTCTTCTGCTTTTAGCCTTTTCCCTTTCACGCATTTTACATTTGCTGTATCTTAACCCCAGGAAATACTATTTGTTCTAGGACTATTGAAGAAGGCATGGGAGGGTCAGGGAAGGAAATCTCAAGAAATTAATACTGAGATGGAAGAAATATTAGCAAACTCTCTCAAAGATAAAAATGGACCCTGCTAAAGGAGTGGGAAACATATGAAAGAAACACAATGCACCTTGCCAAAGGCATAACCATGGCAATGGGGAGGAAATACATCAGAGAAAGGACACACCCTCTTGGTACATGTGCTGGTCAGTGCCACTTGATGGGGAGACACTTCCCCACTACTCCCATAGCAGTCCTGAGCTAGGTTTGGTATAGATATATCTTTGTCTATTCCCTTTAATAGCAGGGAGCTCTTATCCATGAGTTTATGTAGAGGTCCCTCGCATCCTCCTCTCCAAAGTGAAGACCCCAGGTGTTGATCAACACTGATGATCAACACTTTGTTGGTGTTGGCCACCAAAGTGCAGAGTGAGCCAGTATTTTCAGAGATCTTCTGGCAGTGACCTCAGTATCTCTTCTGTGAGCCACAAGAGTCAGTCCAGCAGTCAGCAGGGAGCAGGCATGGTTGAGATGATTTTTCCGTAGATTCATTACCTTACATTTGTCTGTCGAAGCTCATTGCCATCTTTTTGCCCAGTCACTGAGTTTTGTGAGGTTCTTCTAGAGTCACTCATTATCAGAGTGGCAGCTGATTATATGAAGGAATTTACTATAAACCACAAACCTGGAGAGTTTGCTCTTCATTCCTATCTCCTAGTCACTGATGGCTAAGTGGAATAAAAGGATCTTCGGTTGGAGAGGTCTGTGAACCCCCATGCACAACAGAGGGTACCCCAGCTCTGACTGGCTCTTTAGGGGTATGCAGCATGCCTGAAGAACCAGCTTGCTGTTTCAGAAGAGAACTTCAGGCAACAGCAAGCCCTGCAGTGAAGGGCTCGGCACTCACTTGGGACTAAAAACAGAGCACTTCTTATTAAGGAGGCTGATGTAAAGCCCATAGCAGGGAGGCGGGGGGATGATGTGTGAAGGGAGGACATGTGATATTCATTCAGTAGAAGAAAAGCAACAGCTAAAAAATGCGCAAGGTTAATATCAGCCACTTTTCCTGCCCTAGAGCTTCTTGGTACTAGGAAGCCCAATTGTCTGGGGTGTTTTCTTCACACACCACATGAACACACACCCTATCAGACTCAGCCTCCCACATTTGGAGAGGAGCAGATATCTAAGCCGTCGACTAAAGACAAGAGCTCTGTAGGGAGGAGTGCTTATCTCAGAGCAGGACTGGTCCTAGCCCAGAAATGACCACCTCCTCCAGCCCCCAAGCAAGCACACAGCCAGTCAGTGCAAAATGGAGAAGGGTCGCACAGTACCCATGGAAAGCGCATGCAGATGGGGAACATCTACATCCTTCCCCATATCTACCTCCCTTCTTCATTCCTACTGCCAGTTGTCTGGCTTTTGCACTCTCTGTCGGTGCTAGAGTCTCTCACAATTCAACAAAATCTGTGATTCAAAAGACTCAGGGCAGCACAGCCTCTAGTGCCCATGGTCCAGCACAGCAACATCACCCAAGGCAAGGGTCAAAATGGGAACCCTCTCCTGGTCAGGACAGCTGCTAAAAACCCTGTCTCCACCTTGTATAGCTCCAGTTCTGGTCACTGCCAATGCTTTGGTTCTGGCACATATGTCCAGAGCTATTCTCACTGCTTTCTGCCTGGTTTCTACCCTTGTTTCCAGGTGCTTATCATCATAAATTGGTCCTGCTTTGCCCTCCCCACTGTCCAAGGCGCAGTGCAGCCTCTTTGCAGTGTTACATAGCCAAGAAACCAGAATCACTGCTAACCATATTTGAAAGGGAGAATCAATGGGGGTAACAAGACAGTCCATTTTAGCTTCAAGTGACAGCCAGGGAGAGCTAATGAAGACAAAGCAGCAAAGGAGGCCAAGAGAGACAGATGGACAGACAAGGAAGATGGCGCAAAATTTTTATTTTCTATTACCCAAATGTAAATGGATTTGTTGCCATGCAGCGATTTACAACAGCTGGAAACTGGTCCTCAAAGGCCCAGAGGGAATTAGGATGTTGTCATGTCCCAGAGAGCAGAAAAAGTGGATTCAATGCTGAACTATTGCTCACTGGAAGCCCTGCTATGTTCACCACACATTCAGAATATTGGTCTGTATTTTCTTCACACTGTGACCAGAAGGACAGAAGAAATCTGCTCCACTGACCACCTTCCTCCCCCCGCCTGACTCAGCCACGTGCAGAACGAACTAATAATTCAGTCATGCATATTCACCACACTCTCACTGCTGCCCACGTGCTCACCCACCTGCTGCCAGAATAGGCACCCCCCCATCACCAGGGCTGGTCAGGCATGTTTCTTCTCCCACTCACACAGTCCCACTCAGCTCCATCCACACCCCTGGCTCTGTCTGCCTTTAACAATTATCTCCAGCTCTGGGAAGGAGCGCTGCGGATTTGCATCCTAGCATTTCTAACTTCACATTCGCTACATCACAGAAAAATGCCCTGAGCTGAAATGAAATGTTGCCATGTTGGTTGCCTAAGGGATGGGAAGGAGGCAGGAGGGTGTTAACAAGCTCTTTAACATGATATATCTTAGAAAAAGGATGGCTACTGCTATTTGTATTGCTCTTACTTGAGTGAAAATCAGGAAGTGGACCCACTCCTGGCTAATTTTCTATGTCCACATGGTGCTACAGGGATACACCAGGAATTTTGGCTCAGGTGCCAATCTATCATTTCTAAAAGCTAGTTCTCAAACACTAGTCTCAAGTTTTACAAGGTGTAAGAGGGAAAATGGTTTCAGACACACTTCAGAGCTCAAGAGAAGGTGATGCTCCAGTGTAGACAGAGCCATTTACAATTTGCATTGTATTCACAGGTCTTCAGTTGCAAATGTCCTCTGCTCTCTCTGCTGCCTTCCTGTCACTCACTAACAACTTCCCTTTCTCCTCCAAAGGCTCCAGTAGTTAAAGACATTAGCCAAATGCATGGGGACCTCAAGTCAGAAATGTTTATCTGTTCAGGTAAGTACATTAACCAAGCTATCCCAGGGAAGGTTCCCCTAAATTTGAAGTTGTCATATATACTAATACAGTTTCACTAAATCCCTCCTTCTGAAGTATTTTCATATCATAGAAAATATCTAAATATCCCTTGGAGCAGCACCTGGAGCCTGAGTCTGCAGTATCCCAGGCGAGTACCCACACAGCGGGGTATAGCGCCAGCCCCAGTCTGGCTAAGGATAGATGTGACTGTACTGATACAGAAATACCCCACAGAGGCTGTTCCTTGGGGTGACAGAATTACAAAGAAGGATTTCTTCCCTCAGACCTGCAAACATCTTGCATACATAAATAATACCAGTCCAGGGGACCAAATCAGTCTTTTCTCCCTAAGGCTTTTCCATCCTTCTCCATCGGTATGTAGCCCAGACTACTCAGGAATGTGAGGGAAAAAAAAACTGGAAAAAATAAATTAAAAAAAAAGTGCTCCAATGTTTTTCCTTGGATACTGATTGAAGAATATGATGCTGAGAAACCAGAATGATATCCTTTCACTCAGTTCACTGAGTTCCCCTCTCTTCTGCTAAAGCCATAGAGATGGATTTTATCTCTGCTCTGCAGTTGTAAACCTGCCATGGCCTCACTTAGTTTTCCTCTGCTACCCAGTTCTTCTGCGGGACTCAGTCTTCCTCAGCCTTCCAGGCTCTGGTGTTACCGATCTACATCACAATAATCAAGGGAAGAGCTTGAGTCTGTCTCCACTAAGGCAGGTTTGCTGTAAAAGTATATAGGGAATTGTACTTCACTGGGCAAATAGATTCTGTGTCCCTAAAGGATCCCACCTGAGACAGAAACCGTGTTTCCAATTCATCTGATTGCTATAGTTAAATGTTCATAACACTCCATTACACACATCTTAATTAATCTGCTGATTGTTCCCATACTCTCCCAGATTAGGATACCCTCTCCTAGAAAACATTAGCTTATTAACCCCAGTCACTCCTTCTAAAGTAGTCCCAGAACAGAACATTGCCTACCTGCTAAATGCCAAGGTATTCATAATGTTCTGGTTTACCAAGAGGCATTGCAAAATCTCTCAGAAGTATCTGAGCGGAGGAACAACACACAGGCTCTTTCAGTAGCATCATTAAAACCAGACAAACCTTTCAATCCATTTAGTGAAGTGCCTGAAGGTTGCCTTTTCAGAGAGGGGAAACAGCACACTGAAATTGAATACACGCAGTGCCACAGGCACCAGCCCTCTTGCACATCATTTGAGATGCTGATGTTTTTTCCTGTTTCATCTTTTTCTTCTATCTATGCTCAGTACATTTCAGGCTCATGGAGGAGGCACCTTAACAGCCCTGGAGATTTTTATTTATTCCTGAGAAATATATAAATTGGGCAGCAAGCAGGGAAGTTCCCTCTGCTATGTTGAATGCCAGCCGGAAAGGATTACTTACCTGCCATGAGAAGGCAGCTTGTAGTTAGTCCTACTCAAGCCCCTGCCCCTTCTGCTGTGGACAATTCAAATGAACTAAATGAGAAGGGAACTGGCTCAAGAGAAGAGTAATGTCAGCTCTGAATTGGACGGAGACTATCTTGTTCATCTCACAAGTCCTACCACATTGCTGGTGGTGAGCAGGAATGAATTAGTCAAATAGGAATTAATTTGTCATTGAACTAGTCAGTGATAATGGCAAGGTTCAAAGCTCCATCACCCATTCTTCAGAACCGTGGTGTTTCTGTTCCCGAAACCATCTTCTAGAGAAGAGAATGCCTATCCCAGCATCCATGCTTTCTCCAAGAGTACACCAAGGGAGGGTGCATCACATGTCAGAAGATGTCCAGGTAGCTGAAACAATTTGTCAAGTCTTTCTTGGCATCTTGACCCCAAACTTGTCCCCTCTTCCAGTCCACCACGCTCTGTGATGTATAGCCATAGCTTTCAGCTGCAGTCTGTAACCTCGTCATGCCACTTGTCTCCAAGAAATTTTGTACAAAAGTGAGAAGAAACAGTAGCTCTGGTATTGCTTTATTTCCATGAAGGTTTCTCATGTTAGGGGACAAATCACGAGCTGCACGGGTTAAAGCACTTACGTGAACACAGGACTGCAAAATACAGCCCTGTAGCCAAACACCCATGGCTGAAGCAAAGAGGGAGGGAGAGAAGGAGGAGAAAGAGAAAGACGGCCTGTGGAGGATTGGATTTTTTCCACTCTTTTGCTTGTTTGTTCTAACTGCCTGGCTGGTTGGTTTTAGTTCCACGCTGGGGACTGGCACTGGTTTTCTTTCATTGTGTGACATGCATTTTTAAATGAGTATTAAAGGTGCTGGAAGCCTGGGATAGGACTTTTTTTTATTTTTTTTTTTTATTTTTTTTTTAGAAATTTTGCTTTTAACTCAAATTCAAATAAAACAAATCATTTCTCTGCTTGCTGACTGAGCCCCAGGTTTGAGCCCCTATGTACAAGGACATGTTCATCAAGTGAGAAGACCTTCCCTGACCTCCTAAAAATGTCCCAGGAAGCCCACAGACATAGGTGAAATGTGCATTTGCTGGGGCTGGTACTATTGTCTCGTCAGGCTGCCCTCTGCTAAAGCCTTCTTCACAGATTCCTCTGGCTATGCCAAACTTTATTGTTTAGATTGAAATTTTCCACATGAGATGCTTATCCCAGGTTTATATTTGAGGAAAATGGATGCAAAAAGGGTCTGTTCAAGGATAGACTAGAGGAAAGAAGCCATTTTACCAACATTAAATTGTGACCTTTTTAAAAATCTCTAGCAAGCTCTCTGCTTTCAAGGGACTTGAATTTTTATGAGAGTAGAAAGAAAAGGTTCCGTTTGTGTCACATGCTGATTTTTGCCGTACTTGTGAAAACCTAGACAGGTCATAAGTCTTTGGAAAAACTGCAATTTACACTTGTTCAGCAGGGACTTAGTAGAGCTTTTCAAACAAAACCTTTCTAAAACCTTCTCCTCACTGGGCCTTCTGTAGGCTGAGGGACTTTGTCCACACACCAGCTCCAGAAAGGTCTATCTCTGGACCAGGGAAGCAAGAGGAGGAGGACTGCACCTCTCAGGTTTGCATCTCCACTCATCCAGCCTGCTCCCCACACATGGGGACAGCTGAACGAGGAGGCTGGTGAATTCCAGAGGAAAAGGAAAAAGAGCTGTGAAGGTAGTAAGGACAGATTGACCTGGGGCACTGCGAGATGAAAGCAGGTGACTGAAATGCTGCAGGGGAGAAGAAAACTGGGAGGTGTGACACCTGGGGTGTTTGGGCAAAGATACTGGGGCTTGCTGGGGCTGAGGGTAGGGGAAGACAAGGACAAGGAGACAGAATGTGAGATTAGTGAAAAAGGATGAAAACAAAAGCCACACAGTCCAGAAGTAGAAGCTGGGTTTTTCAAAACCCAGGGATGGGACCTTAGATGAGATGCCTGCGAGGCAGATCTTAGGTTTGCTAGGTGAAAAACAGACTGAGGAAAGGTGCCCAAAGGATGGAATAGACAAGGCAAGCTGGGGGAGACAAGATAAAGGATGTCAGTGATGGAGAGAAAGGCTGAAAAGTCCTAAACCATTAAACCATGCACTTTGCCAGATCCTGGCCTCCAAGCCTTGCTCCCACATTTCTTTGCAACCAGCACAGATGTGAAATGTGGTGGTTATGTGTCCTTTTCAAAACCTAAAAAAAAAAAAAAAAAAAAAAAAAAAAACCAGGCTGGCATTCCCCCTCTGCTACTGAAGCCAGTTAATGTTGACTCAAAGAGAAGCTGTCTGGGTAGGGCACGTGGCTGCTGATGCATACAGGTATCAAAATGATGCCACGTGGTGGAATTTCTGAGAGTTTCTTTTTTTGCAACATTTCTGCAAAACATTGGAAATTGTAGGCACATACACAACAGATTCTACATGAAAAAGATTATTCATTACACAAAGTCAGGCACTGCAAAATGGGAAATGTCAGCATTACAGTCGCTCAAGCAACCTGAATGCAGCCCATTTTGCATAACCACTGCGAGTCAGTCCTGAATGATATAATCAACTACATTTTTTCTTGCAGGACCCCTGTCTCATTCGGTGCACCAAACGGATTGAATTAGGAATCAAACCTACTGTTTGGAAAAGTGGTCATTAATCAAAGGAGTGGCAAAGATGGCTGGAATAAACAGTATAATCAGATGGCTGAGGCAACTGAAAGCTGTATCCCTACCTCTACACAAGGATCAGGGTGATGCCAGGAAAACCTCTTAAACCAGATTCTTTGCAAGCAGCCATTAACTCTGTACACCTCATTTTCTGGATGCTTGACAAAAGGTGGACAAAGCCTCTGGCTTCCTTTTTGTCTGGTGGCAATTCCAAACAATAATAGATGCTGTATTGAGAGTTTAATTTTTGGCAAACAGGAAGCATTAAGTTTTGACTCTGTTGAGACAAAACATGTCATTCAGCCCAATCTCTTTTGAATCTGAACATTTTCAAACATCTTTTTTCAAATAATAGGAAGAGACTTTTTAAAATGATAAACTAATTTGAATAAGAAATTAAATGTTACATCTAAAATATATTGAAAGAAATCATTCAAATTAAAAATTAAAAAAGGAAATAGTTTGGAGACTGTTTTGTTTTTCTCCTGGGTTCAAGATGATTTCTGCAGAACAATTAAACAGGATACAAAAAAAAACAGCCTGTATAACTTGCACGCCACCGAATCTCCATTTTTGCATTTTTAAAAAAATCAATGAAAAATGCTGCTCAATACTATTTAATATTTAGGGGTGGGGACTCAATTCAAGGAACTGCTGAGTTGAAGTCAAAGAGAAATTTGCTTTGAACTCAGAAAGCATTCTGTAATGATCGGTATTTTGAATAACAAAATTCTAGGTGTCTCAGATGGGCCATAAAAAATTAATAGACATTTTTGACCTTAATCTTGCTGCACGTCAGTTCTCCGCCTATACAATGGATTTACATAAAGCAGCTTTTGTCCTCTCATCTCACAAGAGTAGGGTGAAAATCCACGAACTTGACGATGTACTGAGATACCACCCTAAGGTGTGCCGCAGATAACACCTTGAGACGAAGAATTCTCTCTTTGCAGCAGCCTGTGAAAGCAGCACAATACAAAGCTTAAGGCTGCACATTAAACACGGAGAAGAAAACAAAATACTGAATCACTGCTCAGTTGGGAAATGTCACCTATCCTGCATACAAAAGCATGCAGGGGTCCTGTGTTGAAAGACAGTATGCAGTCTTGAAACCATTGCTCTGTAATGCGTAGACACATAAGTGCCAAATTAAGATTGCAACCTTAATTCTGGCATCTTCTTCTGTTTGAAGTGCTTGCCTTCGCAACCTAAATAATATTCGTCTGACACAGTTGTGTGTGCGTAATATATGAAAGGCTCTTGGCTCGGGGGCCTTGGACTTCACAGAACATTGCCGCAGTCCCCCTGAGTTTTCCTCCCTGGTTATTTTGCTTCCAGCTCATACCGGTTTTGCAGCACTGTATTAGAGCCTGTCTTTTCTGTCTCCCTCTTTTACTACATGTCCTTCCTCAGCCCTGATTTCTCACCTCCCGCCACCCACCCCACCAGCTTAGCTCTCCTGCGCCTTCACTGCTGCATTGTTAATTATTTGCTTGGGCAATCATGATTGTTGGACTCCAAGCAGACAGAGGTCTCACTGCATTAGATATAAAGCAGCAAATACAATAGTTAGAGGTTCCCTAATTACAGGACAGAACTGCAATAGTGTGTATTGCCTTTCTGCATCCTTCCCCAAGGTGGTTAATGCAGCGGAGGCTCCTGCCTCCACCATCTGCTCCTTTGTGACCTTATACCCAGTAGCTGTACTGGTGGGAGGCAGAAAGAAAATCCTTGGGTTCACCACAACTGCCTGCAACTGCAGTTCTCAGGCTCTTTCCAGCCCCAGATGCCCATCACTGTCACTGCTATCCAGCTGCAATGGACTTGTCCTTTTCCACATCTCTTTACCTGAACAGAAGCTAAACCAGGCCCTACTCCTCACCTGAAGAGGACAAAAACTCTGGGCACTCCTGATGGGGTAAAGTCCCATTCAGAGAACTGCCGTGGTTTGGTTTATCCTACAAAATGTGCCCATGTAAAGACAGTGCATGCAATACGCTTGCATCGAACGAAACAAAGGCACCATTTGCTTTTCAGATCAAAAAACTCTGGAGATATTACTTCTGTTTTTAGCCACATCCAAACATATCAGAATGGGAGACTGGAGAAGACCAAATGCTGTTTCTGACCTTCTCTGCTGACATCATTTGCATCTGCTGATGTTATTCGGGAAGAAAAGAAGAGTCAAGGGAAAAGCTTTAAAAAGCCTTTGGGGATCCTCAAGGCTCCCCAACAGGTCTGCTAAGCTCACAGTCACAACCACCCTGCCTCTCTTCTCCACCTGCTCTTGTGGCTCCTTCTCCTTTACCACAAAGTTAATGTCCTGCTGTCATCCAGGGTAATACAGATACCCCTCTTACACCTATTTCTTAGCAAGTATTGAAAATTGCCTGGCAATATATTTCTTGGCTGCAATCAGGCAGCTTTGCCAAGCCTGAACACATTAGGGTGGGAGTAGGGGCTGATGTTTCAAAGACTCTATGCAGAGGGAAAGACAATTTGGAAATTGCGGCCCCGGCGGCGCCGGGGCGCCCCCCCCCCCCCCCCAAAAAAAAAAAAAGGAAAAAAAGAAAGAAGGGACTACTTCAAAAATATGAGGTTAGGAGTTTTTAATTTTGAACTTTTTTCCTATAAAGAATATGTTTCAGAAGCTGCAAAAATCAAAATATTAAAAGACCAAACCAGCCCAAAACAGACACACGAATAATCCTCTTCTCCCTGGCATCATGACACCAGTCAGCGCAGATTCCTCTTTTGCTTACATCCCTTGTCCAGCCCTGCTGTAAACTGTTCTACCCCTTTTCTCTCCTTATTCCTTCTTTCCCTTCCTGCCTCTCTCCTGGCTCTCCCTGGTGAACTGTGAGCTGCAAGAAGCATTCCTGGGCTAGAAATTAACATATTAATGAAGAAAGAGCCTTGAAGAAGGGCTGAGAGATGGGGAGAAACACAGAGGCAAGGCAGGCAGAACAAAATAACAAAGGGAAGATATAATGAAGAAGGGACACAGAGCCAACACACAAAGGGATGAAAAAAATGCCTTTCTCAGGAACTCATGCTACTTCAAACACTTCCACGGGAAGAAGAGATGAAAGAGAGGAAAGAAAGGGGGTGGGGAAAATGGGGTGGTTCTTCTGTTTTAAAACAATATTTAATATTTCTGTAGAAGAGAATCACCTATTGAAGGAAGGATGAGAAAGATGGAGGATGGGAGTGAGGGAGGCACAGGGGAGTAACAGACACACACAAAGGGGACAGGACTGATAACAAGAACAGTGGGCTCATCCCTGGCTGTTTGCAAATCACCGCAGCTATGGATTCATGGATACAACAGCGCAGTCTTTGCCTATGGGTTATTACCTCCCCTGCAACCCTTCTGTTCTCTTCTTCTGCAATGTATTCCTGAAAGCCTGCCCCAAAATTATGCCAAAAAAGCAGAAAATGTCAATTAGCAAAGACTACTGTTGATCTGGCAGGCTCACAAGAGTCCAGCTCCCAGCCCCTCTCAGCACTCTCTCAGGCAAAAAGTGGGAAACCCATTAGGATCAGTGGGTAGAGGAGGAAGTCACAAAATGGTTAGCTCAAACATCTACACACTTGCTCAGTCATCTGCTCCTCTACTTGCCTACCCACCATTTATATCCTTGGTTAGATGCACTGCATAAGTCACAAAATTGCTCATTCAAACATCTAAGCACTTGTTTAACCATCTGTTTGTCTACTTGACTACCCACTAACCCATCTATTGGTTAGATGAACTGCAGAAGAATGTATTCTAAATTTGCTCTTGCACCCACTGGCCAGAACAAGCCCACGACTCACATACCTGCTAACAGTGCAGGAGGGGAAAAAAACAAAACAAAACAAAACAAAACAAAGCAAACAGCCCTACATCCCCTTTCTTCTGGGACACAGTGCTTTTTATACTGGTGAAGGGAGAAGAACCAAGGAGTAGGTCTCACTCAACCATCTCCATATGAGACCCTTGGTACTACCACACAGCTTTCATTTCTGAGGCTTAAAAAAGCTTCCAGCAAATCCCTCTGTCATAAGCATGACAAATTTATAAGGCTATTTTCCCTTAACTTCTCCTCAGACGATATCAGAAGGCTGCAGAAACTTGCTGGTGTAAGAGTCCTCATGGCCCAGCTTCAGCAGAATGGCCACCACAGCCAAGGTCACAACATCTGTGCAGATCCTAGTTGTGGCAATTGCAAAGGCAGGATACAAACCACATGGAGGAATAAAGGTCAGTGCCACCCACAGCCCTCCCACATGGGGAACTGTCTGTGTGCCCACCGCGGCAGTAGCCTACCTGCCCTTCACAGCGAGTGCTGTAAAACCAAGTGCCATGGTGCTTTTCGTTTCTCCACGTGCTCCTCCTTCTGCACCGTCACCCTGAAATCCTTATTCGCTTTCTGTTAGTGCCCTTCTCCAGGGACCTGCTTCCACTCTGCTGATTGATGGCCGTGACAAGGAGTTCAGAGCTGCTGCAGCTGAGCACCATGATACTGGATGCCTCCTCCATGCCTCACAAGGATCCAGAAGCAGGGGGCAAAAAAGGACAGAACTGTGCAAACCAGATGGTGGGTGCCTCTCATCTAAGCAGTTCTCCACTCTCCTGTGGCATGAAGGACCACAGAGCTCCACACTGGCTTACGTGGTACCACCAGTACCACCCACTGTTGGGAGTGCTATGGTCTTCTCGTTTGCTTCCCCCACTCTGCCAAACTTTCTTGTTAAACAATTTCATGGAACAATAATAAGCTATCCCAAATCAATTTCACAGCATTGCTAAGCTTGTGCCTTCATCCATTCAAACTTGAGCTTTCCATGAAAAATTGCTTGGAGAAATAAATACAAATCAGTAAATTGTTTTAAGTAAACTCATTCTAGCCACTCAAACTTGAGCCTTTCCCAAAACTAGCATCCTTCCACAGCGACTAGAGAAACTGTGACTTGGCACCATCTCCAAGGTGCTTGTTTCATCTGACCAGTCGTCTCACATTAGCAAGACCTCCTACACCTCACAGCTACATTAAAACCAAAATAGACCTGCAAGTAGAGTCCCCTCCAGCCATCTCAACTACATGTCTCAAGGAAAAGGAAACTGAGAAGAGGACAGTAGAAAATGCAGAACCCTGGAAGATTGGCCCTGCTGCACCTCCTGGATTTGGGTAATTCAAGGGCTGGAGAGCCCATCCCACGCTCCCCCCAGAACAGCTATTTGACAAGAATACAGAGAAGGCATACTGAAGAGCAGTTGCTATATTTTCAGATTTATTCAGAGGCTGTAAGCGTCTGTACTTTGCACCTCAAAGTCTTCACAGTCCCTTGGTGATACTGGAGAGCATTCCTTCATGGCTTAAGCACCAGCTCTTCTGAGCTCTCACCACGCCACACGTCACCACTTAGATGAAGAAGGGCAGCGTCAGCATCTTCAAGAAGAGGGTGGAAAGCATTTCTTGCAGCAGTCTGTATTTGAGGTACTTCATGTCACTCATCGGGCTTAATCTGTCAGTGTCGCATTATTTTAATGGGGAAGAGTGCTATAAAAAGCATCCTTTTGGGGGACCATATTTTATTTACAGCATCTATTACCTACATGGCTGCATCCTCCCAGAGCTTCATTACATCTGACCCTTTTGCTCCCCATCTGATTCCGTTTCTCATTGTCTATACCCTGTGGCAGGTACACAGAAGTCTTGCTGGACCTCTCCCTTTGCCCAGGGCTGAGTTTCCAGGGACAATAAGCAGATAATCAGTGTACAATCTAGGTACATCTGTCCAAAACCTGTCATGGTCTTGTGATGAAGGAGGCCTCTGAAAGCGCATATCCTCTGCTGGTGAACTCTGCGGGCTGGAAAAGCCGCCAACCTCCTCCCTGAAACCACTTCTGGAACTGCTGGCTGCCTGCTTCACACAGGCACATGAGGAGCATGTGTGGCACTGCCACTAATCTCTTGTGCTTATTAAACAGCCCCAATGTCTTGGCTAAAATCCACCTCCAGCAATTTCGTTCTGCCAGCTGAAACGCCTCTCGCAGCTCCAGTGAGGTGCAGTATTCATCTCTGCTTCGTACTATGTGCTGTTAAACCGTTGCTCTATTTCACCCCAGAGATGGTTGAATTTTAGTAGTGAATTAAGCCATCCCTTTCTAGTTTGTAAAGTGCTTTGGAATTGCAGATAAAAGATACTACAGCCTGTCATAAATAAATGTTAAGATGCTGACACTGCTTCTGGAGGTAGCCATCTTGCTGAAAAATGATTTCATTTGTGACACTAATAATACAGGCAAGAACACCGGGCAAGACACTGAAAACTCATTTCCATCTCGTTTTAATACTGCTTCAGAAAACAGAGAAAAAGTCAGCCTTGAGTCAGCATTTGTTTTTAACCACTGTCAGGCCACAGAGGCTTGTGGCATTTCCGCCCAGCGTGGCAGCTCTCCTCCACACCAGCTACACCATCAGTGAGTAAACTTCTCACCCGATTACCTGCCATCTCGCCAGATCCTCATGCAGACCAACCCAAATCTGTGTTCCAAGCATTTTCCATGCTGCGTTACTGCAGAGAGGAGCTCTAATCACCTCACAATCTTTACTCGATCACAACAGGTGTGGAGACCTGTTAAGCATGATATAGCAAGCTCAGAAGCCTCTCCACAGGGGTGGAAAAGAGTTTTCTTTGTAGAAAGAGGGGTGGCAGCATTCAGCCTGATTGATCATTTCAAGGGCACTATGGTCAGATTTTAATATTCATTTTATATTAAGGTGCTTGCACACTTGAGTAGGGACATTCTGTTATTTAAATGAGGAGAGAATATGTTGTAGGAATGACAGGGCAGGTAGTGGACTGGACAAGCGGGCAGGTCTCTGCCATTTCTAGTCCTTTTTTCCTGTTTCATTTGCATTTGAGCATTTTAAATACCACATTTTTAGATTATCTGTCATTCAAATATTTTGTGAAATACAGTATGCAGTGAATGTAAAATACACAAGAATGACACTAAGGTAACACACACCACCTTCAAATGTTTATCTTTGTTGCAAAATCTATTTTTCTAGCCTTAACAAAACAAGCATTCCTTGTCCAACACTACATATTGATTTTTGAAGTTTGAAGTGCAGCTAGCTTTGAGTTATTTGTCCACACCAACAAAAAACCCACTGCTGGATAATTATTTGAAAGCAGAACAAATGCATTCATTTCACACTTTCACGACTCAAAGCTGGATGAACAGGTTTTTTTCCTCAGGTTTTCCAAAACGTTCACCTTCAGACTGAGGATGAAAATAAAATTTGCTACATGAAACAAAATGTATTTTTAAAATTGTAGCTGTTTGCAAATAGGCCAGTGCAGAGGGCTGCGAGCTACCAAGAGGTCTGGATTCTGCACACTTAACAGGTGTTTGAAGCCACAGCTCAGTTTGGTCTATTTAAGATAAGTATTCAGCTGTACCACAGATATGCAGATCCATGTTTTCCCAAAATTTGGATGCAAAACTCGAGTACACCCTTAAAGCAATGACTCTGAGAGGAATTTCAGCAGCAGCAGCTAGTCAACAGCACTTTAAGCCTCGATTCAGGAAAGCACTTAACTGCGAGCTTAGGTTGAAATGTGTACAATGATTTCTTAGACTAAGCGCATGCAGCAAAGGCCACTTCACCCACCCCTGAGCTGCAGGTGCCTCTGGAGGGGAGCACACCAGCTCCTTAACGGGGTTTGGCACCATCACACAGCAGTGTAGGGCAGAAAGGGGAGAAGAATATCCTATCTAAAGTTAAACCACAGAGATTGTTTTAAGACTGCAAAATGTCACCAATAAATCTCAGCCCGCACACACCACGGTTAAAGCCTAGACTCTCTGCCAAGAAAGGCCATCTGATATATTTTTTTTCTTTTATTCATGGATTTCTGCCAGGGATGAATGCTGTCCCAGCCCCCTGGGACCGAGCCACTAGGCGGCGTGCCGGGCTGGTGCCTTGTCACACCGCATCCTGAGCCCAACCTGCATCAAAGGGATGAGATAGATGCTCCGGAGTTGCACAGGGAGCCATAGCAACGCAGCAGTTCCTATTTTTAAAGACTTGAAAGATAGTAAGAACATTAAGTCTGAGGGTAAAAAAAAGCATTTCTATCAGGGGGA
The DNA here is from genome assembly GCF_011077185.1 of Oxyura jamaicensis. Classification (NCBI taxonomy): domain Eukaryota; kingdom Metazoa; phylum Chordata; class Aves; order Anseriformes; family Anatidae; genus Oxyura; species Oxyura jamaicensis. The sequence continues at coordinate 43,108,161 of NC_048893.1, read as the reverse complement.
AAAAAAAAAAAAAAAAAAAAAGCACACATTCCTTACAGGATCCAGTGATGAAACCACAAGTGGCTAGCCACTGATCTGCAGGTGTGCAGGTCTCCGAAATACCCACAGCCGCAACAAGCCAGCCCCCGAAAGGAGGGAGGCTGTTTCTCACCTTCTCTTCCCTGATCTGCTAAAGCAGGTGTTCATATTCCCTAGGGCACTTTAAAATCCACAGAACCCCGGCTGTACTTCGTGATCGGGGGAAGATGCTGCTGTGGCTGATGCCAAACCACAGCCAGAGCTGGGCTGGTGGTTTCACACAGCTTCCTTCAGCTCCAGCACAGAGCAAGGATTTTTATTCACTTTTTTATGAAGAGCACGGAGAGCTTGAGTGCACAAGTGAAAGCATATTGTCACCAGCAAGTGAAGTTGCCACAGTATTAGCACTAATTGGACTTGGCTGTGGAGCAGGAGATGTCTCAGAGGGCTGGAAGCAGAACATGGACATTTTCCCGTCTGGAAACTGATGGCGCATAATGAAATTAATTCCCAGCTGGTGGATTTTGGAGGCCTTTATGAAAGGGCCTGTCCTCTAATCAAAAGATAACCCTTGCCGAAAGCCCATCACTTCACTTGAATCCTCCCACCCTATTTTATTTGCAAAGATGATGAAAAATCCAGCTGTCCACACAGAGCAGGTGCCTCCTCTCCCACTCATAGAAAACCCGGCTCTTCAGGACCAAGGCATCCTGCTCCGTCTGCTGAGGAACAGACATTTTGCTATCCTCTTGCCCCAAATCATATACTCTCTTTCAGAAGCCAGGGGTCTTCAGTCTCCTACCAGCATACCATGCTGGCTTGTGTTAGACCTCCCCAAGCAAGACAGCCTGCAGGAGATGCAAGGTGGGGGAGGAAAAAATAAAGAAAGAGAGCCACGGTTCTATGCAAGCAACAGAGACCAAGGTGACGTACAGCAGGGGATGTGGGGAGGCAGAGAGACCCTGACAGAGGCAGGAGGCACCGGCCAGCCCCGGCCTCCAGCTGCTGCTGGAGCAGCGACAAGAACAAGCAGATTTCAGCAGCAGGGATCTCTAATCCATCAGCAGCGCTCGCGCCACGTGCTGCCAGCTAGCACCAGCCTGTCAGCAGCCGGGTACATGGACCAGCGGGGACATAACGAGCTGCTAACAAGACCCCGGCTTAAAGGCTCGGAAAGGTCAAAAGTTACATATGCTCCCTCGCCCTCCAAGTTTCTGAAAAGGGCAATTTCCGCATCCGTGGGAACATGCCATTTATATCTTCCCTCTCCTCCTCGCAGGAGTTAAGAAGCGAGTCTCAGCACTGTGCCTCCCACCACTGGAGCGGCACTGGGTTTAAGGGCTGGAGCAGGGCTTCCCAGACACCGGGTAAGCAAGTCCCACCGAAGCCAGTGAGACCTCAGGGCTGGCCAGTGTTCTTGGGTATAGCACAAGGTTCACTCATTAGTCATACAAATGGAGAAGGGGCATTGGCACAAATTCTGCTTTCTCCGTTCCTGCTCTCAGCTGCCTTGCTGAGCTGTGTGGAGGTACCTGGCTCACTTGGCTGTGAGACAAGCTCCATGGCAGTATCTGCAAATGACATATGATAATCCTTGCGTCTGAGGTGACAGGCAATACCTACTGTGGCCGGAGAAAAAAGGGCAACAATCCGACTGTACAATCCTATTGCAAGTACTTTTAGTACTCACTGACTCACTATTCAGCTGTTCCAAGCCCCAGCGACTCCTAATTTCCACTTGGGGAACATAGTCCTATGAAAACAGAGCTTGCCCTTGATGTCTCAGGAAAAATGCTTTCCAACTGTTTCTCAAGGGTTCTTTTTCATTTCTTAACTGGTTGACATGGAAAGCTCCAGATGAAAGTATTTCACCCAAAGTGGAAGTATCATGTCTAAACAATGCACCAAGCTAGCTTACCAGCTGTTTTCATATTTGAGGAATCTGAGGTGCAGAATTGAACTTACCTTTGTTCCCCCCTTCATTTATTTCTTTGCAAAGGCAGTATAATTCCACACTTGTATTTTCATTCCAAAGCAAATGCTTCACTGCACTTTTTATTAAAATGAAATCTGGTGTGTGCAGCCTGGTGTTAAATGAGAGACTATTAAAGCCAATCAGTGGAGAACTCATTAGTAACCCTACAACAACAAACTAGTACTTATGGCCCAGCATTCACAAGCAGCCATGACAACCAGTAGGAAGAACCCAGGTCTCACTGAAGGCTATAATAAAAACATAGCTTATGTAGTCCAACGACTGAATATCCATACAAAACGGCTGATCTTCTATTTCTCAAATGATATGTGCCAGAAATCATATTCTTTTCTCATGACTCATCCCTGAATACCTCTCTCAAGAACACTTCTGTCATTTAGTTATTTCTTCCTATTTCTAAAATGTAATGAGAAGCACCCATCCTGAGCTCAAGGAAATCTGTCCCATCAATTAAAATAACGAAATAAGCAGAAGGGTGCCTATAAACACATCCACCTCTGCCCACTCACTCCTTAGCAGCCATGGTGAAGGGAGAATAGATGAGTTTTGCAGAATGCCTAGAAGGTCAGCAACTCCACTTGGAAGGGCCAAGAGAGAAGAACTCCAAATCTGAGCATCTCTCCAGAGGAAAATCCTGTTAGAAACTCCTTCCCAACGTCTGAAATCTTCTCGCTTGGCAGAAGAGAGTAGAAGCAGAGTGATTTGCTGAATGGAGAGGGGAAGACCAGCCATCAAGATAACTATAAGCTTGGTAGACTGGAATATTCAAACCAGATCATTTTCTGGGATAATGGGGGGATAAATAAATAGATACCTATTAAAAACAAAATAAAGAATTAAAGAGTGCAATTGAACTGGAAAACAGCATGTGGACAGACTCCAACTGATCACCTAAGCCTATTATTAGCATAAATTGAGATGTATCCCTCACAGAGGAAAAATTCCTCAAGAATCCTTCAAAAAGAAAAATAATAATACTTGTAGAATTGAACCTTCCTTAATGCATCATACTCCTGCTAGTTAGTGGAGCTATCTTGCCAGCAGGTTATTTTCTAGGACAGAATCTACAATGTTCAATGGTCAAGATTGCACTTCTGTAGTTCCAGTCTAACACAAAGGAGTATCAGCTTCAAGATAGACAAGAAACAGTTGCTATGAGACCATTATTAATATGAGAAGATGCACACCAAACACCTACAATGGTGAGAAATGGCATTTAGGTAACAGTCCATCTCAATTTATTTATTTTTTTGTGCTTGCAGCCATACCTCAAGGAAAGCTTTGTTAGCCCAAGCACTTGCAAAAACAAACAAAAGTGCCAATGAAAGAAGGGGCAAAAACATAGAGAAACTTAGTTTTCTTTCTGAATTTCAGCAACACTCAGTCCAATTCTTCCTCAATCCATTATACACCCATAGAACAGGACCATTTGATTTTAGTTGCATCCAGAACCATTGCATGTTGAGGAAGGAAAAAAAAAAAAAAAAAGAAAAAAAAAATGTAAGAAATGATCAGGGTTCAAAGGCAGATCTTGGGAAATGACTAATTCACAGTGTTAGTGTATAATGTGCCCAGCTGAACTAAATTACACATTTTTTTAGTTGTATGTGTCACTCTCCAAAGAACAAACTGGGAAAATTCTTTTATTGTACTGCCTCCCAGCTATGGATTTGAAGCAAATTAGACCTCTTTGGATTAGCTTCAAGAGTTTCTGAAACACCAGCTACATGGTGATGTATTATCTGAGGTCACACACACTTTGCAGTCTCCCCAGACATCAAGCCCACGTACATACATTTCTCTATTCTGTGTAGGCATGTGGAGGGGGAACTGTAAGTTGCAGATGGCTGAATATAGTATTGCCAGGTCCGGGGCAGGACTATAATTAGTTTTCCAGAACCTTCATTCCGGTCCAAAGTATATCAGGAGAGGTTTAAAGCTTATCTTATAGTAAATTCCAGTGGTTCAACATGACTTGAAGGTATGGACACAGATTATAACCATTAATTTCTGTGGACCTTGGTTCAGGTAGTGAGGTGAACTCATACCTTCAAGCTTGCTTCTTCCCACTTCCTTCTCCCTCTTCTCTGCCTTTCTTCCTGCCCAGATTCAATCTGTGAGGCTAAGCTTGAAGCTATCACATCTCTATTGAAACTTGGGATTTGTAAAAGCAAAAGCTAATCTTGGACACCACTAGCTTTTATATGCCAAAAGGCGCCTGAAAGTAATTTCATTTAAAAAGAAGACCAAGCACACAACCCACTAGAGGTCACACTGTTTAACCACCTCACTCAGAAGTACCGATAGGGTGGAAACATTTGCAGGAGGCAGAACCCCCAGACTAGCAGAGCACAGGTCAGCGCTGTGCGAGGCAAAGCGAGTATTTGCACGGTGATCACAGAAGCGACTGCAACACAGTGTAATGATTTCTGAGCTAGTTCAAGTGCCTGCAGCAATCTAAGCACTGGCAGAATGGAGCTTGGCATGGACTAATTGACTCTGTTTCTCAGAGAGACTGATGTCAGTACCCAAACTAAGTTGGGTATAATATCTGCAGTCATTGCTGTAAATGTTATACCCCAAGTAGACAAGGGAGAAGGAACAGAATGATTTGGGCCATGAAGGTGAGAAGAAATAAAGTTCTTTCAAAAGTGACAAGAGCTGCTTTAGTGTGGGGTGCCCAAGCTTCAGGGCATATCTACACTGCACAACAGTGCTGTCATATCTAGAGACTCAAGAGTCTCTAAGCCAGTGCCTCCTGTCCAATGCAAAGAAGTGCTATGCAGAATCTGCGGAGTCCTCGCAGATGCATAGCTATATGGGTGTGATATTACGCACAGGCTAATTAGTAGAAGGTCTCTGCAGAACACAGCATCACGCAGCAGGGGACAACATTATTTTTTTTTCCTGAAGAGATGCTGAAAAGTCACAATACAACTCCCCTCCATAATCCCTATCCATTTGGAAAGGTAAAAAGCAGCCTGCCTTTATGCTACTTCTGACAACTTTGTATATATTAAATATATTTTCCCTGTTTAATCATTCCGGGGATGACTCAATGGAGCAGCAGAAAAAATCCCTTTCCACTAATCCTAACTGGGAAGGAACCTGGTAAAAGTGTTGGGCACCTTTGGTGATTCTAAGGCTTGCAGACAACAAAAAGACAGTGTAGGAAAGAGGAAATCAAGACAATGAGACACGGCAATACATCAATGGATCACAGAGACAAAGAACAAATAGCAGACAGAGTCATGGGCAATCTAATGGGTCAAAGAGGAGACTTCTTTCAATCCCCAACTTTCAGGCAATGCAAAATCACATTCTGCTTTTTTGTCCACCAGTCCCTCTATTTGCCTAGAACAGCTTACAGTGAGAGGTCACAGCACAGAAGTCAATCCATCACATTTACACTATTCCATGATTTATGGAACAAATGAATAAAGATGCTGCGCTCTCTGTGGCCACCACTCTCAACAGCTACTACCTGGATTCCCCATATCCTACCGCAAAGGAACCAATATGCCCAAGGATTTTATATGTAAAACATTGGACAATGACAGCTGAGCAGGTATGGGGACATCTGGCTAATTGCAGATATCATCTCCCCCAATTCTTCCCATGTCTCATTATCTGGGTTGCTTAGCTACACACTAAAATCCTAGCTGGGACAAAAAAGGAAGATCTAGCAATCAGAAGTTGTTCCACCACATGCTTCCTCTGTGGCCTCAAGCAGACATCTTAGCACTGTTTCTTCAGAAAATTAGAATCTGAATTAGACAAAGATGATTAATTCAAATAGGTTTTAATAGGTTTTCCTTTTTTTTTTTTTTAATGTCCTTTGCCATCTATAAAAACTCCCAGTCCCGATGGAGGTGCTTAGGCTCTCTATGTAATATGCATAGAGAATGGGACACAAAACAGCAAGAAGACACTGGCCAACGAGATGCCAATGAGCAGGATGCACAAGTCCATTCCCTGAGTAAACTGGATGCTTAAGGCACCTGAGGGCTTTAAAAGCTTTAAGGATAAAGCAGGTGCACACTAGAGTTTTTGACCCTAGCTCTTTTTACAGCTCTAGTTCTCCAGACCACTCCGCACTTCCTTCTCTCCTGTGATTCAGGGGTAATGGGCAGCAAGACACTCAGTACGCAGACAACAGGTGCCATGAAAATATCCCAGATGGGTCACACAACCATCACCTCTAAAGGACACCTGTTCATGTATTGCTGGTGCCTGGAACAGAACCTGGGGCCGTCTAGATATAAATACAAAAATCCCCACTGCCTGCAGCAAGAACAAACCCATTTGTGACAAATGACACTTACAAACCCGTTTGTGCAAAGACTCTCCAAGAAGTTCAGCACTGTTATGGAAACAAACCTGTTATGCATCAAGGGGCACACACAAATATTTGCATCATGCCTTCGTTGTGCCTTTGCCATGTGTTGGCTTCCTCCTCGTGTGGTATGGCTGCTTTCAAACAGGATAACAGTACTGGCATTCAGGACTTAGAGCAAAGCAAGCCCCACCATTAGCATAGCTCCCCTTGTCCAGGTTCTAGCCAACACAACCCACTGCCCCAGCACACCACATGTCCTAGCAAAATTATTCTAGTGGTCAGAGGTCCTTTGTGACCCCTCTTTTTTCAGGCTAGCCCAGCCCTCTCCCTTACCTGTTGAGCATGTTTGACTGGTAAATCCTTTTCTCCTGGGTGTTGTAACAGCTGCTCTTGGGCTCAGGGATGAAGCTGTGTTCAGACAGCATATCAGAAGCAGCCGTGGTGATTATGGCTATTCCATCCCTCACTCTGGCAGGAAGACCGTAGTCCCATTCATCATATGAGACAGAGATGAGCCCAGTGGGGAACTCGGATGGCACTGTGTCTGTATCCCCTGCCACCAGGCTGGGCACGATCCACGTGTAACCATAGCCTGTCAGACCCACAGAGTTGGCCACCTCAAAAATGTAGGTGGCCTCTTCCTTGGTACAGTAGAGCAGGATAACAGGGCTTTGGAGCTTCTTGAGCTGGTTCTGGATCTTTGAGTCCCCATCATCCAGGGACATGTCCAAGAGGAGGACCTCCTCCAGTTCCCAACCCACAAAGCTGTGTTCAATGGTACTGCGGATCTTGTTCACAAAGTCCTGGTAACCAGGGAAGTAAGTAGTGACAATGGAGAAGATGTACCAGTCATATTCTTCCATGATGTTGAGCATGACAGAGGCTTGCTGTTCTATTGATGGGCCAAACTGGAAGAACATGGATGACTCATCCTACAATAGAAAGTCAAAGAGAAGAAGAGAAAGAGAAAACAAGAATAGGTCAAAGGAAATACACAACATTGCTAGTCAACCCATTGAGCATGTAGAGGGAGGCATGCAGTCAGAATCTTGCACTTCATGTCTTGGCCAGAGTTTAAGGATTTTTAACAAAGTGAAGCAAGTGGAAAGGAAGTAAAAGCCTTTTTATGACCAGCTGTCCTTAATTTATTTTTAAAGGCAGGTTGCTGAAATTACTTAAAGGTTTCAAATGTTAGGCATGATTCTAACAGACAGGGAACAAGTGGTGCACAAGTAAGGCCAGAAAGAGAATATATGCAAAGTATTCCATGTTTGCAGAAATTAACAGCTTTAATCCCAGGATTATCACAACCACATACACAGGATAAACAGGGTACATATTAATTACGAATACATAACCACACATATAGGATAAACAGCTCTGATTTTGATTGTTTCAGACAGTCACTCTAGTCTGAATATCCAGACTGAAATATACCTAGAGTAGGCAGAACATTTGGACAGAAATAGCTCTGAGAACCTCTACTGCAAGTTCCTCTCAGAGCAAGCAGTAACACAAGGTACAATGACTGTGAAAACCCAGTCTTAGAACAATGTAAAACCTACTAAAATTGAAATAGAATTCTAAACCATCAAGGGTTTTGTTTATACCATGCTTTAGAGAAATGTTAGCTTAATATTTCTCTTGCTATTGCCTTCATATCCTTCTACCATGCCATGTTCATCTTTGCAAGAATCAGAACATGCACTTTTTTATAACTCCCAAGACTACAAAAGGGTTATATACAGATCTCAACTCTTCAATGGCATAATGCAAGCTTACTTTGTCCTGAGATTTCACAAGATACCAGGCTTTCAATTTTTAACAGATTTGGTAAAATCCAAATCCCACTTTTGCACGGTTCCTGGTGGGAAGGATTGGAAAAGGCACTTCCCAATATGTTATCCTATGAACTGATCTCCGCCTTTTAAAGTCAACTGCAAACTCCCACTGGCTTCTGTAGAATAGGATTTGATCACGAAGAAAAAAAAAAGAAAAAGCAAACAAAAAAATGTCAGAATTAATGTTATCTTTCCACTGAGATTCACATTAAGATAACAAAATCCAATCACTACTTTTATGAATAAGAAAGCAGCTCTGCCTTCTCTCAGTCAGCCAGAAGAGTTGGACCAGAGATCCAGAACAAGGCAGTCAGGAGTTTTAGATCTGGGGGAACTCATTGTGAAAATGCCCCAAAACGTTACCTCAAGACATTCACATTTAAAACAGCTCTCTAACAAATTCACTCTCCAGCAGTTTAGCAGGTAGAGATGGTTTTCAGCAAGGGTGACAGTTAATCAGACATCCACCCATCCCTTCTGTATTCATGTTTTTTATTACCTATTGTCATTATTGGCAAAACATGCTATTGGTCAGCAACTTCAGGAAAAAAATCTCTAATCTTGTAACCAGCCTTCAGCCGTTTCTCTTTCCTGAACTCCCTGTGGGTCGCAACCTATACCAAAGAGTCCTTGCTCCCAGATCCCAGTGCCTTTCCTATGAGGTTTGGTGATTAAACTCTATTCACTTCCTCCACACAGCTCACCACCCACTTGTGAAAGTACTCTTGGGCTGCTCTTTGCTCACTGGAAAAATAAATGTACACAAAAAGAAAAAAAGTATAAAAAAAAAAAAAAAAAGCAAATTGGAGATGAGACAAGACCAAAAAAAAAAAAAAAAGGAACAGCAACTGAGCCTCACAATCTGTGGAAAAGAGCTCTTATTTTCTAATCATTGGAATTCACCCCTTCTCCTACAATTGCGCTCAGGAAAAAAAATACTCTTTCAATAAAGAGATATGCTTTATCTTTGAAGCTCGTGGAGAAAATCAGGAAAGCCAGATGAAAGATTAAACAGCTGTCACAGCACCTGCCTGATATTGAAAACAGCCTGAACAAGCATCTCCAATGCCCTTCATTGCACTCCGCCTTTGAAAGCCACCTGTAGCAAACTGAATGCTACAGTGTGAAGACTCAGCTTTACCATAACATAAGAAAGCAAGACACCCACAGTGGTAACTAGCATTTATTTTTATATTAAATTCAACAAAAAACTTTTCAATTCTTATGCGTAAGAGTCTCTGCACTGAATGCACATTTCCAGTTTCTTGCAAAGTCAAAGAGTTGAAGGACCTGGCTATTGAATTATGGGAAGATTGGACATGCAGGATCTTGAAGTCCTGTCTGAAGAAAATATTGGGTGCTTTCCTCCGTGATGAAGAGGGGACGTGAGACAGTAAATCCACTAGCATGTCAAGGCTATGGAGACACATGCACGTGCAGTAGTTATTAGACGTGATAGGGAAGTGCAGGAGGTTCTGCCCTCACTGTGATTCAAAATGCAGTCAGATGCTCCAGCTAAAGCACGTGCTGGCAGTTCATTCCACATAAGTGCACAGCACAGTTGAAAGAAATTCAGTCCCAAAGGCTCAGGCAGAAAACTCAGCACTCCTTACTAACCAGAGCATATCAGAACATCAAAAATCAATACACCAAATAGATAGCTTTACAACAATCCAGCTAAACAATTCCTCTCCATCAAGAAACATGCATCTGTCCTTAAATCAAAGAGCACGGACCACTTGGCTGTGCATGTAATAATTGCTCTTGAGCAACTGCTTGCATTTTTATTACAGAAGCAGCAAGAAGAGGCAACTTCTATTAAAAATGCGAGCATTAAGGAGGTGCAAGCTAGTCCAGCTTTTGGCTTGGCAAGATGGTTCTTGGCACTTAATCACCCCAATAGCTGGGTAGCCAAATGTTCTTCATTCTCTAACCAACTCAGCACTCAGAAGAAAAAAGAGGGGTAATGGAAGAAGGACAGACAACAGTGTGGAATAAAGTGTCCCTCTCATAATAAATCAGGAGAATTGCTGATAGAGCTGGATGAGAATCTCAGTGAGTGCCTTTTGGAGTACAGAAAACTAAGTAAGAAATATTCCTGAGAGCCACAGTTTCCTTATTTTTGACCACAACTGATGGAAAGCCAAGGAAAAAGAGAAGAAGCTGAACTGACAGAGAACCACAGGGTTATCAGAGGTGGAATTTGACCTCACTGTGGTGTTACAATGAGAGACTTCAGATTAGGAGGCAGATCCAAGTTTTTTTTACCTATAGGTTCATTAGTGCTCTATTAGTCTAAAACCAGAAAGGAGCATCTTACCCCTCCAGATATTAAAGACTTTTATAAACATTGCAAGCTCCTATTTTTCTCCTGCAGAAATTTCATATTCCACCCTCCCCTTTTTCACCTTGGAACAGCCAAAATATGGTTCAACATGTCTCCACTGGGAGACAGATTTAAGTTTGGGATTGGGATAGTTGAGTTAGGAGGAGATGTCCCTCACTCTGCACATACCTAGGTTAAAAACAATCCCCTGGCTACAGATAAAAAAAGCTTGTCTTTCTCCTAAAGCTCTCCACCTGCAAGCCTGGGCTCCCCCATAGCTAACTGCTGCAAGATGCCGTAAGATGCAGCGGAGGTGTCCTTCACCCAGTCTGGAGGAAGAGAGGCTCCATTACAGGATCTCAATCCTCCAGAGATCCTACTACTCCCCCACTGTAACCCTGCAAGGTCAGGGATCTGTGGTTTGAAGAGCTGAGCTGGAGGTGGAGCCGATCGACTGACACAGCACCACTCCCCAGCTGACAGATGGCTTCCCACAGAAAATCTGCTCGGAGTTTACCGATGCTGGGACAAGTATTGCCTCCCCCTCCAGCGTGTTTAACCCCTCGGGGAAGGAGGCTGGATTGCACGTGGTGAGGGAGCAAAGGCACGCACACTGAGGGCTCCTCTTTGAGAAAGGTGCCTAGGTGGATGGAGATAGGTGTGGTGCAAGATTCAGGAAATGACCAAGTATTATTGCCAGCATTTCTAAGTTGTCAAATGCCTTCTGTTCCCGAATGGCAGACCCTGAATGCTGCACTGGGGGCCAGATGTGACCCCCACCCCAAACCTGGGGTGACAGCCCCTGACAAGGCTGTTGGAGGAGCCCTCCTGCAGGTGCACCAGTTGAAACCAATCTCTGCTGTTTAGCAAACCATTTACCTCTGCTGTGGCAGGAGAGGTCCCCAGGGTGCTTTTCTCACAAGTTCCTTCCTGACAGCCTCTCTGGATTCCCCAGACAAGCAAAAGCAATTACTGCCTTGCAAACAACATCTTACTATTGAGAGCAAAACTGCTTCTCAGCATGGGGCAGTCTCGAGAACATCCCTATAGCAGAGGAATGCAGGATCCCCAAAAACAGTTGCAGTGAGCCAGTCATCTTGAGGAACTAGAGAGCCTTCCACTGAGCCATAGCTGCTGACTTAGGAAGTAAGGAGATTGGCATTTTATGTTGCCTTCTAAGGTTCCTCTGCATAGATTATTCACATATAATCTGGCGGTGTGTGTCATGCTGAGCTGACATGATGGCTGAGCCTCAAACAGATCTTTGGTACTGGTAGGAAGTTGCTTAGTATCAGAGCAAGTGCCTGAGCCCATAAGGGCCGGGTGTGTCAAGTTATACACAAGAATTAAGTGTGTGAGGAGCAAGTCAAGAGCATATTTTTGCAAAATGCCTTTGGCTGCTATCTTTGCACAGGTGCAAGAGAAACAGTCTGTTCTGCTCTGGGAATGGTCCCTTTAAAATAGGCTTTTGAAAGCATCAGCATACCTGATACCCATTTACCACTGTATTAAAGGACCTGTGCTGCCATAATTTAATGACTGGAATGTGCCCTTACCTTTCTTTCTAGCACTCTGGTTTGCAAAGGGGATCCTATAAGATCCTCATGATCTCAGGCCACTATCCCTTTTCAAAGCCTTGTTGTCATTTTCCAGATTTAGAAGAAAACCTGCGTGTCTTTAGTACCGTCTTGATTTGCAAAATTCCCCTATGACCTACAGGCAAATCACATAGGGCTGCCTCTTGTACAGACTTCAGCCCTACCTACCACAGAGTTTGTGGGGGCAAAAAGGAGTGAGCAAGCACCAAATAACTTCTGGGAAAACACAGACCTTAATTTCCCTACCTATGTATTTCTTTTCTTCAAAACTAAGACACCACTGTGTACCTATTTGTCACAGTCCTGGTGGGATATCTGATTCAGAAGGAGTTTTATTGTTTGTGATGGAAAATGCCACAACAGTTCAAGGTCTTATAATTAAATTTTCTATATTTCTGAGTCCATTTATTATAACAAATCTGACAGGAAATCAGGATCTTTGTTGCTTAAGTGTTCATTTACTTCTGTTTATTCCTACCACAAATGCATCACTGCTTCAGGCTAGCCTGGAGTCAGAATCTTCTGCCTGTTTGTTTTTCCTCCCCACGTTTAATTTTTTTTATTTAGTTTTCAACAACTCAGTACAATAAAAAACTCTGTTTTTAATATTACCCTACTGCCTCTTTCGCACTAGGGAGCTTGAGAATATAGTAGCACTACAGCCCTAGCACAATGTCCCCATAGTGGGACTGGGGACTAGAACAGTGACTCTGCATCCATCACATACACACTCACATTTCCACAAAAACACACATTCACAGCAAAGCCTACTCAAAGTAAGACTGGACTGTGTCATTTGTTAATGACACTCTTCCTAGTTGATACTATTCAGTAGGATTTCAAAACTCTCTTATCTTGCTACAGTAGGTTCCCTGGGTTATTACTGATTTTGGCTTGCACAGCAGATGGAGTAGATGACCTCTTGCAGTCCCCTCCCAGTGCTCTGATTCTCTGATGAGCAAATCATTCTTGGTGTAAATCTTCAGAGCTGCCCTGGGAACGTGCTGTCGTTGGGAAGTTCAAGTTAGTTAGACGCAGAAATGTGGTTGACATAACCATATTTATCAGTTCCCTCACTTGTTCTAGTAATAACTACTGAATGCATTGGCCATATTTGACAGAAAGACACATCTCAAAGATGACAGTCACGGGGAAATTATTACAAATACTGGTATATGAGTGAAAGGGAGAGACATGTTTCAGTGTCCCCACTGAGGGAAAGGCAAGCAGGGTGCAAGACACCATCAGCATAGCCATTGGGCAAACATGGCAAAAGACAAGCCAACACACCAGGGGACTTCATAAGAGACAGGAAAGAAAATGGAGGTTGTCACAGCTGGAAAAAGAGTGTTTCAGGCACATACAACACAAAATCAGAGGAAACCAGGCCTCATTCTTTCCACTGTTCACACAATTTGAAACTTGTCATAGCAGAAACAAAGCCCAGACTGACAAGGTACCAGGAGGTTTTGACAGGATAAATGCTGTACAGAACCATTAACACTGTGACAAATTAGTAGAGGGCAGTAAGAGCCCTCTTTTACAGGCCAGCATTTTGCTGTCCTTCTGGTCCCTGCCGGAGTGCACCCAAGTGGACAAGAAAGGTCTGTAGCAGTATGAATGGTTGTTGACTCTCTAGGTCTTCTCTGGAAGTAACCGTCACTGGTGGCTGCTGCGAGTAATTGTGATAAGGAATCTAGAGCTGCCAGTCTAGCTCAGTTTTGTTATCCTGAAAAAGGGTAACAAAGGTACCAAGATTCACATGTATAGTGTAATTAACTATACACTTAAGTATCATCATATACACAGACTCCAGTTGTGGTTTGGGCATTAATCTCTCTGTAGCAGTGAAACTGATTTGTTGCAGAGCTTTAGCCCAGGGGCAACTGTGTAAGTGCTCTAGCACCAAGGAGCTCCTGAGAGCCATAGTGAAAAGGTCTTTGATTAAAGATGACTCAAGGGCTGAAAACAGCTAAGTGATTTCCAGTTTCCACTTAAGAGTCTGCAGAAATCATTTGTCCGAAACATTCTGCAACAGAGGAAACGAGTTATCCTAGATTTTGTTATCTTGATCTTTGGAATGTTTCACTACCACATGCATTTAATGAACAAAATGAAAGTGTCAAACACATCAGGACCATTGTCCATTGGAATCCTGAGGAAACACCAAAGGTTGTTTGCCAGAGGTGAGGGGTCCACCACTTGTGAATTTTATACGCAATCACTGGTCAAAGCACACTAGTATATGATGGTATGTCATACCAGCTTCTCAGAGCACCACATATGGATGCCAGCACTTTTCCACAGAGGGGAAATGTCAGTTAGCAAGCTGCCAGGATAAGCAATTTTCACATCAGGCATGTTGCATTTCCATTTTCACCTCTGTATGCATGTGCTTCCTTGTTTGATGAGCTTACATATAATGGATTAAGCCACTGGTCACTCTGGGTAGATTGCCCCTGTTGGGTGCCATGTTATACCACACTGGCAATCTAGACAGTCCCAGCTCAGACAAACCCACTGACTGGCTTAATATCCTGACATGGCCAGCCCAAAACAGTTAGAGGAAAGCCAGACTGCCCCATTCCTCATCCACCCAATTACATCATGGTGTTTCCCCAGGGATTCTTTTCTGGCTGTCTTATCCTCCAGACTAAGGACTGAATTTTGACTGTAAGCTGAATGGTATGTCATTGGTATAGCCATATCAATCAACAGCAGCCATAAAACTCTCCAACACTCTTTTAAAAAGTCCAGTCACTGTATCTGGCAAGATGTCATTGAATAAATTTTGCAAATCAACTATCCAGGATGAAATACTATTTCTTTTTATCATTTCTAAATTAACTGCTCTTCCATTTCATCAAATATTCCTTTGCTCTCTTATTATAAGCAAACCTGATTATGAGCTGAATGTCCAAAGGTTCACAGAGTCTATTTAGATAAGCTCTGGAAGATGAGCATTGTGTCCGATGCCATCTGAGCCTCTCAGGATCTGAAGGTTTCCTCTCACTGTAGCCCATCTGCGTACTGTACCCAGGGAGTGTTTGTGAGGACCCTTATTCCCCTTCTCAGCCACTGAGTAGTGATACCTTCCTTCCTCTCAAATTCTGCATTGCGTATGAAAGCAGTAACCTTTTGCGGGAAAAGCTGTTGGTTCCTCTGTGTCCTACTACAAGGCACCTGCAGTCCTGATGATGCCAAGGTCTGCTCAGCCTTTATGGACAGAGTGAAGTTGGCTGTGCCCATGCTCTGAGCTGGCCAGACCACAGCCAAAGTAAAGTTGTCAATTTAAGGTAATGCTGTACTAAGACTGAATCTTTTCTCAGAAACTGTCCTTGTTAACCATTTTAGACCGCTTTTAATGTTGATATAGCTACATGCCCTTTGGATCAGAGCTAGCTTGCCTCAGATCAGAGTACACACCATGTGCAAGCAGCTGAAGGCAAAGCCTGCATACATGTGCCCTCCACTTTCTTAAGCTAAGGAGCAGTAAAAGGCTTCAGCCTTTAAAAATAAAAATTTGAAAAAAAATAATTAAAAAAAACTTAAAATAGGAATGCCCTCTAGCGAGGGGACAAAACCAAGAGCTGAGATCTGACTAGATTACAGACACTCCAGATTTCCCACTGCCCCACACATAGCTGCCTCTTCTCTAAGAGGGTCATAATCAGGCTCTAAATGCAAAAAGAAAAGAAATAGAAAGAAAAAAAAAAAAAAAAAAAAAAGTTCCAGCCCCCACCGCCGTGGTTCCAGTTCAGAACCAGTGTTTCCGTGGCAACCACGCACACGTAATATAGCCGTGGCCATAAGCTCCTCAGAGCCGGTACTGGCAGCCACAGAGGACGGTGCTCCCTGCAGTACCGCACGGGGTATGAGACGGCCCGCTGGTGTCGTGGCTGTCACAGCTGGGGCTGGGCGTTGTTACCCACATCCACACACCCACCCTGGCTCTTCTGTCAGCCTGCTGGGACTGCAGAGATGAGGAGGGGGCCTGACAAGCTACCCATCTGGACCTCTTGTGCAGGGTGACTGAGGGGAGGTAGCACCTGCAAGGACTGCCGTGGGGATGGTCACCTACGTGGTTGGTCTTTCACAGCCTTTGAGGTAGGGAAACAGGTCTTTTCTGAGGCTCCTTGGAGATAGGGTCTTGGGTGCGATAGTATCCCTTCTCTTCCTCTCGCCCCACTCTAACCTGGATCAACAGGAAGAGCTGTTGATCCCTCTCAAAAGGGACAGCCCACCCAACACCTTCACTTCCCCCCACCAGACAGAGGGTGAAGGATGTGATCCAAGGCTTCTGAGGCAGAAGGAGACTGCAGGATTCTGTATTCAAACCCATATCTACAGACAAGAAAAGACATTGCCTCCTTCTTGCAGAAACAAAGATTTCCCTTCATCCTTCTGCCCACCCAGGCTTCCTTCTCCACAGTAGCTCCTGACTCCCTCTATGCTCCTTGGCACTGTTTTCCGATGTGGTGGGAGAGGAACATATGGAGCATATACACTTCTGTCTTTGCTTCACTTTATTCACACACCATTTATACCCAGGAATTCAGTCACACAAATACAGCAAGGTTTATTCGGTTAGCCCAGGTCACTGGCTTCCTGCCTTGAGGTTGTCTCATGATTCAGAAAGAAGTGAGGCTGGAGATCCAGCCTGTCTTTTCTCCTCTTGTGCCTGAGAGTAAGCATCCAGCCATTTCATATAGCGTTCTGAGACTGTGAGGATCTACCCTGTCTTCACTGCATGCTCCAAATTAGATCCTATCACTTTGGTAAGGAGGTGCTGCTTGCTCAGAGTACACCTCCTCCCTGCCCTGAAGTCTCCCAAACATGACCCACCCCAGCTCACTCCAACCTGTGTGTTTCAGCAGAGGCTGGGATGGGAGCAATGTCAAAGTCTAGCTGTGCACAGCAAAAAGGCCAGCTCCCTGTGGTATGCTTTAAGAGGGCTTCTACCACCTTCCTCACGCTGCCTGGGCGTAAAATGAAGAAACAGCACCCTGGTCCGTTTTTGTTCAGACACGCTTCTGGCAAACAGCTGCCTCATTAGCGCACGATGTTCATGTCTGCACCAGGCAACAGGAGGCACAGAAACCCTGAGCTGGCCTTGAGGCATCCATGCATTAGCATTGCATGGACACTCCATCACAGGCCCAGTATAGCTGCCATTTCAGGAGAGATAACTGTTCAAATCCTGGCCTGCACTGCCCCTGTGACACTCCTCCTGGCTTCAGATCTGGCTGATGACTCTCAAAGCCTTAGGAGAAGAACCAGAGGTGGATATCTGAACCATAGGGTCTGAACTCTGGATACAACCCCTGCTTTGGGAAGCAACCATATCACTGAAGTGTGTTACAAGAGTCCTTGGCTGAACAAGCAATAAGCAGTTCAATATGCAGCCTCATTGTCATGCCTGAAGGCCTGATCCCCATCAGAACAGGCTGTGGCCAGAGCTAGTTACCTCTCATGCTCCAGGATGGATGAAAGCATGGCAATACCTGCCTTCTCCCTGTCCAAATCTCTTTCCTAGTCAACCAATGAGCAGCACCCCTGTCAGAAAGCTGCTGTCATGCCTGTCTTGCTCATCTAATTGATTCACAAAGTTTTAAACGATTATTGATTCTCCTCCTACCCACTGTGGAGACTTTGAGACCAATAAAGCACATGGAGTTATTTACACGGATATTAGAAAGGAAAGAAGCTCCCTCTTCAAATGTTCTTCTTGAGCTCCCATCTATTAAGTCTCGGAAACTCAATAGGAGGTTTCCTACAGATTTACAGACAAAAACACTCGCAAATATCTGAAGTCTCCTGCATGCACACATGCCCATCCAAACATTTGCAGGATGTTCTGCCAAATTCACACCTGCTGAATTATTGCTTTCTATTATTTTGTTTTGGGATCATAGCTCTTTAGTTCCTTTTCTTTGCACTGATGATTAACAGCCATTTGCTATACCCCTTGCTGCTATGAGAGTGAGACAGAAATTATGGTAAACCTGCTATTCTAGGAAAAGCCATTTCTGAACTCCAGTGAATTGGAATTTGTTGGTGGTAAAAGAGTGGATCACGGGAGACCTGCAGAGGTAAAGCTTGCAGTCTCCCCACAGTTCCAGAAACATTTCATATTCATAGCTGCTACAGTGACTGGTGCTGAAAGGACTATTATACCCATCTCCATGATCTAAGCAGATGAACATTTACACTCCTCATAGTCTGATGAAGAGGATTTAGGGGAGGGAATCAGTCAGTCTGACTTTGCAATAAGGATGTGGTAAGTTTCAGTCCTGCATTTCAGTCCTCTTCAACTGAGCAACAAAAGTCAGCGAGCTTGTTTTTAGTCAGCTTAGCTCTGTGCCAGAGTACATGTAATTGAATACGCTGTTTTTTTCTATACTTACCTGCATATAGAAGTTGCCATCTATATATTTGTTGTGCCCTTGACATAACTTAAAAGCAGCAGCATAATAAATAAGATGTTCTTTTTGTACTTGAATTCAAGTTTTTATATCTATATTAGGGTTTGTATTTTTTTAAACAAAACCTGAGGCTGAGCTTGAACTGCCATATCTTTTTCAAGATCACACACACACATGAAGCACCGAGATTTCTGTTGAGGATCAGCAGGGCAGAGAAAGGGATTGACAGAGCAGAAAAAGAATTTGCCTCTGCTGGCCATTAATAATAAGAGTAACAAAAGCATCTGTGAGAATGAAAGCTAGGGTGAGGCATGTAAGGTATAGAAATAACTCTTTGACTGACTCAAAGGCAAAGCCAATGCATCTTGTTTTCCTGTATCTCCCGTTGTCTGTCCTCTTTCTTAACCACACACTCCGGCACAACGGGGGAGTGAGAAGTAGATGGAAGCCTCAGCAGGAGCTACCATAAACCAGGGAGAAACGAGCTATTCAGTCTGAACATTGCCCTGCCAGGGCTCGTGATAAAAGATGGACAAATAAAGATATGAGAAGGGAAAGAAAAAGCCACATCCAGCACTGCACCTCCTGCAAGCAAAGAGCCGTTGGCTGTTATGCTTTGTCTTTTCTTTCCACTTAGTCTCACTCTGTCTCATTATTTCCTGTCGTCCTCTACACTGCTGCCTCCAGGTTCTTTAGTGAATGCAGGTAGAGAGAGAGAGAGAGAGAGACATGGGCACCTAGGCAACTCGACATGCATGATGGCTCAAGGTAGGCAAATTGCCTCGTCTCCGATGTGCCAGTTCCACTCCAGCTCAGGCTGGCAGAGCCTGGAGTGGATTAGCATCTGACAATGATCCCTATGAAATGAGGTGATGGTGCAGTCCAGCCTTTCTGAAGATTAGCGTCTACATCACCACACATGCGTTCAGAGTTAATTAAGCCTCTGGTTAGTGCTCTCAGAGAGAAGCCAAGGATTATATAGGCTGCTTCACTACACAGCCCTGGTCACATCCCTGTGGAAGAGAACTCGCATACCTTCAAATTGGGGGGGGGGGGGGGAAAGGAACAGAGACATGCTTTTAACAGACCATATTCTTCCCAACAAATACTGCCCTTCAGGACTCATCTTTTATGAAGGCAAGTAGTTAGCTAATTGATATACACCAGGAAGATCTGGGTTTAAAAAAAAAAAAAAAAAAAAAAAGAAAAAGAAAAAAACTATCTTTCCTTTAGACAGGTCAGAATAACCAATACTCGTGGGAAGAGAATAGCCACAGAAAGGTCTATTTCAGAGTACTGCTAAGCAATTCTGGAAGCTGACAGAAAGTCATCAGTCTGGTCATCTAGATTTAGGGTTATCTTTTTTTTTTTTTTTTCTATATACATTGTAGAAAGAAGTGTCTTTTCTCCTTTCCATGCAAAACATCTGAATATCTGACTCCTGAGAAGTACTCAGCTGAAAACCATTTCTTTCATGTCTGTTGGCTAGTGTAAGACACCCAAACCTTGTCATTACCTCAATGGATGCAGGATGTGTACATCCCTACACTGTGCATCCATCTGCACTGCATAGCAGCCTGCAGTGGTAGCTGTGCACCTTTCATCTCAAACAACACCCTCTTCTTTTCTGTGAGTAGAAGAAACAAAGTTGAACTATGCACATCCATCATCTCAGCATCAGCACTCTCCAAGACATACAACCTTGCAGACTGAAAGAGTATACTGCGTAGGAGATATCAGCCCAGTGCTCAAAAGCTCATGTGGCGTCCAGCTGCTCTTGCTATGTTATCCAGTAACTTCTAACGGCTGATAATAGATCTCTTTCTCCTCTCACTCATCAGGCTAATCCCATTAACTTCAAAGCCACAATATTCTCTCAAGGTGGAAGTGAGAGTATGGTCAGCATCCTCTTGCATGCAGCAGTAGGTTATGGATACAACCTCTGTATTTATCAGTGGCAAAACAAGGCAGATAACCCTCACTGGCCTTCCTTCCCATGGAATCTCTCTAATGTATCCCAAAGAAGGAAATGTAGCATTTTTATGTATTTACGTATTTTAAAACATACATGCTTCATCCGTTAATAGACAGCTGAGGGTATTAAATCCCCTTTATTATAGGGAGCTTTATGAGGGGTAGGAGTTCCTTTTCAGCTGACCACTGTGTGAGACTTTGCACAGCCCATTGCATATTCCCCAAATTCACTGCTATGCAGCAAGCAAATTCTTGGGTCTTCAGAAGATTTTCACTTCACTCCATAAGCACCAGCATGTCTGTTTCAGCAGAGACAAATCATACAAGCCCTCCCGGCCTTGGACTCAACACTTCTCAGGACTCCTCTACACAGGGCAGTTTACTTCCTTACACAAGGCCAATTGTGTTTCTCTCTAGGCACACTGACAGTAACATTTTAATAGCACACAGCAATGCTGCGCAACAGTTAAGCATCTAAAGTAAAGATGAACAACATTTCAAACAGAAACAGCAGGAAGACATTAACCAGGCTGCTCATAATCCCTACTGCTGGGATGTGGACGGAAGACACAAACCGGTCCCATTCCAGGTGAGTCTCAGAAAGAGATTTTTCATGACTGAGTGGACAACCCTCTCCATCCTACAGCTTGCACCAGACCACCTCCTCAGAGTTTAACAGCATTGTGCAGCCTTTACAGGCTCAGAAAGGAGATTATTGCCTCTTGAAGTGCCAAGATCTTTTGCTACAGCTTCTAGGTTTTTCCTGAAGTGCTCCCCTCCAGGTATTGAAAGGGCTTGGTATTACAAATGAAAAGACTTTCATTTAGCAATTTTTTCTTCTCAGTAGATGTACTCAACACAGAGGGAATACGCTACACAGGATCTTTTTGCTCCCTCATATCTGCATAAGCTAGTTTTCATCACACTGTACAACTGTTTCAACTACCCAGCATCAGCCTCCTCACATTTCCAGACCTCTTCAAGGCATGCCTGGATTGTGTAAGGCCAAGCCCTGTTGTCAGAGATGCCAGAGCTAACCCTGGGCAGCCTACTAAGCCCACAAGGAACACCAGCACCTTGCAGAGGTATTAGCTTGGATCCAAAGGAGTGGAGTTGTCCTGAAGCTGAGCTACGCGTGCGATGACATGATTTTACCACCCCTGGAGTTAGCCTGCTGAGCACTGCCTAAGGGCCTACACACTCTGCCATGCAGTAGTTCTCTCATATATTATCTCCTTTCCTGCAATGCCTGAGCACCCCAATGTCTCGGGGTGCTTCCCACCACAGCCGCCATAGGACTTAGGCTTGCTGCCTAAGCTCCAAAGGCCCCTGGTGCCCCCATCATCTCAGCAGGGGTTGTTCTCCACAACACAGGAAATGGTGAACTTCTCAACCCCTGGCTCTCAGATGACCTGGCACCTTTCTCCTTTACCCCCCAGCCCCACGGGGTCCAGCAGCAGCAGCTCCTCTCCCACCCATGCTCAGTGGTGACTGCTCTGGGCCTACGGAGGTGGGAGGCAAGGCCAAGAGGACAGCAGTGCGGTGTGCTCACGTCCACATTAACATGAGCTTCCCGATTAGGGATCCAGCTTTGTTCCCACGGCAACGGGCAGAGCCGCCGCAGCATGGGCCTTTCCTGCTCCTGCAGCGGTGGCCAGGCTTTGTGCCACTAAATCCTTGTGCCACCGCCGGCCACCACCACAGCGTGCTGGCAGTGACCCGCTTGGCCTGCTGCAACTAATTTAGCTTGCACTCTTCCTAAAGCCCCGCAGATCAGGGCACACAGATCTCCTGCCTGTGACGTGCCGTCCTGCAAGAGGAGAGTGAGGATGCACCAACAGCGGCAATAGAAACTGTAACTGATGGCACTGAAGCTGTAAACCCCTTAGGACAATGTGTTTTCTTCCCTGGAAGTTGGCAATGATGACCAACGTCCCACAAGGACAAGCCTGGGCTGCCCAGCCACTCCTCTCGGTCCCCAAAGCGGGGAGGTGAAATGCACAAGGACAGCTGAGACACCGACTCTGGGACCTGACGGCCTCCTCAGAGCACAGCCAGATGTTTCTTCAGGCCTCCTGCAGTCAGAAAAGCTCCTTGCTGGCTTAGAGCTGGATCACAAGCAGGACTGAAGTGCTCGTGATTTCTTGGCCATTTCTACTATATGTCTTAAGGGTTGTCTACAGAAGAATGATTGGGAAAATTAATCCAAATTAACTAAAGTTGTGAGTTTAGCATGTATTCATTAAATCACATTAGCCTTGAATGGACACAGTTCTTCCAAATTAAAGCAACCCTTAGAAGAAAATTGAACTAAACTGAATTAAGGTCCTTTTAATTCTGAAGAACAGAGTGCCTGCATGGGGCTTGATGTAATTAAGGATCAGCAGTCTGGAAGGGATGTCCCAGTCCTGCCAGACAGCCTCTCCATATTACTCTTTTCAGGAACCTGTCATGCTCTCACTGAAGAGGGGTTAGGTTCCTTGATTTCCTTACACAGTCTGGTAGCTGGGGCAGAACCTCTCTGGACTGATGACTTTCTGCTGAAGCCTGTTCCTGACCAGTTAATATGCTCTTTAGCTCGAAGAACTTTCCAACAGCCTGAGTGCTTTACCCCACTATGTTTTAATGGAAGGCAGTGCCTTCCATTAAAGGCAGTGCCTTCAGCCCACGTTTTCCCAGGTTAGACACGTTGTCTTAATCTCCTCTTGTAAAACATGTTCTCCCTTCTCTGACCAACCAGGTGCTCTTCCGACTCCTTTTTGCTTCAGTTGGGATAACTGGAGTTATACACAGAACTTTACCCAGAGGAAATTACAGTAGAGCCTTTTACATTGATACTGACTCTTCCCTGACTTGGCAGGGAATATCCTGCCTGGCACCTAGGAACATAATTGCCTTTTATGCTGATGTCTCATATCGAAGGCTCAGTCATCACACCAGTAAATAATACTCCCACTTTTTCTCTTCTTCATTTGCTTCCAACTGATAATCCCATTGTTTTGGATCAATTAGTAGGAGTAAAAAAAAGTCTTCCCATATAGGCCAGCAGAATGTGCAAAGTCACCCAGACCAGCTAGAAGAAATGGAATTATGTTAGTGCTGCATTCTCTGAACAATTTCCCTTGCAAGTCCTTCAGATGTAGCACGGGTTCCACCACAGGGACCCAAACCAGGCACTGGAGACCAGTCTATCTGCATGTCCCTTGACTTCACACCAGTACATTTCACCCCATTTCTATTACCATAGCCCTCAAAACTGTCCAGTTCTTCCTGCATGTTCCTTGTTTCACTTTGCACTAATCACACTGCTCTCAAGTATGCAGAAATGACCTCATGGACCTAATCCTTCACATTCCTACAACCATAAACCAGAGCCAGACATTTGGAAATGTTTAAAATTCTGGGCCTTAGAAAGTTTCAGATTAACCACACTACACTTCATCTCATTTCTGAGGTGGGAGGCGGGAGTGAGGGAGCAGTTTGGAAATGGGTAACTAGTGGAAGCGAGATAAACAGACAAGCACTACCCAGTGCAGGTCAGGAGCACATTTACAGTGGGTGTCACATGAATATAGCCAGTTAAAAAATAAACAAACAAAGCAATAAACAAACAAAGCAATAAGAAAAATAATAATAACAAAAAAATCTTTGTATAATATAGATCCAGGCTGGGGTCTATATCAATACAGAAAATCATAGTACTGAGCAGCAGAAAAGAGAAGAAAAGAGGTAAATTATTAGGTTCTAATTCAACATAACATTATTGCCATTTACTGAGGACCAGGTTACTTCTGTGTAAAATCAGATTTTTGTCCTGGTAATTCAGGCCCTTTAAAAATATTCATTCACATTTTTAATGCAAAATTGCTTAGACCCAGCTTGTCCGTGTTTGTTTGCTGTCAGTGCTGCTGTATACAAGTTTTACCTGCATATTCATGAATGGAAATGTGCAAAAACTTGCAAAAGTGTACATCTTCCATGTTCCTATGCAAGTATTCATGCCACAAGTGCTTGTGTGCTTATTCAACAAGGGAACAGAAACAATACCAAATAGATCTCTCTGACCAACCATAATTAAGTAATGCAGCCTGTATCAATCCATAGAGTAAATATTTTCCAAGAAGTTCACTGAATAAATTCAAATAAATTTGAGGAAATTATGATCTGCACAATTGATATTCCATGAGCAGAAAAATAAGCTAAATTCACTGAATAAATTATGTGTTGTGAATTAGTCCCCCAGCTCTAGCAATTACTATGGCTGGATTATTAAAATGGATGGATAATTTAGCATCAATAGTACTATTTTTTGTTCTGGGTACTCAGATAATAATACTTAGTTTTTCTATTGCATTGCTCAAATACATCAGTGTTCCCCTTCTTTACAGAGGAGGAAACTAAAGTACAGAAGCAACCTTCCTGGTACGCACCAGCTCGGCAGACTAGAGGAAACACAGCCCACATCCCAGCCAGCTAGATCCTTCCTCCACCAACAACTGCAGCACAAGAACTAGTTAGGAAGGGATCCCTCATGCACATCCCATCCCTCTGTAGAAGATGGCTGCATTTGGGATGCAGGAAGAGTAGGGATCCTATTAGCCTAAAGCAACAGGAAACAGTTATTGTTTGAAAGTGTCTCACCACATTTAATGGGCTAGTGAGCACTAGATTTGCCCTTTCAGAACAGGTCCTTTGGGAAAATCCATTATTAATTGTGATCTCTTCTGTAGTGTCACTGATCCATGACGTTCAGTAAACCTCTCTCCAGTCTGAGGGGTAATTTAGTTATTTGGAGAGCTAGAAATGAGACTGAGATGAGCCCATTACCACTTTGGGATGAAATCCCAAATGCAGGGTCTTTACCTAGTTCCCTATAGATAGGTGTCCCCATCACTCCAAAACACCCCTTTCAGCTCTATGTACGCTGCTGCTACCCTCTTGCAAGGAGGGAAAGGGTGGATGAGGTCTGAGCTGCACTCTGCCTCCTGGGGGGGCTTCCTCGGATCAGGGGACAAACAGGAGGTAGCTGTGGGCTGTCTTCATTTGTGCTGCACCTGGGATGGTGATTAAGAAAAGAATTTCGTGCTGCAAAAGCCATCAATTCGGCATCTTGCACCAGCCTCAGAGCTATTCTGGTTAAAACAAACAAGGCAATTTCCCAATGATTTCAAGGCAGAGGGCACTAAGAAAAAAATTGTGAGCCCCGCCAGTCCTCATGTAAAGCCGTGGGTTAGCGCTTGTCCATTACTCCCTTCCCCAGGTGCTGTGCTGCTGCCACACGCGAGATTAACAAGGAGGTTATATTTAAACTTCCAAGAGGAGCTGCTGTGCGATTATGGGTCTATTTAAAATCCTCCGGGCAGCTGCAGTACATAATAACAAGTCAGCGGGAGGGAGAGGGAGAGGGGAAGGAGGAGAAGGAAAGGGGGGGGGGGGGTCAGGAACGTCACGGATTGTCTCCAAAAAATCGATTGCCAGAAGATGGCAGGGGATGCAGTCAATTTAAAGATGCCCCCCACAGAGAGGGAGAGAGGAGGGGACATGCAAGAGAGGTGCCAGCACCGGAGGAGTGCGCTGATGGGGGCATTGGAGAGACCATGGAAAGCTGCCAGACCTGAAACCTCACTGCCGCGGGCAAGGACGTCATTCCCTTAAACCCACTCCGATCGCTCTGGAGGGCTGTCACACGCCACTGGGTGCCTGTCCAGGCTTCCACAGATCACAGGCTTTTGAATGAGTAAATAGCTATTATTAGACTGTCCTCTCCAGCCCGCCCACACACACACACCTAACCCTTCAGGCCAGCACAAAACTACCCCAGAAAAAAATCCCCCGAGGGCTTTACCCAGTCTTATGCTTTGCTATATCCCCTGGGGACCTGTTCCCCTGTCTATATTGCAACCGCGGAGGAAGGGTTTCCTCACGGGGCAGCAGCAGGGACCCCTCTCTTCCTGCCTCAGCACAAAGCACATTTTCTGGGTTTTCTCCCAGCCCTCTCACCAGCCACCTCCACCACCCTCTGTCACCGGGCTGGGGGCAACACGTGCTGAGGCTGTCTAGGTGCTCAGGGACACATGTCCTCGGGTCACTGTGACATCGGAGCTCAGTGACATCATGTCTGCTGAGAGCATCAGGCGAGTCCCGGGGGGAGGCCAGGGGCAGGTGAGGTGGCAGCAGCAGTGGTGGCTGGGCTGGTGGAGGAGAGCCAGGTCCCGGCGCTGCAGGAGGCTGTGCTGGCAGCACCAGCTCCCAGCTGAGCGCAGGAAAGGGGCCCTCAGCGCTCTGCATCACTGGAGGATGAAGGTTAATTCTTTTTTAGTTGCCGGAGTGAGACCTTTCAGCCACAGGTGTATTTCAGGTAAGTCCCATCCCACCGCACAGGCTCCCGTCTAACCTTTTCCTTTTGGTGGTGTCATAGCCGCCTGCCTGCCTTCTCCTAAACTGTCAAATTTCCATGTCCTTTCAAAGACTTGCTGCAATCCAGACAAGATGACTGCATTTCAGTGCTGACTGGAGCCTTTGCGATGCAGTCTATAAAACACTTTGGGAGCTTTCCAGAAGGAAGATGGTCGAGAAACATCAGCAATAGCGGTCCATGCACCTTCTCTGACACTGTCCTTTATGACCCTTCCCTACTCCTCTCTCGTCTTCTCCCTCCTCCTGTCCCTACACAACCATTTTCTGAATTGGAGGGTGGTGCTACCACCAGGCAGGGAAGGAGTGTCTCTCCAGAATGAGATTTGCCTCAATTTCCATCAGCAACACAGAAGAGGGGGGAAAAAAAATGTCCAAATTAAGCTGCTTGATTACTGAAATTAATCTTGTCACTTAGCATCCCTGTTCCACGGAACGGGGCCTTTGATTAGCCTCCTTGTTTCAGAATATTACAAGCAGACGTTATTAAGCAGAAGACAATTCCTCCGCGGGGGGAGAGGGGCAGCTGATTCCCAAGGGAAGGCTGCTCCCAGGATAAGATACAGCTCCGGCTTTGCCTGCACCCCTGGCAAGCAGGGGGTGCTGCTCTGACAGCACAGCCAAGGGCTCCCCAGGATTCTCCCAAATCCTCCCCTCAGCATACGAGTAAGGCCCACCCTGCTGTTACCGCCATGAGCTTGGTATTTATAAGGCTGGCCGCTTTTGCAGGAGGTTATCGCCTGCTATTACCGTCACCCTGACAGCCCTCCAAGGCTGCGAGGTGCTGCGTCCTCCCTGCCTGCTGGGCTCTGAGCACTAAGGGACCTCCAGCACCATGCTTCCCTCCCTGCTGCCTCTCCAGTACTATGCAGCACTGTAAACCACACAGCTATGACTTTGCACATCCATGCTGTCATGGGCAGCTATGCGCATTTCCATGCCATAGGGTACACACTCAGAAACCACTGCCTCACCACAGGCAGGGACTGAGCTCACTGACCCATCACGGTGTGCCAGAACTGCCTGGGTGGCTGAAGGGAGAGCTCAGAGACAGCAGTGGGATGCCCCAGGCATGCCCCCAGGGAATTTCAGAGCCCACCCTCATGGGAGGTGCCAGCCAGGAGCTCCAGACCCCTAAAATGGCACTGATGGTACAGAACTGGGATGAGAGATGGTAGGAGGCTATCTCCTATGGCTTCCTCTGGCTGACCACACCAGCCAAAGGGTGCTTGGACCTGGTAACTGGCATGGGGGCAGGTTCACCACCATCTTGAGCAAATCACTGGCAAGCTTTAAGTAAGCTAAACTCATTACTGGGTTTCAGGCTACACAGCCTGTCAGCAAGCATTGGACAGTTGTAAAATCAAAGATCAACCCTTATGCTGTTCTCCTTCCTATGCAAAGGAAGGTAAAGGGTTTTGGTACTGCAGACCTAGCTCACAGTATTGCTGCTAAAATGACTGTATTCCAGTGTCTGTGTGCTACAGTATCACAGTGCCAGTGCTTAGTCCTGCAGGAGAAATATAGGTAAGAGGGAACATCAGGGTAAGGCCTCTGTAAGTTTTAAGTACAACTGTTTACAGGCTGCTGTCCTGGAAGCTGGCAAAATTTGGCAGTTTTCTAATCACTTTCATCAGAGGGCCTCAAACTACCTTCCAAACATTAACTAAACAGGTTTCACAGTAGCCCAAATCCTCCATGCTCTAGCTTGCACTCACCAGAAAAGTTAAACTTGCCCAGCCCCTGGGGAGGTAAGCAGGTACCACTATCATATCTGTTCTGCAGATGTGCAAACTGAGGCACAGGAACCCACATGATTCAGAGATGATCACAAAGAAGAACCAAGAGAAGACAGCTTTTCTTGCTTTAGGTCTTCCACAGCCCTCCGCATCCCTACTGCTCACGATGCAGCTGCTCAGCTTCCAGGCTGCATTCAGTAGCCCAGGTACAAGAGCAGATCAAAGATCTTAGAGCTGACCAAACTTCTTTGAACCTCCAAAACTATTCTGAGGGGCCCAGCTGGAGGCTGGGACGCAGGTGTGTTAACAAGCTCTAATTTTATCTACGCTGATTTGGGCTTGCTCGTCCTTTCCTCCCCCGGGGTGGTGGGCAGAGTGTATGGGCTGAATGCGAAACGGTGCTCTGATGAGGCATCTACAGGTTTGCTGCGGTTTTGTTTGCGGGTTTGCTGTTTCTTGGGTGCCAGGGCTGTGCAAAGCATTGAAATTCCACCCTGAGCAGCAGTGAGCGGCAGAACCTGGTTTCCATAGCACTGCCATGGAAACCGCGCTCTGCGAATCTGTGCCTCCAGGCCCCTCTGCGGCTGAAGCATCTCTCGCTCATCCCCAGCACCCACCTCCACATTACAAGCCCCCAAACCTCACTGCATGTCTCAGATGACTAAAGGGCGCAGCGCAAAGCAAAAGTGGACCCTGTTTGGCTCCTTCCTGGAATATAACGTGCAAATTTGTCTTTGGAAGAAGAATACTAACAGCGTACTTGTTTTCCCCCTCTTCCATACATAAGAAGTAGAAAAATGTACAGTTAAAATTCCTCAACTTGCAATTGCACGAGTAAAATCTTGTCAGGTAATATATTAAGGTGCAAACCCAATAATCTCATGCAATGGGTTCTTTTATCTTCCTTTGTCTGCCTGGAACACTGGCTGAAGGATTTAATTAACTGTTGGAATGTGGAACAGGCTCCCCTCAATCTTCTCTTTATTTTTTTTTCTTCCCATCCTATGGCTCATATTAAAGAATTGCATGACAAAGGCTTGATAAAATGGAAGGAAAAGTCATATGATGTGTGTACGCAAGATCTGTGCTATTTCTTCCCTGCGTCCGCTGACTGCTTGTGGAAGTGCACGACAAAAGGTTCATGGAAATGGCACACCTCTAAGAGTTACAGCCTACGAGCATTAGAAACCCACCTCCCCTGCCTGGGAGGCCACAGGTCTCCCAGCAGCTTGACAGGTCAGTCCTTAACCATCTCCGTCACTGTGAGGAGCTTGAATTGCAGTCCTCTGACCCTTTATGAAGGGATCAGGTCAAAAAAACTAAGGTCTAAATTTCAGAAGGAAAGCACTGGAAAAGCAAGTAGGAAGGAATAAAAGGAGCAAATGGCAAAAGTTTCTGCTCATGTCCCTGCACCATGGGTCTTCAGGGAAGAACTATATCCTGAATGAGAGAAAAATCTCATCTCTCCTCCGCCAAAATCATGGTGTCTCATAAGATTACTGAAAAAGGGTATGTTAACCAGGATAGGCCATGCTCAGAAATTTTGCCCCAAGTGTGTTGGAAATCACCCACAGCCAACGATACAGAGCTGCATTATGTACTGGCAAAAATAGCAGCTCTCATCTGACATGCATGGAGCAAAGAGCTCTTGGAGAGAAGAAGGACCACTTCTAACTGGTTTAGGTCAGAGTCCACCAAGGGCGCAGACCCTCAAACCCTCCTTTCCCAGGCAAGCATCAGAATAACAGCAATCATCAAATATCAAGATAATACCAAATTTTGCATATTTATAACAAGCATATTGCATTGCCCTCTGAGGTGCCCCATGCTGTCACATGAACCAGCTTTTCTCCTTTTGAGACCCATGTGCTGAGCAGTGTTGAGTATATCAGTCCTGTTGTGAGCAGGGCCACATCTCTGTCACCTGTCCTGGCTGTAACTCATCTGAGGACTCGCTGAGCAAGGTGACCAATTCATTGCATTTCATTATGGAGCGTGAAGGTCACCTATCTTCCATCATGTGTCCAGCTGACCTGACAGTCTCCTAAACAACAGAGTATTTTCCTGTGTTACTGGGCCTACCTCTAACTTTTCTTCTCCAGCATGTATGTGCACAATATCCTTTTAATGAAGAAAGGAAGCTTCTCAGACCCCAAATGCATTGAGCTTTTCTTTTTGCCTTACCTGTCCCTTTGTATATAACTAACTTCGAATCCCAAGTGACTTTGACTTCAGTTCTGGAATCCTGATTTCTACTGGACAAGAAGCCTGCAGGAGGCACCTCTCACTCCACTGATACCATGCTATGATTTTAAAAAGCTTAATAAAGACCAAACTACATCCCACCTGCCCCCCCCCCCCCCCCCCCATCCCTTTCGCTCTGTTCTTTATTACTTTAGTGAGGTTTTCCATACATCTGTTAAATCATGGATGAAGAAAACTAGCAGCTACATGTCAAAACCCATGCAAACTACTTAAAATTCATGCCTGCTAAACTAGCCTATTGTCAGATGCTACTAAGTCAGGTGTACCATGTCTGGAAAAACAAATTTGGTATGCATGATCACCTACTTAGCCAACGTGTCTTCTGATAAGGTTAACTTGAGGAACTGAGAATAACAGCTTAGGACAAGTACATCCCGAATTGTTTTATTTTTGGTTTTGTTTCCCAGGTAGTATGTAAATATCAGTGGCTACTTTGGTGCAAGGGACCAATTTTCTCCTACCACTAACTCTTTCACTTGACCTAGGCTACATTTTTTCTATATAAGTAAAAAGCTTTGACAGCCTCTCCAATACCACTGCTCTTCTGAGCTGAGGATAAAACCTCTTTGGCCCCTCTCAAGTTCCTTTTAAATCCCTAAATTACCCTCAAATAATCTTCAGTCTCTCATCTCATATTCACTGGACATCTTTGCACAGAAGTGCTGTCAAGACCCAGGCTGCTGAAACCAAATGAGACACAGATTTGCTTACGAAGATCCTGGTAATTTTTTCCATGTCAGTGGGGCAGTATTGGTGATACTGTGATCTACCAGCATTAACAAATCCTCCAAGTATGTCATGTACACTACATTGGTTCTGGTTCTCCATAAAGCTTCTCAGATCCTCTGATAATAGATTTATAGGGGTTTAAGGCAGCTCAAAATCTCCACTGTCTAAATGTTCATGCCCTCAGTATTAGAATTCTTCCTCTTGCAGTGGCAGGAACTGATCTATTTTTAAACATTTATTTATTATTTCAGACCCTATGAGTCCAGCTTTACACACTTCCCTTCTTCACCTGATGATTCCCAGAGGAATAAACCTTTTGAATTACTCGAATCTCCGCTCACCACCAAAAGGGAATTTTCTAGGATCATGAATCACTGGCTGACTTTGCTCCTCCCACTCTACCCTATAGCCAGGCAGCTTCCCTCACCCTTGGAAAACACCCTCATATGGTATCTTGAAGAGATCTCTGCTTAACTGATTTTAACCTTAGAATGACAGTATTATGGATCATCCCTTCTCAAGTTCATCAGGTTTTTAGCCATGCTTTTAGTTCAGTCACTCCCCTACAAAAAACTAACTCACCCCCATACATCCTGAATTTCTCTACTTTATCACTTCCTTCCAGTAGTTTTTCTTTCAAGGGTAATGTCATTTTTTTTTCCTGACATCAGACTAACATATGATGCAACTTCACTTCAAGAAGTATCCCACTTGCTTTGAGGGTGACAACAAAATCATCTGCTATTGCAAAACTGTCTTTTGCAGCTACAAGGAGCTGCCCAGTTTTAATGATGTTGGCATCTTCTTTAACTATATCGGGAATGCATTTGCAACATATAGCACAGCACTGCAGTTCTTACACCCTTTTCTCAGATGTCAGCCCTGTGTTGGTTATTATTTGCTGCAACATCAGTAGTTCCCTGTGCCACTCTTGGAGAATGCTGACTTTGAAGAAGAAAGGTGGCCAAAGCGCTTTTAGCAGATTTCTCTTTTTGCAGCATATTGGATTCCTCACCAAGTCTAATCTCTGGTCTTGGTGATTCCTCCCCTCAGGAAATTCAGAGTATTCTTCCAAGGTTTACCATGAAAATTCCTGTGTTGGAAATTCCCCTCCTATTACCACCCAGACTTTTACCAGGGACTGGCTTAACCTCTTAGAATTGCCAGACAGGTCCTTCAGTCTCTCCTCTTTCACAAGCCCTCTTGAGTTTTCCTGTCTTTTTAGTGTTCTGGTTCAAAACCACAGGTTGAAATTGCACTGGTTATTGGATCGTTCTATTTACACGCTCCCAGTCCAAATGTAACCTCATACTATGGAAGAAGCCCCCAAGAATAGCCAACACTTTAGCATGGGAACTGCTCCCACCTACTTGCTCTTTTCATTTTGTTTGCAGGTTTAGCGCCAGTTACCAGACAAGTCTTCCCTTGCATCACTGCTGTTTCCGCTAGCAAGGCTTTTTGTCTGCTCTGTTCTTCTACTTGTGTTTTCTTAGCTCAATTTACTCCTGGTGTTATGTGCTTTCTAGCAGTTGCTCCGAGCCAAAGAGCCCACTTCATTCAGCATCTATTCACAGGCCACTCACAGGAGTATGGGGAGCATCCCTGTAATACAACAACTGGCTTCAGATGGCTCCTGCCAAACCATCTTAAAGTTGCATATTCCCACAAACCCTGAAGAGTAAGTCCTTTGTGCAAGGACTTGCCCAGGCACCTCAAAAATAACTACCTAAAAGGCACTCAAAATGAAGCAGACATTACAATTCAACACTGCCTGTCTGGTAGGGGATTTGCCCATGCACGGCCTGCTTTAGAATTCATTCCTGGTAGTGGCCAAAACTTTCTTGAAAAAAAATGGTGATCATCCCATTTTCAAGGTCTTCATGCAGAATACAAGCAGATGCTACTGGTGAGTGACTGGCCATCCTCATTACAAACTTTGGAAGCAGATTCAGTCACCCATGCACAGCTTCAAAACGTGTTCTCTTCACCAGGCACATCAGGCTCAATTATTTCATCAGCTGTGCCCTCACAGAACTGCCATTATTGTGCCCCATATTTCCTGAGTATTATACATAGCAATGTAGCATGGATCAACACTGCCTTGCAGGATGATCAACAAGACACTGGTGCACACAGTCACACAATGCGTTCAGTTGCAGATAAGACTAATTGCAGGAGGTAAAATTCTAAGCATCTTGGACAATCAGCACACAAAGTCCAAGCGAAGCACCTCTCCTATGCACTAGGCTACTCATCAGGCCTTGGAGAGAAGAACACCGACCTGTATGGGAAAAGGATGTACCTGTTCCATAGCTATAGTTTATAAATAGACCCAGAGAGCAGCATCCGAGTCAGAAAGCATCATTTTTATCTATGTTCCCCCAAAAAATATTCACAGATGGAAATACACCAGCATGACATCTTGGACCCACACAAGCTCACTTTGAATGCAACAGAATGAGGTGTTATGCAGGGCACCAGCACTGAGAGCCACGCTCAGCCCCTCTCTGTCATGTGTCCTCAGCCTTTGCTGATGAGGGAGGGCCCCGAGCAGCTTGTGGGAATTTCAGAAGCAGGTTTTGTCTGGAGGGGCACGTGAGTAATTGTGCTGCATTTCCTGCACCAGCCAGAAAACAAGTGCTGCTTTGTCTGCAGATGAAAAGTAAAAAAAAAATCTTCCATTATCATGTATGAAAAGTCAAACATTTGACACGTTTTATGAAAATATAAATACCTGAAAAACTCCATATCAGGAGATCACAAGAAAATTCTTTTTTTTAGCCTGTCATCTACTCAGCTGGCAAGCAAGGGATCTGGCAGAGCCTCAGCCTCTCTGCAGACCAACCAACCTGCCCCATTTCCATCCCCGTTGTGACAGGCCTGATGTGTTCCCAGGGGACTTTTCAATACTGTACAATCAACATTTTCCAGCAGAAAATTGTTCCACCAGAAACCTTTCAGCCAGCTCTGCTGTATATTTAGAAGTGTTTCATATATACGAGCACACTGGGCATATATATTCATACACTATTCACATTCTGTAATCTCCAGATATTCTCAGTGCCTGTACAAAAGAAAGAACTAAGTAAAATATGCCCCTTAAATGCCAATCCCACATAAAATAGCAAATGATCAGCACAAGCTTTTGTGAGATGAACTCTAAGCCGGACTCTAATTTTCCTTCTTTCACTTCATCTCCATCCAGAGGCTGTGGTTGCTTCCTCGTTTTTGATTAGCAGCATTTAGCTGCTTTGGGCTCTGATCCCACTATTGACTGCAGAGCGGTTTCTGCCTTATCTGTGAAGAGCCTCCCTGAAGTCCATAAGGATCTGCCAGGGAGCCAGAGACGCGCATTATCAACACGCAGAATCCAAGTGTGCCGTCCCTGTACGTTTTCTGCCGCACAGAAACGTGTGCATATTGCATTCACATGCTGGATTGCAGTCTCAACTTCATCTTTTCCTGAAAGCTCTCCTCAGCCCCATGAGCTCTCTCCTGTGGGACTCTGTGGCTGGGAAAATTAAAATTTTGTTTCCTTCAAATGCTAAGTCTCTGTTTTTCCTAGAGGCTGCTACAGTTCTTTCTCTGTGATCTGAAATTGCAGCAATAATTATATTTCCTATTTTGTTCACTGTAGTTGACTGTTTTGGCAGTCATCCTGTAGCAGTAATCCACACATAAAGAGTCATCCTGCATTTTTCAATCCAATTTAAAGGGAATTGTTTTTCAAGGAAAGCAAGGGGGTGAAAATGTTCCCTTCTGGCACCAACTTCAAGTACTTAGGTATTACATGCAATAATTTTACCTACCTGTCTTATTCATCATTGCATTTTACAAGCACTGATTTAAATTCTTTGCACTTCTGGGGAGGCCTGAGAGTTTCTTCATGTTACTTTTCCCGTAGTTCTCAGCCATTCAGAGAGACAACTCTGAATATTTTGGTTCCTTCTACCAGATGATGCTCAGAGCACCAAGTGCTCTTGTTTTGTTCTGGGGCTATTTGTTTGTTCTAGACTGGGGGAAAGAATGCAATAGGAATGAAGGCAGGGATGCAATATAAAACAAGGGAATAATTATTCATTCTTGCCTTCAGCTCATTCCCTTGGTTTGATTTACACAAGTTGCCCCAAAGTTTTCTAATTATTTTTTCTGAAATAATCAGAAGCCTTTAATAATACCATTTGCATGTATAATGCAGCATTATTAATGTCAAAATCGCCTCCATTTTGCATTTCAGAACAAATTCTTTTCACAGTAACCTTTCCTAGACACAGACACAAACTCAGACACATGCCATTGTTGCTTTGTTAAGTGTGAATACTTTTTTCCCTTTCCCCATTTGTTTTCAATCCTGATGTTCTTTAAGACACAAAGATACAATGAAGATGCTGGGACCAGAAACAGAGTCAGGGCAAACAAAGTAAGATGGCAAGAAACTCAGCCTTTAATTCCTGAACATTGTAACTGCTGAAACTCTCTCTGCATACCAGACAGGGCAAGCAGCTGGAATAATAGCATTACAAGAAAGACAAATGTCAGGATCTCAGTAACAACTGGAAGAATAAAATACTGAAAATTTAGGAAGCGAAGTTGGTGTTTGGGATGCATCCCAAGTCCACATCCTAGCACATCTGAGTTTTCTGCCACCTTTCCAGCTTGCACCACTAAAACCTGCTCATCACCTGAGGAAGCTTCAGCTACATCTGTTGCAATTACAGGAAGTCTTTGGAGCTTTGCTTTGTTCTATTTAATTGTTGTTTTAATTGGCATTTCCCTCTCACAGGCATCAGTCATTCAGGCGTCAGTTGTTCCTTACAAGACCTCTGCTGCATTCCCCCCTGTGACCCAGCTGCTGCTCGGCAAACCACGACTGCTCCAAGCTATGCCCCACGCCTCGCTCTCTGCTCAAGCATCCTGGCGCAGCTGGACAGGAGGTTGCCGGAGACATCAGGGCACTTCCACAGCAGTGATGCAGCACATGGCAGCTTCCCTGGGATGCAGGATCTGCTCCTGAGCCAGGACTGCTAAATACTCACCAGTTCAGCATCGCAGCCCAAAAGCATGATCTATGTATTAGCTCCTCAGAGGCCTGCAGTGTGCTTGCTAGAGGGAAGCAGGAATGGACTAAAGCTGAGTAGATCAATGCCAATATAAACTGAGAGTGCAGGGGAAGAGAGTGACAAAGAGCCTCTGTACCGTAAGGACAATTCTAGAAAGCTTCTGCACCTCAGATTCACATATCACTTCTGAACCTTCATGGAACCAGAGAAGTATTAGCTGGACAGGCCTCAAATAGTCCCCTTGCAGTGGGACCATCACCAACAGTAGATCTGATCAGCTGTGGCTGAACTCTGGCCCCTTGCTCCAGCTCAGTACTACCCTCTTAGGGTTTTGTTTGTTTTTTTCCATGATGTCTAAGGAGCCATCTTTGCCTCTCATTACGCTATCTGGCACTGCCAAACAGTTTGACTCCATCGTTTCTGTAACTGCCCTTCAGATAGTAATAGACACCTACACCTCTTACCCAGGTCCATCAGCCTTTCTTCACAGGACATGTGCTGCAAGTTCTGACCATCATCCAACCAGCAGCAGGTGCTCAGAGTGCAGAGCCAAAAACCAGTCCCTCAGGACAGATCAGGGCATGCTGTATCT
The DNA here is from genome assembly GCF_011077185.1 of Oxyura jamaicensis. NCBI lineage: Eukaryota > Metazoa > Chordata > Aves > Anseriformes > Anatidae > Oxyura > Oxyura jamaicensis. The sequence goes on along the minus strand of NC_048893.1, from coordinate 43,070,845 downwards.
GTGTCAGGACCAGCTCAAGTAGCCACTGCAAGTAACACCCATGGTCTATGGTCTACAGGTCTTTTTTTTTTACTGGTGAAAAGTCTCATGTTGAATTCCTTCCCCAAAGTGATGCAGAAGAGCCAGAAAAATAAATGTATGAGGACGGATGACAACTGGAAAGGTCTTCCTGGGAGTCAACTAAATAAGCTACAATTCTCCTGTAGAAAAGTGACAATTAGTGGGAATGTGTTAGGGACCTCTAAAATCAAGAACTGGTTAAAGAAGGTGAAAACGGTATAACTGTTAGCTGCTTTTTCCAGTAAAACAACGAGGAGATATCAAACAAGAATGTCAAGTGGCAAGTTTCCAACAAGGTACTTCTTCACCCCATGAGCAGTTAAGTGGTGGAACAGCTTGTCTCTTGGATGCTAAAAACTTACATGGGTTCACAAATACCAAGAACTTGCATGCAGGTAAATATCTAGAAGAAAAACCCACCCAGGACTACTAAATACAAAGAAACACTCTCTAGCTGAACAATTCCCAAGCTGTAACCCACTAAATGCTTAGAGAATATTCTGAGGAAGTATCACTACTTGATCCTCTATCTGTTGGATACAGAATACTGGGATAATCAGTCTTTGATCTAAACTTGTTCATATATCATTATTTTAAAAATGAAATTAATATTTACTGTGGTTTGGACAGGTTTAACTATACTTGGACAATAAGGTGGTGTCCCTGTGGTTATGGGTCAGACCAATTCACAAGTCCACCTGCTTCATTTTATTTAAATGCTGTATCGTTAAAGAGAATCAAGACTTCTTGCTTCCTGGAGAACAGATGTATGTCTGATCATACCATCAGTCCAGCATTACACTACTGCCATCCCACAGCAGCCAAAGGTGCAGAGCACACGGGACTGAGCCCAAGGAGTTCAGCCATAGCACATCACTCTGCTACGCTCTGCACTTCACAGCCAACTGCCCCCAGCTCCAGAGCATCTTTTATGAAAAACAGCAATGCTAAAGCATGGCCAGGCTGGAACAGGCTTTGAGGCCAGTTGTCTTCTCAACCAAAATTTACACCTTCATCTCCATTCCAAACAGTCACAATCTGCTAATTTTGCTCTCCCCTGAGTTCCTGCTCATGGCTATACATGGAAGTCCCAAAATATACCATATATATAGGTTAAAAAAAAGGGGGGGCTTCGGATAGTAGCACATGTGGCCAGGGGAAAATAGAAGCAAGAAAACCTCATCACATTACCTTTTCATTTGTGCCTTGGTGGTTAGAAAATGCTGGACTGTACTGCTCTGCCATGCATCAGTCCATGACAATACTCAGCCACCCCAAGCTGCCCACCATGGGCATGCCTCCATTTCTGCAAGTTTCCAGCACTGCCTATGCCAGCTCCTTTCTCGTCCTACTCCCTCGGTCGGAGGTGTAGCCCAGACAAGGCAGTCTGGCTGGGGGCTTCCCTGCGTCAGACTAATCCTAGCTGCCACAGGGGCCCTGGGAAGCTGTTGGCAGCCATAATTAATTGAGCTGGGTCTGACTCACGCCAAATCCCAAGCCAGCAAGGGGAATATGCAGGTGCCGAAGTGGTGTAAAGGCACTTGACTGCTTCAGTGCAGACACGTACCAGGCACAGCTCAGCCCATGTAGGGGGCGAGGCCCTGTGTCACAATGCCCCTCAGAGATGGATGACTCCTGTGATGTCACTGCAGGTGCTTGCGCCATAAGGGATCAGACCTTGGGAAGCTAAGGCTGCCCAACAGATTTCAAGACATGCCAGCACATTTACAGCCTCCCCAGGTTTTACTCCACTAGCTTCTCCAGTCCTAAAATATATCTTAAGCTAAACTCAGCCGAGCGCCCAGCCGTGGCAGCACGGGTGGAGAAACGAGGTGATGGCACAGGAGAAGGCAATTAGCACCCCACAGCCACACATTGCCTTCCCCCACTAACCTCCCTGCCTCTATGCCCCTCCTCGCCCCCATCCTGCCACGCTTTCGCTTGGGAGCTCAAAGCTCCCCCTCACAGAGCCGGCACACGCAAAGTTGGCACGGGCTTCAGAGGAATTAATTCAGACGGGCAAAGTCTGATCCCTTTCACGGAGCGCGCGGGAGAGGAGGCAGCTCTCAGCACTTCAGACATCAAGGAAGAGGGGGAGAAGGAGATGAGAGAAAACCTCGCATGGAAAAGGCAGCAGAAAAATGTCCTAATTTGGAGAGACAGGCCTCATTGCCATGGCAACCCCGAATCGCCCCTCAGCGGCCAGATCTGACTTCGTATGTGGCGTTAAACGGTTCAACCGTTAAGAGGAAAAAAAAGAAAAGATAACAGGGCTGTGGGCTGGATTGTATTTGGTAGCAAAGAGGTTTTGTCTTGGGACTTTCTGACAAGGCACGTGAACCTTTTGAGACTTAAGTTGTATTTCTCTCCCCTGCCCTTAGGTGCAGACACATTTTTGTGCACTTGCTTGGGCCCTGAAGAACGCACCCCCCTCCCTCGCTGCACTGCTTTCCTGCCCCAGCCTGGCATGCACCAGCAGCAGGGCCAGATCCTGCCTCCCAGCTGACACAGGGAAAAGCCTGGGCCAACCCTTGTCCAGGGCCCTGCAGAGCACATACAGGATTGCTTGCAAGAGAGGCGAGGGCTGCTGAGCCCAGCTGACCAGGGGGAAGTGGGAGAGACGGTGGAAGAACTGTGCTCACTTGAGGTCACACAATGCACATATTGCTGCCTGAGAGACACAGATGCATCCCGAAGGTTGTTAATTGTCCAATCTTGCCCTGAGGCCTGTCTGCCCACTTTATTCTATGAAGGACTGAACATCCCGTCACACCTCCTCTCCCCAGCAACCTGCCTCTTTCTATCCTCACCCTTGCGGTACCCCAAGCCATCCCCCTCCCCACTGCTGACCCTTGTCAAACACCTCCACTCAGTAGGTCTCCTCCATCATTTTCTTATCCCAGACACAGCTCCAATACCTCTTCTCAGCCCCCATGAGAAGACTCGCTGATTTTGCAGCGGCTACCCTTCAAAGGTTGCTAGCAGATGGAGGTGGATCACTACAAAGAAGAGGAAGGCAAGGCAAACAGCAAGGAGTACCATAAAATAGCTTTTTCCTCTGGAGATTCACAAATTATAACTGAAGCAGCAAGTCCTGGGGGATATGTTCCCAGAAGACCATAGCCTACAGGTTCCTAAGTGCAAAGAGGTAAATTGATTGTCACAACAAGATCCCTATCACCTCGTAAGTGTATAATCTACTCATGTCAGCTCATTTCCATATCCAATTTATTCATCAAATGAAAGCAAAACATTTGGCCAAAAGGATTCCTTGATAGCAAGGATGCATGCAGCATGGAGGAGAGGACATGCTTCCACATGGGCTCAGTTATACAGCAACACAGCTACACATGTTCCCTACCCCTTCCCATATAAAAACACTTTTCTCTGGCCACAGAAACCCTAACATGCCAATTGAGAAAATCCTTTTCCTAGTACTGAATGCTAGACTGGAGCAGGAGATAGGGAAACTGAAAAAGTAACTTACTCCTATACCACCTACCAAAAAAAAAGCCATCAATGTATGATTTGAGAGATTTGTGTGTTTTATAGCAGCACACGGCAGGAGCTGCTGGCTGGTTCCTGGCACTCTGAAAGCACAAAATACTTCCCAACAGCTTATATTGTATATTACTGAGTATTATTACAGGCATATCTCAAGCCATACAGCAACACACTATTGGACTAGCATAGTGACCAGTGAGTGACACTGTTGGGCAGAATTGCAGCCCTCAGCACAGCAGGAGACAAATACTGCTCACAACCTCCTCCTCCTCCAGTGGCCAGTATCACAGCATGGTTTTGCCAGTCCATTTTGGCTTTGTTGAGAAAGCTGACAGCCACAGCTTTGGTTTATAACAATTAAGGAGATGAAACGTAAAACCCACGCATGCACATAAAATCTTCCAAGGGAGCTCCAGCAAGGGCAGGAGAATCAGACAGAGAAAAAGGCTCTTAGAAGCCATAGTGAAGATGAGCCCTGTGGATTCACGCCAGGACACGGAGACAGAGAAGGTTAACGGCACCATGGCTCATTGGGGGAGAATGGACCGTGGGCATGAGGAGCAGCACAGCCTGGTGAGGTCTCCAGCCATTCGCTAAATGAAGCTGTTCCACCATCTGCAAGCAAGCATGCTTTGGCATTAAACATTTTGCATGATGGCCTAATTAATGAAGCACAAAGTGACTTATTAAATCTAAATTAAGGAAACAACTGAATAACAAGAAAAAAAAAAAAAAAGAGGTATCTCTGACCAGGTAATGGCTGTACCAAACATTTGGATGTGCCCAAAGCCCAGCAAAACTACTCACCTGGCAGATTCCAAATACAGAAAAACTTTATGAAAATATAATCAAAGATTTTTAATATAAAGGAGAGGGAGGCCATGAGTGTATAGGAAGCCTTTAAATGACCAGAACTAGCAGAAATAGAAGGCTGGCTCATTACCATCTGTCCAGATTCTCCCCATCTCCTTCCACCTCAGCAGTGCTTTCTACTGCAGGTGTGCACATATTCCAAAACTTTATCGGTCCCATTACAAATTATTTTAGTGTTGGTATTGCAACTGCAGGAGATTAGCCCATACAGCAAAAGAAAACTCAGTGCTCAGAGATCTGCTCAATGTTTGCTCAGCACCTCCCTGCCACGCATTTCTTCACGTTACTCTTTCCAGATCTTCCTTCCTGTCTCTACCTCCCCCAGGTGTCCAGGCCTTTAAGCAAATCCCCTCCTCTAGGTTAAGGGATACATAAATCCCTTTTTTTCACCTTCAGCTTGGCACCTCCTCAGCCTACCTAATGGTTAGACCATGCCCTGATCTCCTTCAGTGCCATTTGAAGTATGCAAATCACCACAGTTTGCTGTAGCCTTGCAAAGAATAAGGCTGTACAAAAAGCTGAGGCAGACCAAAGGCAGGAGGTGTGCAGAAGGAAAGTGGGGCAGAAAACAGATGTCTGCTTGTCAGTTATGAAAAGAAAGTAAGGCGTAATTCACATTTTAAGTGCAATTTTAAAGTCTCTGCGTTGAAAATATAGTTAAAGTCACGCAACTTCCCCTTCCATGGAGAATATTAACGGAATAATCCAATTACTGCTGCTGTCATCAGGCTAATTTATTTTCTCAAGAGGTCTGTTTCGGGATAGAAATATTAAAATCTTCAAGCCTTATGCCATGTTCTCCTTCAAAAGCTAACCAATAGGAGCATGAGACACTGAACAAGTGTCTGCTCATGATTATGTCTCATTTGCTTCCGTGATCCAAGCCACCACGGCATGTTGGCGTGAGTCACAGAGCGCATACATGTGCGCTGTGCACAAGTATGAACCAAACATCCAACCCCGAGAGACAGCACAGCTCGCGTTGCATGCTCGCCTATGCGAATCGCAGAGCAGGACCACGCCGGGTGAATCACAGTGAGTCACCCTACGAGCGTGTGGCAGCGAGGGTAAGCATGCTGCAAGCGTGTTTGGGACGCACTGCGCATGGGTCACTTGTGCAGAAATCACAGCTCATCAGACACTCCAACGCAGAGCTTTGCTCACCTTCTGTGTATGTTTTTAGCTCATTTTTGTGAGGAAATGAAGCTTTTGCAAACCTGGTACATGTGTTTGTGTGTACATGAGTCAGACTTCCCAGCAACTCTTGAACCTGCTGGCAAATTTCCACCTGATTTGACAAAGGGGCAGAGGACTCAAGGAGAATTAAATTCTTACAGTCCTGTACAAAATAGAGCCTGCAACTGCACGCAGTCCCAAAGCCTTTGTCTGACCGCACAGCAGTGTGTATGATTCATCCACTCACAGGCACACACTATGGCTCACAAGGCAATCGGATAAATTTCATCTTGGCCAGGCAACATGGCTGTAGTGGGCAATCCCTATACATGCAGTCCTTGGGGCACCACAGTACATCTCCCTTCTTCCCAGACAGTAGCCATAAAATACACGGAGTAAACTGGGAAAAAAAAAGCAACAGAGGACCTGGGAGGAATGAAATTCCTGTAGGGAGGAGGTATAGTCAACTCCTGGAAAAAATGAAGTTTCTACATGTACACCAACTCCTTTGGACCAGACATATCCTGGTTGAGACAGGGTAGTGGGTAGAGAAATTAGGTCCTTTCAATGCCTCCAGTCCTCACCTTTTTGTGAAGGCTGAGCTCAGCTCTTCTGAAAGCTCTTCACCCTGCTCAAGTTAGCTCCTCTGTGGATTCTCTGGTGTCTACTAAGGGATAAGCTCACATTACAGTCTCAGCATATAATTCAGTCAAAGAATCAATTAACCATGAGACATGTATCCACTGAAAACAGGATTCATTCATTTGGGAGCTGACAAAACTACTTGTTCCATCGTCCTTCCGCTCACTCCGTCTTCTCAACAATCTATTCCAGTGTCGGGTCATAAAATTCACTTTTATGTGTACCAGATATAGGAAAAAAATAAAGTCTCTAGCATAGATTCTCAAAAGCGATGAGGGACTTCGGGTATCAATTAGGAGGTACAACATGAAAAAACCAACTTCCAGAAGGTAGAGATGCTCAGCTTTTTTCAAATTTGGGCTGCCTTAACCTGCCTCATGTTGGATGCCAAAAAAAAAAAAAAAAAAAAAAGCACGTAGAATCACTGTTCACGCTCAAAAGACTTTAGCCTACATCTTTGATTTCCATTGCTCCTTGGAGGTGGGCAGAGCCCATCCAGATACCAGGTGTCCTATGCCTGGCATCTTGGCACACAGTACTGCATGGAAAAGGCTCTCCACTCCACCAGCCTTAATGCCACCTGTTCCCCAACCTCCCTGCCGCCTACCCAGCACTGCTACGCCGAGGAACAGGCTGAGCCTGGCCCAGAGCCCAGGCCGTGAAGGAGCCCAAATGGAGCTAGGCAACTTCAAGAAACAGGAAAGCAGGCATTTCTGAGATTCTCTCTCTACATCATTATCTGGCAAATACAGCATTATCCCACAAGAGTCTCTCTCTCTCCCCTCTCTGAGCAATGATCTCCATTGTTAAGAATCCATTGACCCCTTGTGTTGTTGTTTTTTTTTGTTGTTTTTTTTTTTTTTTTTTTTTTTTAAATCTACAATACCTTCATAAGAGGATCATCTTCCTTACATTTCTTCTGCGCTCTGCTAGGTGCAGGTTTTTTTGTTTTGTTTTGTTTTGTTTTTAACTGCCTTGAGTAGATAACTACAAGGTATTGGTAACACCAGCTCAAGTGATCCCCTGAAAGGACACACATACACTCCTCTCCCAACTGCCTTCCATACTGCACCAGTGACAGGAGATTCCCTGCTCCCGACAAGCCTTTCTGAACTGAAAGTGATGGAAACCAACATATTTGCCATGGAGTGAATCTCAGCAGGAGGAGGCCATTCCGTTCAGAAAGAAAAATCATTTATTTTAATAGGTTCAGAATTACACAGCCGCTTTCATGTAAGAACATTTCAGGCTATAGTGATCCTACCTTGCACTCAGGCCCATACAGAGTGTGTGAACCCCATGATTTGGGAGGCTTAAACAGAAGTTACGTCAATAAATGCCTCCCAGATCACTGACCTCTAATAAATGGAAAAATGTGGTTAATGTAGCACACAGAATATTGAAACATCATCTCAAGCAGGCTCATGTTGGAAAGAATGTTAGACACACAATGGGTACTGAACTCACTGGGGGATTCCCTCTTAGATTAGCTGGGATAGAATTATATGCATCATTAGGACAGGTGAAAAGGCTTAGAGCAAGTTCATGACATCTTACCTCAATTCCCAACCCTTCACTAGCCCCTTTCAACCAAGGTGCAGACATACGGCCAGCCTGCTAAGCATGAACCTTCATATGGGTACCACGAACCCTCACACAAGTGATCACCATAGCCAGCTGTTCACATCCCCATGGGCTGCCCCTAACTGGGATGGCAACAGGAATCACCCCAGCAAGATCCACATAGGCTCAGCAGCCTTAGCCCTTGGCTGGAGGGAAGCAACAGGCATCATGCAAGGCTTTCCCCAAGCTTTGCTTCCTCTTACCCACTGGTCTGTGACGTGGTGCAGAGGCACCACCAGACTGCATGCTCGGCTGCGGTGAGAGGATCACCAGCCTGTCAAGCTGGTGATATGAAGAACAGTATTAACTGAGTAATTAAATCATTTCTGTAATTACTCTCACACAGTTATAAATAATGTAGGCCCACACATTCTCTCTGGAAGCCACAATAGCAAGAGAATAGAGGGTGAGAGATGTAAATGAAAAAGAAAAGCAGAAATAATAACAATAATAAAAACACTTAACATTTATACCATACTTTGCATTTTCAAAGCACAGCGCAAACAGTAATTAAGAAATGGGTAGAGTGACAGACAGGAGCGGGTGACAGAAAGGGAAGGAGGAAAAGGGACGGGAGAGGAAAGGGGCAGGCACGGCAGTGCAGGCCCTAGCAGGCTGTCCGCCTGGAGGACATGCTGTCCAGTCCTGTGGCCATGGGGCTCCTCAGCCCTCACTGCCACGTTTCCCCAGCGAGCCAGGGAGCACAGGCAGGGCCCTGACGCGCTGGAAGCAGGCAGCAAAGGGAACAGACAAAGCACTGTGCTGGCCCTGAGCCAGGGCACTGGCAGGCCATGGGGGCCTCATGCTGGCTAAGGGGCACCTGGCTGAGCATACTCTGTGCGTGCACTGGGAGACCCGCTAGCCTTTCCCCTGGGGAGCACTGATGCCAGTGTGCCCCACAGCCCTGCAGAGATTTCCCTTGCTCCCTTCCTCACATCAGGTTTCTGGTCCTGAACTACTCACCCACAGAGCTCCTTCACACACTTGTCTTTTTCTCTGCTGCACACAGTTTCTCCTGGGTGGATCCTGACCAGATCTCATAGGAGAGCCAGTTCCGCCCACTTCCAGCCCCAGCAAGGCCTCTGCAGCCCCCAGTCCACATGCAGTTTTGAAGCACAGCTTCAGAGGACAAGATCTCTTCAAGAGATTTGTAGCAAACATCTAAAAAGATGCTTCTGCTGCATATACACAATTTCTCATGGCTTATACCAAAGCCAAACTTGGAGCAACCTATGCCATGTGGCAGCAAAAGCACATTTTGATTAGAAGTCCTTCCCTGCAAGACTAGACTCCAGCCCTTGCTCTAATGACCAATGATGGCCAAGCAGAATTGCTGTAAGAAAACACACCAGCATTTTCAACATTAAGAAGTCATGTATCTTCCTTGCCACATTTTTAAGAGAGCTGTTTTATTCTCCAAATAAATAGAGAAATAAATCAATCAGCTTGAGGCATACACCTGGCATAGGAAACTTCGCTCAAACACTCATCGTCTGGCAAAGTTACAGGCAACCCCCAAGAGGATCTTATAATAGGGAATGCTGGGCAAGCTTACAATAGACGGTGCTATCAGCCCTGCATACAATAAGCTTTCCTGCATGCGGCAGCTATTCAGCCACCTCTAATGGGGGTTACAGCTTCTCCTCCTGGACTTCAGATTTTCATATCAAGCATTGTATTTACTTCAGCTAGAAAAATTCATTAATTGCTCCCTGGCAATTAGGTAGCCTTTAGCTTTTGTACAGCTCAAAGTACTTTACAAAAACATCATTACTGTCTTCTTACAAAGGGCAAATTAATGTAGACAGAAGTTGAGTAGCTATCTTAAAGTCATGTAGAAGGCTGTTTTAGAGCAGAGCTGCAATGAGCACTCTGGTCTACAGGACTTATTTGATTCTGCTGGCCATAATGAACCCCTTAGATCAGTCCTCCTCATTGTATGTTCTTTTGTTTTTTTCCTGCTTGCTTTTAGACTCTCTACCTCCTTCATTCCTTCTTCCCCCCTTCCCCTGAAACACACATTTATTATCAGGAACCTCATAGATACACAGCTAGAAGCTATTACCAAAGCACAGAAAAAAAAAAAAGAGTACCTCAATAGAGTATTTGGGGTATATTTTTTTCCAATCACCTTCAAAATTTTATTTAATATAGTCTTTTTTTTCTTCCCTACGCCCCATGATCCTAGATTCATAAGAAGTTTTCCTGTAACTGATCTTTGCTGCCTTCTTTCTCCACCACCTCTCTAGCCATATAACACATTCTCTAGCACTTCGTTCAGTCCTGGCTGAAAACCTGGTTGAAAAAGCTGAAGCAACATGCTTTCCACACTCTTCCACAAGGAGACCACCACACATCCTAATAAAACTCAGTGTCTGAACTTCCTTCTCGATACACGTACAAATGATATCTTTTCTCAATTCATCCTGTCTCTCCTTCTGGCAACTACCTAAGTATAATTTTTCTCTAATTTTAGTCTCTCTCTGTTCACTGCATATATAAATCACACCCTGACTCATTGTTCAGCCAATCTACAACATACACGTATAGCTGTTCCAGTCTTTCTTCATACATCAGTCCCTCCAAACTCTTAGCAGGCTCCCAGACTAAAATAATATCATTTTCTGTACTGTTTTTTCCCCAGCCTGTGTATACTTAATTCCCTTAACTTCCTTCATAATCCATCCCCTCCAAACTTGGTTAATGAAGCAAATAAAAGCAAAGAGAAGAGATTCCCTGAAAAGAATTGTTTCTCCCTGTCCCACAGTTACAGGGGAATGATACACAGATCTAAAGCAGCAGCATTGGGCAATTTCACACTCCACGTTTTCAATTTCATTTTGAGGCCAGTTTAGGGTAGGGACAATTTGAGTGTAATTAATTTAGATTTTGTGAGACAAGTAACTGCTTGGGGTTGTAATAAAGGACTGCCTGCTCCAGAATGAAGACACTAATCTCCTTGTCCAGCTGGGGATGGCACAAATTGATTTAATACTTTTGTGTTGTTTGGGGTTTTTATGGTTTTGTTTTGTTTTGTTTTTTTTTTTAGTTTTTGTTTTTCTATTTTGAAGAAAGAGTAATAATAATTGCAAATAATGATGAGTCAAGATCTCATCAAGCTCCCATATTTTCTGCGGACAGGTGCTCACGGATTTGGACATCTACCCAAACACCAGCAGCATGAAAGTCATGGTTAGAAATCTAATAAGAAAGAACTTTTCCACAAAAGCCCTATTACTTGCCAGGACCAAGCTGGGTGGGAAATAACGTTTTCCTCACAGATATTTCAGTACTTCTATTTCCATGTAGACAATGACAACACCTCATTTAAACATTACTAGGAAAGAAGTTAACAGTTTCTTTTTCCCCAGGCAGGTTGCAGGGGTTGCATGCAGAGCTAGGCAAGGAAAGGTCTTCTGACACTCAAAAGAAAACATCACTATAACAACAGGAGAAGACTAACGCTGACTACTCCTGGAAGAAGAATTATATGACCCAAAATAAAATAGCTTATAAATAGCTACAAAAGTCTGATGTAAAGGAATCAGACTTCAGGTTTGCTTGACATACATCGTTTGGGACAACTTCTGCCAAGGGAAGGAATTGACTCCCCCCTGTAAGCTCCTTCACATTCAGCATCCTACTCCTGTCCCAGCACTGCCACTGCTCAAAAGCTCCACATTGCCATTTGGCAGAGCATGAGCCTCACTGGGGTTCCTCCAGAGTTCCCCCTCCCGAAGCCTTGTGCCATTCAAGCAAAGATGGTGCCTTCAGGCTCCAGGTGTCCAAGGCTCAGGGCAGGTATGAAGTGCATCAACTAGAAAGGAAAAAAAGACAAGAATATCTAGGGGAAAGCTATGTTTACCCTAAATATGTACCTAATACATACATAAAAATAGAAGTGGGCTTTCTTCTTCTTTTTTTTTTTTTTTTTTTAGAAAAAAATCAAACTTCATACTTTTCTCTTGTGACTCTCAAGAACACTACTCCACAAACAAGTGAAAGCCTTTAAATGGCATTCCCATATGAAGCACGTGGGAGAGAAAGTAGAGTGAAACTTGAAGAATTTAGAAAACATGCTATTGTACTGTGATATTTAGTGAAAGAAACAATACATTTATTTGAAAGTTTTTTTATTTTTAAATTGAAATAATATTAACAAGAATACTCGAGCTCTTGTTTAGGAAATGAGAGTTAACATTGAAGGATTTAATGGCCCTGGGGAGAGGCTAAAGCTCTTAACAGTTCATTTCCAGGTTTCCTAATATCTGAGGGATTTTTTAAATGCTGCAATTTATTTGTAAAATAATAGAAAATGTTCTAGGGAAAGTTTGAGATAGTAATTAAACTCCACAGAAAAATGCTACCTATATTTCTTTATACAAAAAAATATTTTTATATGGGTAGATTCCACACACACAAATATAAATTACTGATCCACCTGGCCTATGATTACATGTGTATACTCAAGAGAAAAGCAACACTGACATACAATACAGGCTTTTATTCTCTATATCTGTGACCTACCTTTTTTCTCCCTCTCCAGTTTTTACAGCAGATTTATAGTTTGAGGACACATTAAATTTAGTTCATTATTTGTGAGCTACACAGAGCTTTCATTTGGCAGCAAGAGGAAACAAAGTACCAAAAGGAAAAGAAGTAGATTAATCGTGTCCTGAATAAAAATACTAAAAGCTTGAAGGGGAACTGCTGATTTTTATTTTTTTAAGATCAAACTCATCTTTGCTAATCACGAGATTAGTCTAAGAAACATTTAAGCTATTACTATCATCAAATGCATTTTCAGAGAAATGAAAATGTCTTGTGAATTTATATCAACTGCACATCATTTTGGAGGGGAAAAAAGGGATATAAGTCTAACAACAATGAATTGTACTCTTTCAACATTTGCAGATCAAAATGCATCTTTCTTCCCTTCTAAGCATCATTTTGTTTGGAATTTCACTTCTTTTCATATAACCATTCAAAAGGAACTTTTCCTTTTTTTTTTTTTTTCTTTGTTTTCTACTGAATTTTTCACACAAAGGCTCTAAAAAGTTCTGATGTCATCCCTAATGGAAATGAATCAAATTTCCATCTGAAAAATGAGGTTTGCATTCCCCATGCATCTCTATTATTTAACCTTTGGAAACCTGAGAGTGAAAGCGCTTTCCTTTTAATTACAGATGTTCTGCTTTTAGCAGCACTGTCTCAGTGTCTTTGACTTTGTCCTGGTTTTCAGCATATATCTAGGTGCTCAGCTTATCCAACTAGTTTTGGCTTCCCTCTACCTGCAGCATCATTTTGCTACACTCTGACCTATAGCTAGATCCCTTCTCTAGTGCTTTATACCCATTTGTGGTATTTTTACTGTGCTAGGCAGCTGAACACCACAACCACTCTCTCACTCCCCCTCCTCAGATGAGGAGGGGAAGAAGTAAAGGAAAGAACAACTCACGGGTTGAGATAAGGATAATTTAATTAAAGGAAAAACAAATTAAGGAAATATTATTAATTAAATAATTCAACTAAAGGGAAAAAAGGGAAAGGGAAAGAGGGAGGGGGAAAGGGAATAACAAAACAAGTAAAGGCTATGTGGAACTGCAGAGGATAGAAATTACTCTCTAATTCCCACAAATGAGCGATGCTTGACTATGTCCTTGAAGCAGGGCCTCAACGCACGTGGCCGGTGTTCGGGAGGAGGACAGACGTTTTTGCAATGAGAGCCCACCCCTCCCCTCTTCTTCCTTTTTCCCCCTTTTATTGCTGAGTGTGACACCATATGGCATGGAATATCCCTTTGGTTGGTTTAGGTCAGCTGCCCTGGAGATGTTTCTTTCTCACTTTTTTTGCCCACCCCCTAGGAGGGTTAGAGAGAGTCCTGATGCTGTGCCAGCACTGCTCAGCAGCAGACACAACACCGGTGTGATACCACTGCTGTTCTAGCTACAAGTGCAGAGCGCGGCACTGTCTGGGCTGCTGCAGGGAAAGGTAACATCCCAGCCAGACCCAGTACACCATTGACCAAGTTTCAACATGCTTGCTCCCCACTGAAATGCCAAGTAACACCACTGCCAAAGCAGCATAGCCCAAGCATGGAAAAATCACCTCAAAGTTCAGCACTGAAACAGAGAGAGTGTATCTTGGAATCTTGGAAACCTGACAAAAAAAAAAAAAAAAAAAAGGAAGGGGACAAGGACTTATGAAGCAGGGCTGGCAAGTTGGAGGAAAAGTTCTAGCTTTGGTGTGAATGGGAGGTGGAAATGCAAGGTAGTAAAGGAAGTAGTGGAAAATTCAGCTCTATGCTGTGTAAGAAAAGAAAGGAGAACCTGGCCCAGAAAGGATCAAGGGTTTTAGGTTTCAGGTTAGTTTCACACAGCCTTTATAGAGATTTTATTACAGGCATAGCCTTATTTCATAGATTATTCTTCCCTATCATTTTATTTCTATCAGCATGGCTACCCTGTGTGAACAAGTCCCAGAGAAAGTAGCACGGGACGCAAAGATAAAGGAAAATATAATCACACTCCTCTTCCAATATTTTCCTGGGTGCTGCTTGTGCACCATTATGTTACTATAAAGCTGAACAGGACAAGCAGCTTTAGTAAAGCAATGAAACCAGGCAAAACTGCAAAGAGACACTTCTGCCAAAAATGATGGTCACCAGCTATACTATAAGGCAACCCAAGACAATTTCTGTTACTACCCTTTCTACTTTCATTATCAGCAAGTTGACTTTCCCTCTTACTAAAAAGAAAAAGAGTCTGTCATTACAAAACATACCAGTCAGCCACATGGTGTGGTCATTTTTTTAGACATGAATCTAAGTCTCTTCCAACACAGTAAGTGTCCTAAATCTGAACAACAATTTATTCTTCCTTTAAGATACATATAAATTTACATTATTTCCTTTTCTGCAGCTGCTCCTTTACCTCCTAGTTCTGGGAAGAAGTGATAGAAGGCAATATTTAAAGTATAACGAAGAGAAGCCCAGCCCAGATTTCCAGTCTCAGGTCTGCAAACACAAGATACTGGTTTGAGTGCTTATCTGAACTGAAGCTGCATTTGCAGCCTTGAAGGTTTCCTCCCAGTCTCTTAACACAGAGCATCCTCATCAACCATCTACATCCATATAGTGATAGGACTGAATTTCTGCTTTTAAAAAAAACTTGGGAGAGAAGTAAAGTAATTTTAAAAACTGGAATGGGAACAGATGTCACTGGCCACAAGTGCTTTGCGGTCCTCTGGACATGTGGTCCTAATTCCTTTTCAAGGTGTCAGCACCAAGACGAGGACCAGATAAATGTTTATTTGTAGGACTCAAATGTTCATTTGTGCAGCCATTCTTACACTCTGCCCCACAACTGCAGGACTTGCTCCTCTGAGAGGAACTAATATAGGGGCTACTGAACCCCCTCAGCCATCACTTCCAAGCCATCCAGCCCCATCAATGTGACTGCTGCAGCTCCCAATGCTTGGCATCACTGCTGGCAATCTCATCAGAAACTAAAGGGACTGAACTAGTGGTGAGGAGAGTCCCCCTCAGTAAAGTGGTCTCTCCAGCACTCAAGTGCGGCACAGGGTGTCTGTGCTGTACCAGTTTCCTGGAACTAAACCCAGATCTCAGTGTACACACATCATCTGGTCAATTTCTTCTGATGCCAAATTAGACAGATTAAATGCAACGCTTTGTAACAGCTGAACAGGTGGGATTAGAGACATGAGCACCGAGGAGAGAAACAGCAAAAACATATGCAAATGACTATATAGTTATTGTTCGGGGAAAAACAGGGAAAGCAGAAAATCTAAATATTGTCTGCAAAGTCTAATCAGATGCAATATTAAAGAGCACAAACTTGAACAAAACAATCAGGAAATCCAGATGTTACATTTTCAGCAGCATACCTCCACCTGATGTGTTACCTAGGGCAAGATTTGTGGCACTTCACTTGAAGCATCAAGAGCCTTCTTCAGTAATCAGTGTGGAGACATAGGACTGCCCTACAAACATTTCATTGCACTCCAAGGTGCATGGGGATGAACTGTCCTCAGGTGGTGCCTCCTTCCCCACTGATGCAGTGTGATGCCTAGACCTACAGCTAGCAGGTAGCAAACTTTCAGATGCATGTTAACGGAGATGAAGGCAGCCTACGGTGCACATTGTACAATGTTTCTATCGGGGGGTGGGGGCATCAATTCAGGCTGGAAAACCTTTTTTTTTTTTCTTTTTTTGCCTGTCATTTCGTGTCTCAATTCACCAGCTTTATAGAACATTATGAAGTTAATTTCACACATGGACCCAAATTTCCTCACAGACACACTTATCAAAACCTCATTGAAGGTTAAACTGAATTTATCATGCTCCTCCAGGGAAGGTGGTTCAACTGAGGAATTTTTTGCTTTAACCAGAGAAGGCGTCAGTGGTTTGCACTCTTCTTTAGGTTCGCATTGGTGCTACTGATCGCAAACACACAGGGAGCACAACAAAACTCTAAGTGCAGGTTTGAACCTGTGAAGTGCTGAGTGAGTTCGATCACAGCTGACTGCTGTGAGCATTGAAGGGATGCTGAAAGAAGCAGTGTGTGCTTACAGGATGAAACCCCAGCCACACAACTCATTTGCAAACTACATGACTAAGGGTAAGTAAAAGAAAAGCCTCTATCAAGGACCTCTGTGGAAAATAGATTTTTAAGGACTTACCAGTCAGACTTCAGCATTTTCAGGAGAATATCAATGTATTTACTCTCCACCATATTTTAATTCAATTCATCAAACAAATATTATCCATTAAAGATTACGCACCTGTGAATAGAAGCTCTAAAGGTCATCCTTTTCGATTTATGCTGAAAAGAAATCTTGGCCTTTCCTAAAGCCACAGATCTTTGTATGTATCCTGCTTCTCCTGCCTGCAAAACTATGAAAAAGGGATCTTGATAAAACAAAGATCTCTAATTATAAGGCTTCACCTTTGAGCTCCCAGTGGGCTGCCTGCCTGCCAGAAAGCTCTTTAGAAGCAAGCTGGTGGAATACCCAGGGTGGCCGCACGAGATGCCACCTTCCCAAGGAGAGACGAGAGAGAATTAAAAAGAAAAATCTTTGCCAAGTTCAATAGGCCAAATTCCTCTTTGAATTACAGAGGCGTAAATCTGATCTAATCCTACCATAGGCGATGGTGCTGTGCTGGATTTACACTGCAGGAATCGGAAATCGGAACTTGGCCTGCCAGGCTCAAAATCGCAAGGAACTTTTCCCAGTGCTTGGGATGTCTGGCAACAGAGACACTGATGCTTGTTCAAAGAGGATATAAAATGCCACCATAAGGATGAAATGCAGCACTAAAACTAACACTCTAGACCTGTCTTGCACAGACATTGACAACCATGCAACGCAGGAGAGCAATGAGACACAGAGTTGTTGCCTAATTCTTCTAAAGAAATAAAAGTCTCATTGCGGGTAGAATGGGGCATAATGACTTTATCACGACTGTAACTACTGAAGGACAGAGAAATAAATGCCTGTGATTCTATTACTCAATGCCTACTTTAGTTCAAAGACTGATCTGAGAAAATAACCTGCATATTAAATGTACATTTGGCAACTGAAGAGTTGGTCAAAAGAGTGAGAAAATATCTTGTGATTAACCTATTCCCAGCTACTCACCTATGATAAACTACACTGAATTAGTTACTTACAAGGTAAATAGAACAGAAAATGCCTGATTTCTCAAGTCCATTAGATCTCTTTCTGAGGAAAAGTTGCCACATTGGCCAGCTTACTTCCCCCCCTTCACTCAATTACACCTGATTCTGCTTAGTTAAATCTCTCAGATTTGCTGAAGAGTGACCTGCAAAAGGAAAAGACTGTCAGCTTGATCCCCAGATTGTTTCTTTATGAAAGCGTGGTCAAGAAGTTCTTCTCAATAAAGGGGCTTTCTTGCACCAAGCCTGCAGGGAAGAGGGCAGCTCTTGGATATTCCAGCCAGCCCACAGCAGCTCGGAGGCCACTGTCAGCTGCACTGGCTGGCCCAATGCACACTCAGGCATGAATTTCTGGGTCCCCTGCTCCTCCTGCTGAGATTTCTGTCAGGTCCAGCTGTACACCATGCATGCTCTCCTAAGCTGATAGTTACCAGCTGGCCAAAGATAGTGCTCTCTGCATCTTGCCATGTTCCAAAGCAGTGGCAGGAAGGCCTGTCTGTGCAGTTAACTGCCAAGAATACTAGCTTGGCTTGGGGAAAACAGTGAAGTGTCAGTGATATAACGGAATAAAATAAAGTGGAAACAGCTGGACTGGTTCAAACCAGTTATTTGCGTTAGCTAACACCTATTTAACTTCAGGAGCTAATGAACACTTCTGAGAGACGATAGCTTTATTAAAGATTCAATTATTTTTCAATTAAGATGTAAGAGCTGTATTAAGCATCTCTGAAAATGCCACAACGTCCTCCAGCTCTGTTCAGGGAAAACCCAAGCTAGCATTCTTGGCACTTCCAAGGTAAAACACCGGTAAAAATAAAACCTTAAAAAAAAAAATCTGAATTGTCAGAGGCTCTTTACACTTCTTAAGGAAGAAGAGAGCTCATTCTTTTGCAGCTCTCTTCTATCTGCTCCTTTCCCTCCTTGGTTTTTCCTCTGTTGCAGATAATTCCACATGATTAATAGGCTCTTCTCAGCAGTGCTACACACAGTTAGCTCTTTTAATCTCTCTTTGAATCTGAGTCTCTCTAATCCCCCAGCCCTTTGGCCCCAGGAGGCTCCACCTGAGGATCACAGACTCAGATAGTTCTCTCTGTTTTAAGTTTCAATCTGCAGGTTTACGACAGAAGAAAGTTCAAATTTACCTTATCTGCCATGATCATAGAGGAGCCTCCATGGATGCCCAGGATGGGAGTGAGAGTCTGGGCAGAGATGAAGTCCAGGATCTGAGCAATGGCTTCCTGGTCTGTGTCATCAGCAAATACCACCCCTTGAATCTTCCGATCTGACATGAGGTCACAGATGCGGGTGATGATGCTCTTGGGATCTGTCTCATTCATGGCCACCAGCTCCACCCGGGGCACCACTGAGAGGTGATGGAAGTCATCTTTCTCGTGTGCATCTTTGATGGCCACTTCGTCTGAGGTCCCCACCAGGATGACTGCAATGCCAATGCTCGGGTGGCTTTTCTGTGCATGGGCCCCGCTCCCTGTTGTCACGAGGACTGCCAGCACCAGCCAAAACTTTGGAGAGTAGCACTCCACCCTGGGCCTCATCTTCAGCTCTTACACTCCCTAAACAAAGAAGAAATAAAAGGAAGGGGGGAAAGTGAGAGAAAGTGATTAATTGATAAATCAATCATGCACTCAACCCTTTCAGGCAGATCAATCGATTCTCCTCAGCCGCTGCCATCCTCCCACCAACCCTTCTTGCTCAATGTCCAGTCCTTCAGCTGCATTCAGGACTCTATTAAATAGTCAGAGGAACTCAAACTGAGTCCCAGTCTCTACCTCAGAGTTTGGAGTCACCTCAAAGAACAGCTGTCAGCAGAAGATGGGATCATGTCATCTCTCAGGTCCCATGTCACACTGAGACCAACGACAAAACTGATTGAGAATTGTCCTTTGACAGCTGTTCAGCTGTCTTCGTGAAACTAATTGCTTATGTCAAGCCCATGTCTAAGTACTTGCCCTCAACACAAAGGAATTATTGATGCTTGTGATCGGTTTGGCCTTCAGCTGGAGGTATAGCAGAGGCTGAAGGGACCAGGCAGACAGGACACCCTTTTACTTCCTCAGCACAGTGCCTCTATAATAAATCTAGGACAATTGTCAAGGCCATTAGACAGATGTGGGCGTAAGTTACTCTGTGTATGCATTGCATACAGCCTTCCTACTAAAAGAATATACACACTGCTCCAGTCCGTAGTAGTTTGTCAGTCATATGCCTTTCACCAACACAACATCCATTTATTTTTAAAATGCCAGGAACACAAGATTTCCTAATGGTCATAGCTAAAAATGGACCAGTGTAACATGGGGAAGACATTCCCTTCAAGACCCACGTACCAAGTATTTTTGCTAAAAAGGAGAAAAACCCACAGAGCTCATAAGGTTCACCATCAGCTACCACAGCCAGGGATGTTACAGGAATCTTCTCCCTGAACACGTCCACTTTATTTTGTGATCACAACAGCAGAAATGGAAAAACCCAATGAGGTCATCTCTCCAGCCCCTGCCTGAGCAGGACAGCTCCCTGTGGGATTGTTCCTAGCTCTTTCTTTACTCAGTCTTGTTTTAATAATACCTCACATTTCCACAGCTCTTTTCATCCTCAAGGCACTTCACAGACACTAATGAATTAATACTTGCAGCATCTATGAGAAGTAAGCATTATCGAAGTCCTCTGTTTTTGTCCCCAGACCAGGAGCAGTGGCCATTCCTGTGAGAGGCAGCACTGCTCAGCACGCCCATCCAGGGCCACTTTGCTGTCGCAGGTAGATGCCAGGCATTTCAAACTAGAAAAGACTTTCTATCAGCTCTTCATGCCCGTAAATCTGGTCATGAACAGCCAGGTACACTTAAAATAAACATATCTGCCCTGTATTTCTTTGCAGTACATCACTGACCCTCTAATCCTGGGGACCAAGAAGCTGGAACCTTCCATACCCTTCACTGCTGCACGTCTCTCTGTCAAGTGGATAGAAGGCTGAAGCAGCAGGGACAAAAACAGCAGGATTTTGGGGGGAAGTTGGAAGTCCATCCAACAACCCCACTGAATGCCAGTCACCCCCAGAGAGAGGGCACAGGGGACTCCATCATGCCCTGCCCAGGAGAACACAGAGGCTCAGTGCCTGCTCCCTCATTGCCATGCTAAGCAGAGGGAACGTATCCTGCATTATTACCAGATAAATACCCACATAATAAAATAGATAATAAATATGCACTGGAGGAACCAAATCCACTTAGGAGGCTGAAAGGAACCACGGGTACAAAGCAGCAATCGATTCTAAACTCTGACGGATCCACTTTCTGAGAGATGCTCACAAGAACCAAGGGACTTCAAGAGTTTGGCAAAATGAACAGCTAACTTCATTCCAGCAGGACTGTTATCCTCCAATTACGAGTCACTAAATTAGATTCCTTCACAGTGAAATGCAGTCCCCACTCCTGCAATGCTTTATTAACTTTAATGCACTCTATATGCTCCCTGTCTCTCACTCTCTTGCTCAGTCCCTTTAATGTTATATTTGCTCTCTTTAAAATATGTCTCCTGCGATCTCTCTGCAGAGTCTCACACTGTATATTACGCTTGGTTAGGCAATGGCTAGCTGTGATGCCCAGGGAGCAGAGTGTAGATTTTTCCTAGCCCCTCTCCCACCAGGAATACTTTACAGCGCCTTCCAACACAGAGCTCAGAGAGCAGCAATGCAGGAGCTATGCAGGCAAATGAGGCAGCTGTCTGCTTTCACACCCGAATACAGACTTTTCCCACAGGGAAAAATGCTGGCCAAGAAACCCGTTCCCTTCTCTTCACTTGCACCAAAGCCAATAAATGTCTAGCATCTACCTTCAATGGCCAGCAGATGAGAACATAGATCCTGAAGAGCACTTAAGTGCCAACCTACTGCATGTCTGGCTCAGGGGATGTGCCCCCCAGACAGATCTCTTCAATACAAGATGATGGAGTTCCCTGTAAAGCACAAGATATTCAGCCTTCAGCCAGAGACACAGGGAGCAGCCAGGCCTAGGAAAAATCTAATCTGAAGAGGTCATCAGTGCCTCCACAGCTGACCTGGTATCTCCCTCCAGTTTGGAATCTTGGCCATGAGCTCCCTCCAAGAGCAGGTAGAGAGATGCCTGTGTCCACCCAACCACCCAAGGCACTTTTCATCTGTCTCTTGCTCACATATAAGTTCTCTGTCACGCTCACTACATGTTTGAGGAACACAGATGGCCCACATGCCAGGAGCCAGCATCTGTCTGCAGTAATTACAGGTACCTGGTCCAGACTGGGCCCCCTGGCAGGACAGGATGCAGGGATGTGACAAGGCAGAATGCCAATAAATCACACCCAAAACAGGGCTGGTGGTACCCCATTAGCTCCACCAGTCAGCCCCAGCACACTCCCACAAGGCAGCAGCAGGTTCACAGCACAGAGTTGCACTGCTCAAGTGCAGGCTGTTGGAGATAGGAATGGGCATCCTGGCACCAACCCCACCTCTCCTTCCTCCTCTGGTCTGGCTCGCTGTCAGCCCTTTTTGAATGTATGCTAATAAAGCGAAGGCGTACACAACCACAGTCTTATTGTAAGATTAAAGTGACCCCATAACTACTGTGAAAAGGTCTTTTAGCATACACGGTAACAAGTTTTATCCATTAATTTTGGCAATGTTTAAGTGCAAATGTTTGAGACACCCAAACAAGGAAACACTGGAGGCACTATAGGGACCCTCCTTGAGGGCTGTCTTCTTCTTTCCAGTGAGCATTTGCAAATTCACATAGAGAAATTCATAAGCACGTGACAAGGTTGCAGTTGTAAAACAGGAAAATTGCCCTTAGTTGTTTCAAGTCTATTCCTAGACTCTAATTTCACCAGTCAAGAACGACTTTGAAAATGTGCTAGGATGTTTTATGACAAAATATTTTACATGAGTAGTTTCTTCCCTTGCTGGTGATGTGGGGCAGCATAGTGTCTGGAAGGCTTTTCTGTGCTTTTGCCACTCCAAAACAATTCAGCAATTCCTAAACTCCAGTCTGGCCAGCAGCATCTTTCACATGTTATTCCATACTATTATACTCTCCCTTACTCCCTGGTATACAATATATGTCAGGGATATTAGACAAAGTGGTTTTACAGACATATCTATATTTAGGTATAAACATGCCTGTAAAACCATTATACCTCTATAATCTCATTTTACTTACCAATAAAACACATCCACCACTATAGAGGAATGCAGCATCTACTTAATGCTGCAGAGCAGCGTTACACAATCCCTGTTAAAATGAGGAGGGAGAGTTAACTTTCCCCAATTGAAAATGCAAGAGTAATGTAGGTAGTCAGACAGTAATTATTCGAATTGGAATTTGGCCAGGACCAAAGGTTAGATTGCTTTAAAATATCATCAGAACCTTATTTGACACTGCATTTTATGTGGATCATATCTAAGATAAGTATTAATAGAAAATTATTAGGCTGCACAGGCAAAAATACAGCTCAGCATTTAGAGATATTTCTGGACTATATTTCAAAATACCGAAAGTACACAAATAGGTCACTGTGCATTCAGCCAGGCAAACTGTAAATAAAGTGCTGCTCAGCGTACAGCAAGGCGAGATGATCTTTAGGTGGGATAAAGAAACTGAAGCAGAAGGTGGGCTGGTCCCAGGAGCTTGGGGTCAGTCCTGTTGTGTGTTGATGCTGGTGCCTCCACCCACTGCGGCTTTGCCATATGGGCAACAACATGCAATGGCCCCTCGTGAGGGTATTTGCAGGCCCCAGAACCCCACTCCCAAGCTAAATATAGCAAAAAGAAAGGAAGTTCTGTAATACTGTGGTCTCAGGCTAAAAACTGCCTTAAAAGAAACTTTCCTAATATGGAGGAAGATGATGGATGAGATAGGAGGCTGAACAGCATCAGCAGTGTGAAGGGAACTTTGTAGGGAAATGGGCTTTACACTGGAGGAAGAGCATCACCTACAACTTCCAGCCTTCCCTGTGAAGCCATGGGGAGGTTCATACCAAAGTGCTTTCTAGACTCTGCCCGCTTGGAGCTCTAATGAGGTCACAGTTAGAGGACTTCAAGCCATAGAAACTGAATTCAACAGCTAGTTTTGCATCTGTACCAACCATAATGCTAATTCTCAACCCTACCCTTCCCTGATCACTAGCCCAATTCCGATATTTACCATCACCCATGACTCAGCTACTACCTACAGATGTCCTATGATCTCTAGTGTTACTGGAGACAGTTTGAGCATTGTTGAACAATGAATCAGAAACCAACCCTCATGTTTCCAGCCCTCATTGGTGGTAAGAAGAAATCCACCTCAGCTGTGAGATACTCTAGAAAGCTGGCAGGTGTTTTGTGCCTTGTATCTAACACACCACCAGGGAACAGCACAGCACACTAGGAGCCGTAACATTGCACTAGACAAGCTACTGGGTTGTCCGGCAAGAAAATACCTGTATGTTTGGACCAGAGAGCACCACTTCTATGTTAATTAACTACAGAAGACTGCGGTTTTGGTCTGCTACCTGCCTTACAGGTAAACTGCAGGAGCTGAGAAGACCCATGAGAAGAAAGGTGCAGGACTGATTTAAGCCCCATAAACTGTTACTCCTAAAAGCTGGGGTGTAAGGCTGTAAATCAAACCCTTCTCCAACTCACTGATTTTTGGCAATCCAATTTCAACTGAGGACAGTGTCCCATTCTTAAGGTTAATGCCACCTCCCCACTCCAAACACACTGCATGCAGTCTACCTCTGAAGAAGCACTCCTCCCTTCCTAATGCTGCATTGTCCTACCACAGCTTCAGCCCAGGCTATTTGTACACTGACAGCTCCTGCGCTGCTGTGCCACATATTACTGCTCACCAGGTAGGTGACATAAGTGTGCATAAATCTTCTGGCTCGTGTCCCTGTTGTTCCAGGAACTTTGTAAACAGAGACAAAGACGAGAATGAATCTGGGGCACAAAGGATGTATCCTGGAAGCACCTGCACACTCCAGGTACTGATAAACAGAATGAATGACACTGCAGGAAAATATCTGCATGTTCAGAGCAGGAATGCAGGGTAGTCTACAGGTATCAGAAAGTTCCATGTCCAACGATGAATGAAAGAGCAATGCAGCACCTGGACCAGAAGGGTTCATTATAGCGACTTACTGAACTCCCTTGCCATCCCCCCAGGAGGAAAGTGGTATGTAGGCTCAGTTCTATTCACAGTTTATTTTCTTTTAACCTGTTTGTTCTTTATTAAACCAGGTACAAACTCCTCCCTGGCCTAGGTAGTGTCAGATTCATCCCATAGATCGCATATTTACTCCTCCCCATCTCCAAAGCCTAGATAGCTTCTGTTTAAGTCTATCCATTCAACAGGTCTATCCAAGGATAAGGTCCAAAAAGCACTTCCCCTTTTCCTGCCCCACATAAAGGAGTAGTTCCCTCCCTACACTTGAGGCGGTACAAGGAACACTTTGATCATCAATTAGACCCAAATCATTCCCAACAGATTAAGAACTGTGTCTCATTATTGTAAGCTTGCCCAAGGGTAAATTCCCAGTGTCCTTCCCACTTCCTCCCACCCACATATTTTACATATCATGGGGATAGCTGATACAGCCACAGCCTCCGAGCTTCTGTTAAGTCCAACATCAAGTAATTCAGAGAAATTACACGTGAAAATCCTTTGCTTAATAGTCTTGCCCTTCCCCCAGTCACTTCAGTATCACTGTCTGCAGCATCTGCTTTAGCACACTACCTGCCCTGAAACAACTCAAACAATAGGATTACCACCACTAGAAGATGACTCCAAGGATCACATTTAGAAGTGTTTCTCTAAACTCAGCCTAAATTTTCCCTTTGCTCAGCTATCCTGTTACTTCAATAATATCTCCTTCATTCAGCCTAAACAATTTCTCCCTCTTGACTCACCATTTCCACCCTGAAAACGCTTGTAAGATGGTTATCTGATCACCCCTTGGGACTTTCCTCTGCTGCAGCAGAAGTTCAGCTGTGTTCATGTCCCTCTTAAGCTAAGCCCCTCGGGCCCTCAGCAGGATGAGGGAGGGAGGAGGAAGGTAGCAGCCAGGCCAGGGAGAGCAGGAGTGAGCCTGACCTGCTTCCCCAGCCTGGCATACAAGTGCAGAGCAGCAGGAGCCGGTGTAACACACAAAAGCCATTAAGAGAGACAGCAGGTCAGTCTGGCATTGCCCAGTGCCAATTTCTAAATGCCAGGGCAGAGAGGCTTGGCACGGCCATCACTCTCCACAAGCCTGGCTGGCAGAGCCAGGCTGGAGCCATTGCTCCCCTGCCAGGCTCTCACCCCCAGCACCCTGCTTGGACAAGTTTAGAGGGACAAGATCAGCCCCCCTGCCAGAGGGGAGGAAGTGTCCTCACCGCCTGGAGGGGTCAGATGCCGCTCCATGCACGCTCCAGTTCAAACAGGGGTTTCAAGGCTTTCAAGAGGTCTCTTCACCATGCAGTTTCCCACTTCTGACCATTGCCTGCCCCATCTCAGGCTCAGAGCAAATCATCCAAAGCAAGGGATGCATCTCTGTGTGCGCAGCTCCTCCAAAGGGATTTCAGCATGGTTAAAAGCAGCTTTACCTCCTGGCACGCAGGACTGAGGAAAGTTGGGTTTAAACATACAGCAGAATGCCGCACCCAGAACACCAGTTTTTCTAAATAAATCCAACTGGAGCAAGTTGGTGGTCCATGCTGCAATCCCTTCCTTCCTTGATTCTCTGCTTCAACTTTTCATTTCCAAGCAGAAATCAACAGCATATTAACAATCTGAGTACATTAAAGTCTAGGATTTCCAAAAGCTAGGGATTTAAATAACTCCAATCCATTAATAACCATCAAAAAAACACACCTTTAACTTTAGTTAGATGGTTTGGAGAAACATATCCTCTGCACTTCTGATTACTTGCCATGTTAATTTGAGGTTTTCCAACAAACTCCACATTTTATGTACATTGGCAGATTGTGACACTGAATTTCAAGAAGTTTAGTAGAAAAAGTGTTTACTATCAAGGATTGAAATACTTTCCATTCCCCAGGATCTCTCAGGCACTGCATTCAGTCCCTGTTCATTCCCTGAGTTATTTTCTTAAAGACAAAATACACAGAGCAGGCAGGTGAAGGCTGCTCTGTCTGCTGAAGGCAGCTGCCAAACACCATGCCAAAGCTGAAATCCCATTGACTACTTAAGACCGTCTCTTGATGTCCTTTGTCCTTTTATGCCACATATAAACACTGTAAAAGCTAAATCACAAAGGTTTCTTAAAACATGAAATAAGTAGGAAATAATATATAGGTTTTTTTTTTTTTTTTTTTAAGGCAAATCAAGTGATTCCTTGTCTTTCATACTAAGAATCCCCAGAAGGACATCTAAACCAGAGGGATACAGCCTTAAACTTCATCTCTACTTTGGATACAGCCATCTAGTGTGCTGACAATCTCCTCAGATATAATGTATGACATTGGGCAAAGCTTTAAAGCATTAACCAGCCTGTCTCTTAGAAAAGATCTTCATGGGTGCGTGAAGACCATGCAGCAAGGGCAATCTAGGAGAAACTCCTGGCACTGTCTCTGCTGCTTGTAGCACCATGGTAGCAAATCTTAAACAGCCTTAAGCAGAGTGCCTGAGCTCACCAGACCTGATCGGGCCCTCAAAGGTGTCATAGACAGCAGAAACAGCAGAAAAGGCGGTTGAGGCCTGAAACATCAAGATGTGAGAGGGTCAAAGAAGCTGCTACATGAATGCAGAGGGACATAGAGTGGGAATTATGTTTTGTGAGCTGGTCCAGGGCAAAGCCACAGTGCTAAACACTGATGGGCACTGGTCAGTGTTTCGCAAACTGCCAGCATCTCTCAGGAGCTTCATGGCCTCTTGATTTACACTGGTATGCAGCACTGTGGAAAGTAGGGTTTTGTCACTAAGTGACCCTGCAATAAGGTCAACCTTGCTCGTGAAATGAGCCAGGAAATTAATTGGAAGTTGAGAGGGACAAAAAGGTAAACCACAGCAATCAGAGCCAAAAGTGGTTGAGAGCTGGCTCTGGTGAGGCCACTAGAAAGGATGGATGAGTACTCAGATAACTTTGTTCTCAGGTCTGCTTCTTTATAATTGCCTATCCCTTGGCAAAGTCATGTCTTCCCTTTTCCTTATTCTGATTCTCAGTAAAGAGTTTTTCTGTTCTTATCGCTACTTTAAGAAAAGCGAAACAAAATCTACCCAGGCGAAGTAACAGGGGAAACACAATGTGTGACACCAAAAAGAATGCCATGCAAGATGCTTGGAGTTTTCGTTCCCAACCCAGCAGTATCTTAAAAATCACTAATCCCTTTAGAAAAAGTTGATCCTTACAAATAAATACTAAAGTCAGGATGAAAGTGGAATTGACAATTGCAAGTCAGGTGTTTTTTTGTGTGTCCTCATTTTCCTTCTCCTTTTCCTGTTCCTTCTTTCCCCCTTCATTTTTCCCACCCCATAGTCTCTCCTTTCCTTGTATTTCTCTCTCTCAGTTCAATGTCCAGTAAGGCACTGGCCATCAAGCCACTGGATACAGTATGTTTTCACACTACATTAGTGCTGTGCACTAGACCATGCAGCGCCTGCGATTGTATGACAGGTCATGGCCAATTCATCTTACAGAGACCTTCAATCAATAGCATCCAGAAAGCTTTCCTGGCTGGAGGAACCCAGCCCAGCAGTTGCTGACCTCTCCCTCTGCTCAGCAGTCCATCATATTTATGGAGTTGCAGTGACAGAAACTTATACAAGAAAAGCCACATCTGGACCACGGCTCGTCACTGACTGTTGATGCTGCAGGGATGGGAAGGCCCAATCCAGCACAATAAAACAGTTTAGATTTAGCCGAGCTGAATGCCCTTTCCATGCATCTTTTCTCACCAGATTCCTCTCCTCTCTTTTCTCCAGCTTGTCATATTCATTCATGCTGGCTGCTTCAGCCCCCTTTCCCCAGCAGCTCACCTAGCTATTCATTCCTCCACAAAGCCTACAAGGATGTACCTGCAAATTCCTCCTCCCAGCCCAGCTCCATCACCAGCTTCCTCAAGGTGCAGCTCCACTCCTTTGGGCCACATCTTTTTACACATAAGTTACTATAGGTTACAATTGGAGCAGGAAAAAAAAATTGACAGAAAGAGCAAGAAGGAACAACCTCCAAAACCAAGTAACAGTCACAGTAAAGAATACACTGTCAGTAAATAAAAATTCATCCCATGAAAAAGTATAGCTGGGAGTTACTTATGCTTTAAGGTCAGGTTACACCTTTAGAACACCATAAAGGGGCTTAAGTATAAAAGAAAATCCAGAATTTCAATATCCCCATAAACTTCCTTCAGTCTACAATGCATGCCCAAGTCTATTATCCTACTCAGCTTTCTGCATCCATCCATCACTTATCTCTAATCCATATTTTGTCCTCCATGGCTCCAGTCACTCCATTCCTCGCTCTAAGCACTGCTATATTCTTGATCCATCCATGGTACCTCTTAGCTCACTTGCATTCACACTATTAGATATCTGATTTTAAATCTTAAAAGCATGGAGGGAACAAACCACAACAAGTGAAGGCTGGTTCTAATCCCTTACACAACCATCCAAATATCAATAAGCATTTTTTGAAAGTGTAAACACCATTGTTTTCTTCCTCACCCTTTGCCTTAGTCTCCTCATCAGAAAGACAGAGATGCATCTTCTCTGCTTCACAGAGCTAGAAGGTTTAATTATTTATTGTATTTAAAGTGCTTTTGGCTCTCAAGTGATAGAAACTACAGGAGTTGAGATTATTATTATTGCTTTCCATTGCACTTCCCTGAAGGCAGCAATGTCTTCTTGTGAGATCATACCCAACATTACTCACAGGATCCCAAGAGAGTGTATTAAAACCTGTCTGTCCAAGATCTTCAGGACAATAAATCCTAGTTTAGCTTGGAGCAGAGAGAAAGGAATTGCTGTAATACCATAAATAGTTATTGGTTTCCAAGCAAAACCCTTGATACTCAATATCGACTTTGCCACATTAACTCAAACTGCAAAATACTGCTGATCAGTGGTTTCTGAGGAAACAACACATTGTCAGCAAACGCCAGTTTGTTAAGCCTGTTCTCATGAAAATATCTCAACTCATGATGTATTTTCACCTACTCCAAAGCAGCTTCCCGTCCAGGCAAGGAAGAGCAAGAGCTAAGCAGAGCTTTGGAGGGCAAAGCAGAGCTGCAGTTGGTAGCCAGTCTCTGGTGTATGGTCTGGAGATGCAGCTCTTTGTGGCACCAGGTGCCATTCTTCTGGCACTTTTAATCCAAACCTGGACACCTGTTTCATCAACAGATCTGCCCTGGGGGCCTGCCATGGATCCAAGGAGTCTGGTTCCAGCAGCTCCTGGACTGTGGAATCGTAGGGCCCAGCTCAGTCTTAATTCACTTACAGAAACTCAAAGTACAAGATCTCTTTGCTGGGGGTCTCAGAAGTGGAGACCCTCAGAACCTGGGTTTAACAGACCTGGGGAAGGTACCAGAGCAGAGTCACCCAGCTTGTATAGTATGGCTGGAAAGTCCTGGGAACTCCGATCTCCTCCTAAAGAAAAATCCTGGTCTTACACCAGCAAAGCTGGAGACTCAGAGACCTGGCCAGGGCTAAAACATCAGAGGTCCCAGAAATCTGAGATTCATAAAGAAGTCCTCAGATGTAATTCAAAGGACCTACAGCTTCAGACCAGGCCATAAGTGAAAGCACCCCACAGCTGCAAACCCTATGAAGCCCAGGGAGCCAGGAGAGGAAACCAACAGGTTTGGTGGAGACAACATTCAATTGCATCCCTTTTACATCCAGGCCGGTCCTTGTGGAAAAACAGCTTCCTAGAGAGAAAAACCCAAACCTTGCTGCCATGCTGGGGGTCAGGCCCTGACACAGAGCAGCTGCTCTCCCTCTTAAGAGTTATTTCGGGAGCAGGGACAGAGGCACCACTCAGCGAAGAGGTGCGGATTTAATGGATACGGTGGCAAAGCTGTTTTCACACTGCCCCTCCTGAAGCACTGGATCAGCACCGAGATGCCAGCCATCTCATGAGGGGCTTTTGCACAAACCCAAGGTTGTAGCACCATACAAGAGTCAAGTTTAAGCATTCAGTCAGCAACAGGCCGCAGCTTTTAGGTAGGACTCATCCTTGTTTGTATATGAAAATACCAATATTGGCATCCTGGGCAGCCAAAGATTACAGGCTGCAAATACCACCCGGCCCCTACAATATTGTGGGGAAAGCACACCAGGTCATCCAGGCCACAGTGCTGAGCTGCAGCCCAGCACAGTCACAACATGGCTCTCACTAAATACAGCAAGACCAGCAACGACCAGGTACATGCACACTGGAGAAAACCAAGACAAACCCCCTTGTACTTACAGACAAGTATCTCAAAATCCCACGAAATGGGGAAAAAAATAGAATCAGTCCTTGGATGCTGTGCTGGCTTCCTGCATGCCTCTCCTTGATAGTTCCTGCTCTGGTGTCCCATAAGAAAGACACTGCAGCAAGAGCTCTCCTCCAAACCAGAAGGTGTTTTTCCATGCAGGTGCATGCATTTATAAGTGTAAAGATGTCCAAGTAGAATAAAATTCATGGACATTTTTGCACTATTTCCATGCACCCCTGTGCCAAAGGGATTTGAAGCCCATGACCTGATGTGGCAGTGTTTTAAAACCACTTACATGGGTTTTAACACCTTTGTGAGGCACTGGAAGGGACCTATCGTTCCACAGGATTTTCATCTAGGGAGAGAAAGAAACTGCAACAAACAAGCCACCTATGCATTAACACCTGACTGCATTGCCCCTGGGTTCTCCATTATGCCTTTCCTCTGGTTTGTGCTTTATATTCTGAGTCTGTAAGACTTCTGGGATCCTATACCCCTCCCTGACCAAACTCCTCACACAGCCCTGTCACCGCCCCATCCAGAGGCTGGGAATATTTTAACAAGACTAAATGCAGCACGCATTTATCACTCCTTTCCTAACTAAAGAGATCAAAGGATATACCAGACCATGGCTGAGCCCCTGGCCCCAGAGCTGAGGTGAGCTGGTGGGCAAGCTGTGCAGCCCCTCTGGCCAAATCATGTACCCAGGCTGCTCTGCCATGTGGCTAAGGGACCACCTTCTCCAGATCCATCTGCCTTACAGGTTCCCCCACTGCTACAATTTTTATTTATTTATGAAGAGCAATGGTCTAAAAGTATACATACATACAGGGAAAAAAAAAATAAACAGGTGGCCTGACATTAGGGAAAGAAAAGCACTCAGGCAGTGCACAAACTCCCCAAGGGAGGTGCTCAGGCATGAGTTACTGCCAAGATGACATCTGTAGGGAAATAAGCCACCAGATGCAGGGGAATGGACTGGAGAGGCCCAGAGCAATGAGGAGGAAAGAAAAAAAAAAAGGGGGAGGAAATAAAACGAGAAATGAAGCAGGCTATTTTGCCCATCAATAATTATTACACTTTACAGAATTCACAGGTCTTTCACTCTTCCTTGTTGAAGCATCTTTCCAAGAGCTCATGTCGCTGCTTGAAATCATCTCCCATCCCAGACTCCCAGCCAGAAAGGCTTCAGTGACTTGCAGCAGAACAAAGAAGAGCCATCTTATCCAGCCACTCTGGCCTGATGCGCCCAATCTCCTCTTCCTTCTACATGAAGGACCACCACTTCTCTCATAAGCAAAAATTATCTCATAAACATGCACACACATCCCATTTTGTCAGCTTTCAGAGCAACGCACCTCCCCAGCCATCCCTTCAGAGAGGTCACAAGGTGACAGTCATCTCCCTCACACCCTCAGGTGCACACTGGTGCAACAGTAATGGTGGCACAAACAGAGAACACATCCCATGCCAACAGAAATGTGAAGAGGACGATGCTTCACCAGATAGCTGGAAACTGGTCATGGTGGGGGGGAGAAGCCATCCTGGAAAATCTGGCCCCATCACCAATAAATGTCTCCTGGACTGGCAGTGCAGGACTGCTGGAGCAGTCACGGCTGGGTACCCGTGTGAGAAGGCAGGGGGTACAGAGCAGCAATCACACAGAGGCAGTGAGAACCACACACCTTCTCTACAGGGCTTCTGAGTGTACCAACAACCCTGGGCTACAAAGACACGTTCAGACAGGGAGCATGCTTTGTAGCAAGAGCAGAGAAAAAGATGCATGTACCGGTGAAGGGAGCAGAATCATGAGTCAAGCCATCTGAACAGCATTAAAACACTTCAAGCAGTGGGTGAAGAGCAAGTGCTAGAGAAGGCTCTGCAGCAGAAGACATGCAGAGTACCAGCCCATGGAGCTCACTAGGCCAGACTTTACCCTCTCCACCCCAGTATCATCTCAGAACCACTGCCAGTGCTGGTGCTCATCCATGTTTCAAGAATCCCTTCTAGGCCACCATCTTAGACACCATGCCTGAAAGTTCAGATGATGGGCAGGCAACCATACTTTGCACAAGTGAAACCTGCGGTTGTCCAACACACTTAAGGAACTGGAGGAAGGTCCTTCACATTTTGCAGTGCTTTCTGTGTTCCAGCAGGCAGACCTTTGACAGTACGGAAAATGCAATCACATATAGAAACCTCGGCTGAAGCTGTTCCTCCTTTTCTTTCCCCTCCCCAATATTGATTGGATTTTTGGTTTAAATGATCCTCATCACTATACTGTGAGTATCAGCCAATTGTGTGGGCACAGCTGACCCAGAAATCTGCACACTCACCATTGGTGAAACAACGGGACACCACAGGGGATGGATGTGGCCGTGCTTCCCATTGGATGACTGGGCCCATCCCCTCTTCTCCTAAGTTTTCATCCTGAAAATGGACTTAAAAGAGGCTGCCCAACAGTCACAGCCCTAAACTGGCTGACACATGAAGAGCTGTATGATGGAGAGAGGAATGAAGGAGGTTTATTTTTCCATGTTCTCAGGGTGCTTCCCTAGCTCAAGTGATACCCACTCTCCAGAAAGGCCATCAGCCTGCACCCACCTCTAGTCATGTTAGCTTTTCTGAAGTGCGAATGCTCAGCTAGATGCAGTCAGTGCCTCCACTCCTCTATCACACTCAGCCATCCATTCCAGGTGCAGCATACACAGCAGCAAATAATGATTAGAGAAAGAGGGGGGAAAAGCCAAGGGGAAGGACACACAAGGCCAGGGAAGTGGAGCTAAGAATGAGGGTGAAGTCAGAGGAACAGTGAAAATAGGAGAGAAAAGGGAGAGGCAGCTACTTTGCAAACTGTAGCTAAAAGTCTCCCAACGTTTACAGCAAATGATGCATGAAAACACACTGTCAGGAATGTGATGCCCAGAACCTATTGCTGCTAAATATTTAATCTGATTGGCAGGGAGCCGTTAAAGCCTCCGTGTCTGGATCGCAGGCTTCCACAGAGCAACAGGTAAAGTAAATACATCAACACATAGTGATTCACCTTGGGTGCCATCAGCTTTTCCAACCAGCAGCACTGCACAGGGAAAAGAAAAAAAAAAAAGAAGGTTGTTGATGGATATTTAAAATCAGCAGAAAAAGGGTATGGGAAAGGCACAGCTTATGTACCTTGGCTCTCACTGCAAGCTGAGGGACACATGTAAGGTGGATATGAGTGTCTTCTTCAGAAATGACAAGACATTGCTCAGAGATCTCATAAAATGAAGTCCACGCCTCCTGAGCACTATAAAGTCACACAGCAGTGCGTGCACATTGAAGCCGCAGCTCTGATGGCCTGCACTTCCCTGCATGTAGCTCCTGAAGCCAGTCTGGAGTAGACCGATGGTTACCTCCAGCGATCAGCTTCTACCACCTGTCAGGCAGGAAGCAGGTTGGAACGCCCTACATTGGTGCTGCCCGGTGCTCACACATGCGAGCACAGCAGGGCTGGCTGGCTGCACGCAGGTATCATGCAACCTCATCAGCCAGTAGTGCAGCACAGCAAGGAGACAGCAGGACAGCCAGCTGCTAGCAGGGGCATGGACACACGTGCACTTGCACATCCACAGCAGCTCCCCACACACAACATCCAGAGCGGCAGCTGTCTGTGGCAGCTCTGCTCTCCCTAAGCCAGCACCCGAGCTGGGTCTGTGCTCCCAAACAGCCCCTTCCTGGAGCTGCACAAAGGAGGAGGATGACATCTAGGCAAAGCTTTTGCATTTTCAAACCACAGCCCCGCTCCAGCTTCTTCTCAGAGGTTTCTGGCCATTCTGAGACACTCTGGGGAAAAAAACAAACTTTCTTCTTAATCCTCTTGTACTGCTTATACATATCCATTTCTGGAATGAGGTCTTCACTATTTTTCAGATATAACAGCTTAATTTTTACAGAGCTAACTTAACGATAAAGATGTTCTGCTGTAGAGAGATCAAGTTCGTCACCATCATCCAGCACACCAGCAACAGGGGTGATAGTTCTTTGTACAGCCCCTACAGATTCTGGGCACAGGGCAGACACTGCACTGGCACTAACAAGTCACGAATTGCACCAGCCCAGCAGCCACCTTCCAAAGGATAGAACCACAGTATTACCTATAAATATATACATAGGTAGTTAAAAGTTATTACAAAAGCGTAGAGGAAAACAACATGCCCCAAGGTTGTTTAACATAGGGCACAGGATTTGGCTGTATCTAAAATTCTGTATCATGTAGGATATCGGCAAATCTAAGGCTGCTGAGCCTTTGGAGCCTGGGAGGTAACAGAGCACCGACACCTTCCCTAGGGTTTGAACTTGCATGACTAGAGCCCCATCATAGAGCGCTATTCCCCAGCATGAATCTCCCATGACATTTCCCTTTCTGTATTTCTGGCTGCTTCCCTGTCCATGTCACAGCTGTTCAAGGAGCTGACTTCATCAGAATATACTTTGAGAAGTGCTTTACTGCTCTGCACAATGGTCCTGCTTTATTTCTTTCAGAAAGTGCCAAACCACTGAAGAATGCCAAGGATAGAGCTCTGCAAGTCAAGACCAAGTGAAGAGCAAGTATTTTTCTATGGCATCATCAGCTCCAAAGTCCCATGGACCTCACAAACACAAAAGAAAGCACGACTTGAGAACACAGCTTTGCTGTGTGCACATTCCTCATCCCAACCCACAGATGAACACGTATGCTGGGCAATTTGCCCATGGGCTCTAACAAACCCTGCTGCCGTGGTTTTAGATGTGGCTGCCCCCAGCTGGCCATGCTCACAGGAGGGTACTGCTTGTAGCTGGACATGCAGGAGAGGTGCCTGCACTCCAGCCATGTCAGTGACAGCCTGATACATTGCCTTCAGCCAGCAATGACCGTGGGTTTGCGCGACATCGTCAGACTGCTGCAGGAACAAACTGCTGGGGCAGGGAAGGGAAATGACTTTAATGAGCACAGCTATTTATTAACTGAATAAGCGCCATGAATACTGCATGGAAGAGTCAGATATGGGATCCCTCTGACCTGTTTCCTATCTATACCGCAAGACTAGTCTTCTCTATAGCCCAGGACAGCATTACCCCACTTGCCTGCAGTGCTTCAGTCTTTGCCTTAAAAAGGTGCTCTTCTGAGTTTACAGCTAAAGTCTGATTCCTTGATGCTGGGTTCCTGTCACTCTTTGAACTCCTTCTTAAAATTGCCCAGGAACTAGCTGTGTCACTGGGACACAGTTGCTGTCACACAGGGAACGAACCTGAAGCATTTATTTTACAAACAGCCCTCCAATCGGGTATCACAAAAGAATAAATCTGTGATGCTCTTTACATCAGGCATGGCAGAGCCATTTACCCAGAGAGACTGGAGCCACCAGCTGAGATGCTGCACAGACTTGTGGCTCTTCTCATCCTCACCTCTTCATTTCCCTCAGAGATTCCCCACTGCTCACTTTTAAAAGCAGTTCAGGAAATTAACATTTCCAGGCATGCGATATCCACCTGGCACCTGAAAAAAAATGGACTTTCTATGAGAAAATGTGCAGGATTTCTTAGGTACAACTAGATGAGAAGCACTGTGAGAAGAGCTTCTGCCTCTTGATATTTTCCTGGGCTTGTCAAAACAAGGAGATATATTACTGCACAGACTTTTTTTTTCTGTAAGCTAATTAAGCTATTTCATACCTCGAGAAAGGTTCACACCAAAAGGGAAAAAAAAAGAACAGCTAATCTACTCTCACTGGAACTAGTTTCTCATTGCCTTTTTTTAAAAAATATAAAATGTGCATTTCATCTGTAATCCCTCCATTGCAAAAGGAAGCATTCAAACAGATGCATCATCAAAGACGAAAACATAATTAAACAGAAACATTAACAAACGTGTCCTAAACAAATAACCTGCATGGAAAAAGCACCATAGCACCGGCTCATTTACAAGCCCTAAAGCCTTTTAAATACTCTAAAATCACTGAAATTAGATGAGCCCTCCATGGCAGAGCAGCTGGTTTGGGCACCACCCCCTTGCTGAAATGAGATTGATTTCCTGATGCCCGTGTCATCTGCTTGTAAGTGGGTGTCTACTGTCACCCCTGGTATCTATACTCACACAACTCCCCTCCTAGCCTCTGTGCCACCTAACATTTAGACTCTCCCTCACAGAGATCCTCATTTTGTAGTTTCAGCTACAGGCCCACTTACTTCCAGATCTATCCTTCGTGACTAAAGAGAATAATTGGCCCCTGTCCTCTTTTTATAAGTCCTTTTTGGATTGCCGACAGTCAGGTTTCCACCCACAGCTGCTGTTCCCCTAGACCGAACATGCCACTGAAAGACTTTCTTACGGGACTTGGGGTTGGATGCTGTCAGACACCATCCCTTTGGCTTGCTCCCCCTCCAGCTTGTAAAAGCTGGGAAGGCTTTTATTAAAGAAACCACACCCCGAGACAGATGCATTGCTGCATAATCACAGCCAAAAGGACATGCAGATAGTTTCTCCCCGTGCCCTGTAAATTGGATGGGAGGACTCCTGTGGGAACGCTGAATCCTTTCCCTCCTCTTCTCTTACAGCAAAGCTCCCAAGGCTACTTTTGTTGAGACCACCATCACTTCCCAGAAAGCAGTGCTTTACTCTCTGCCACTGTGCACAGCAGGGACCATGCTGTCTATTCAGCGCTTCCTCATGTTTGCTGTCCTGCTATTGTTTGGTTACAGCTCCTACTCCTCCAGTTCTGTTTCAGCACCTGCACTGCTCCCCACACCACGCAGAACAGGCATCAAAGCAGCAGTGCTCCACAATTCTTCACTCCCTTTCCCTCTCTGCAGTGTTTACATTCTTAAGCACACACTTTAAGGCAGTCATCACATCTCCCTTTTAATTGTCATTTGGCCAAGCTAAATGTAATTAGTTACTTTAATCTCCCCTCTTAGATCAATCCCTCCAGCATCTTAATCATTTTTGTTGCTCCACTGAATTTGTTCTAATTTGCTGCCATCTTTGGGGCACTGAGTTCTCCAGAAATAAACTCAATAACCTAGGTATGCTCAGACCAGGCATATGAAAACATGAGTATAAACATGTAGAAAACATTTCCTTGCTCCAAGATGCAAGAGTTCTGTTTATGCAACCAAAAATCAAATCAGCTTCTTTGCTGCTGCATTGTATTGTGAGCCCATATCTCATTTGCTCGCCAGCGTAACCCCAGCGTCATTTCTGGCATTACTGCTTTCCAGGGGTGCACCTCTCCTCTTTGCTTTCTTTACGAGTGCAGTCTGATTTTAACTCCTACTACTCAATTTATTATCCACTCTGCTAATCCCCAAATCCTATTCTGAGGTATGACTGCTTAGCCAGCTATATATCTCAAATCTCTTTGATTTCCAATGGAAATACTCTCACAAAGAAAAGGCACGGGGTTTGTCATCAGAATGAAGCCACCGCACATCCCTAGATTCGCAAGACAATACGGATTTTTCACATACCTCTCTCCTCAGAATCAGCCCCTCACCAAAAACTGCCAAAGGGTTTTCCGATGCTGCAGCTGGGCTTTGGAGGCATATCAGCATCGTGTCACTGCATGAGGGTTTCACATCAGGCCCCACTGCTCTCAGAAAAAAAGAAAAAAAAAGCAGCCCTTGGAGAGCTGTGCAAAGCCCTGCAAGAACAGTTGGGAGCATTGGGCAGGTACAACTTCAGCATCACACAAATATGCCACTGGTATGCAGGCAGAAATGCTGCCTCTCAGTATGCACCCTCAAAGCAGCACAGCACCTTCTTATATAAGCTGTGCATTGGCTTCCTAAATGGAGGTGTCCATGCTCCCCTCCTTCATCCCAAAGGATGGGGGGAGAAGGCTTCTTCAAAGCCTTTCTGTGAGACTTCACATTTGTGCAAACCACCCCAGCTGGTGGGGATGGCATCAAACTGTGTTTCTCCAGCCTGAAGGAGGGAGAGAAAGAGGATGGAGGAGCAAGGGGAAGGTGAGGGCAGCATTGATGCATTGCCTCCATGGCAGTTCAGCTCTGTGCAGGAGATGCTGCTCAGTGCAGTCCTGCTTCCTCTGGCCACATGGCAGCTGCAGCTCAGCTGTTTCTAAATGAAGCAGGTGGGGGGGTCCTTGCTTCTGTGCCTCTGGTTGTCCCTGCTCCCCCTCTGCTCTAGGTCCTAGGTGCAGGGAGAGGTGCCTACCCGCACCAAGCTGGCTGCGGCACCAGGCTCCCACTCCCAACAAAAATGGGGGGGGGGAATGCATCCCTCCTACCCTCTCCCATGCATATATACTGCTAGTACAAGGCAATTTATGAGCCAGTTCTCTTAGTCCCTCACAGTCCAGGCTTTCCCAGGATTGGAATGCAATTTACTGCCAGTGAAAGCCCAAGGAGGTGCATAAATCTGCCACCACCTCTTCTCATGACCCATGTCAGCCCACTTCCTCCACACCAGCAGCAAGGAGTCTTTTGCTTAATTTCTCCATCTTATCTGCCAACAGGAGTGAGAGAAGAGACTCAGCACAACTCAAATCACTTGAAAAGCCGCAGAGCATATGTATTGGCTGGATTTATGACAGCATTTAGCACGATCGCAAAGACCTTAGCTACAAGTAACAGGATCAGTTTGAGCAGAGGGAAAATCAAGTGGACTGATGTGACAAGCCACAAACAGTACCCATTCCTTGGATGTTCAGAGAATGCAAGAGGGCACAGATGCACACTCTCACCTCTACAGTTTGCACTGACTTGAAGCCAATGAGTCCTCCTTGGAGGAGGCTAGGTCAGAAAATCTAGGGATGCTTTTAGCTCAAAACAGAGACTAGACTTATGCATGCATCTAGAGGAGAGGATCTCCAGCCAACCCACCTGATTGTATCTACTGGCACAGACCAAGGATGGGCAATTTCTGCCAAATGCTGATCAGCATATACTAGACCAGCTCTGCCAGGATGGAGAAGGTCAGCTTGGCTTCAGCCACCTGGGAGCTGCCTATGGCCAAGAAAAATCTTAAAACAGCTCTCACCATCTTGCTTTAGCAAGAAGAGACGATTCTCAATTACATCTTCTCTAAGCCCTCTGATTTTGCACCAAAAGAAACTTCATCTACTCAGCATACTGCAAGCGGTGTTCAAGGTTGCAAAGCTCTTCCCCAGTATGTTTTTTCTGCTTACTGGTATGAATGTATAATGTCTGATTTCCAGCAATATTAAGAGGCACAGCTTAACCTGCTGCTTCTACTCAAAATATGCCCTCTCTATACAGAGAGAGTCTGTTCAGTGAAATGACAGCATATCGCTAGATTCTTTTGTCCAAGTTATGTTTTTTTGGCAGGTGTAATAGACATAATATTTCAGTAACGCCTAGGTTCAAGATAAGTCTTTTGCATATGAACTTCTCTAAACCCCAGGCTTCACTTAAACAAGGTGTAAGTTCATATTCAGGAGGACCACTGGACCAAATACTCTTTCTGCTATTTTCTTCAATCTCACTGAATATCTTTACATTCTATAATAAAGGAAATGAGGAGTTTAAAAGGTTTAAAGACCTAAATTCCCTTTATTTTCTCTTCTCCCTTTGGATCTCTGATGGTAAAATCAAATTATTTGATTTTCCAGCAAGTTTTGTCCTACAACATTTAAAACACTTCTATATTGTTCTTCCAAAGTCATTCAGATTATAAGAAAATACCATTAAGTTGCTTTAAAAGTCTCAGATTCTGTTCAAATGGAAAACACATTGATGCCAAATACAGCCATTTTAAGCAGTTCTTACCAGAAAGTCATTGATTTTTCTCCTCCAGACACAGTCCATGAGGATTTGGGGGAAGGAACATGACACAACTTAATCTGATCCCCAAACTGAATCTCAGCCATATTCTATACTTACTGCTGTTTTATACTGCAGGAAAAGCAATCCAATAGGTTGTTCTGAAAACACATGATTATTTATACAGCAAAAGAAACATTGATGAATCTGTTGGTTATCACTAAAAATCATAATGCTTGTAAAATAAGGAAATTATCAAATGCAAAAGACAAGACATAGCAGCTACTGTATGTAGCTAATATCAAGAATCTATACGGCATTCATTGCAGGCGTCAAAACAGCAACCTAGAAAATACTTCAATAATTGAGATTCTCCTCAGATGAAAAACACAAAAGAATTATAAACAATAATACTTTGAAATTAAGCTGATTCAAAATATATATATATTGCAAGTACTTGTGTCTAGTGCCACATAGCAGGCACCCAAAATTGGTCCAGACATCAGCAGAGCCAATGCCAAGATTCTACCCAATTTCAAAGGGGTATTGGGTCCAGTCTCTGGTCTGCAGCTAAATCCTTCTGTAGGTACACATCACAACTTGTTCTGCCAGTTGCCAAACTACAGTATCAGGGAAGACTTGAAGATACGCAGATATTAGTATTACCCTATGCACTTAAGAGGACACAGACTACTAGGGCAAACCTTAGTGCTAATTTTCTGTTTTGTTCAATTTTTACGCTTCATCATGCAAGCAATATTTTCTTATGAAACATCTGCCTTGGTGTAAACAGGCATTGCTTCTAAATGTGTGCAGGCAGAGATGTACAAAGATGCATTATTAAATGTTATTCTTATACCAGCTCCCTCCTGGGAAGCATTGGCCAATGATGAAGTAAGCCCTGGACATCTCTCCTTAACTTTCCTGCAGCATCCTGAGGGACAGTTCTCTGTGGGATGCCAAGGACCAGCCCTATGATACCTGGTCATGTCAAGAGAGCTCTTCTGCTAACTTGATACTCTACGGCTTGAAGCTAAGGTCAGAGGAGTCCAAAGATCAGTTCACACAGCCCAGCAAGGAATCAGTTATATACACATTACTGTTCCTTACAAATTCAAATCACATTTGGGAACCATTAACATCAGAACCAAACTGAGGGATCTCCAAGCCATCATAATCAAAAAGAGATGGACTATCAA
The DNA here is from genome assembly GCF_011077185.1 of Oxyura jamaicensis. Taxonomy (NCBI): domain Eukaryota; kingdom Metazoa; phylum Chordata; class Aves; order Anseriformes; family Anatidae; genus Oxyura; species Oxyura jamaicensis. The sequence continues at coordinate 43,028,867 of NC_048893.1, read as the reverse complement.
GTAGCCAATTTTCTTACAGTGGAAAAATACACATCACAGGACCCAGGCTTAGTAGACTTTTGGTTCCTCCTGGCTCCTGACTGTTCCAAACTGGGTGGTGCAAGAGGGAGAGTTTAGTACAGCTCATGCCTCTTCCAGCTCCCAACCTATTAGTACACCCTTAACACGTACATACACAGGACAAACTATCTACTTAAAAGTCCTTTAGGAAGCTTGCTTGCATAGGCTGTCACCGTATTCAAGAGAGATTAGTTTCTCCAAAGGGCAAGCCTGAGCACGTCCACTGGACTCCTGCTCTATGCTACCCTTAAAAGAATCCCCTGTGCTCTTTCTCCACTGACTCAGTGGAGAACCTCTGGAAAGAAGTCTCCCACAGTTAGCGTTAGCTTGGCAAACACTTCCCTTCCTATACAGAAGTCAAACATCTCACCAAGCGTATAAAAGCCAACATATAACGAACAACGAGAGGGGATACACCAAGGGATACGAACTGCAGGAATGAAAATCTCAAGTGATTTTAAAGATCTGGAGACAGCTTTAAAGAGCTGCCTGCACATCATAGAAAATGAGAAAATTTTTTCAATAACTCTGGTTTCCTGTCACAGAGTCTCTGTAGTTCTCATCCCTCATCCTTTGTTTAAGAGCAATTGCTTGAGGATCATGTCTTGGTTCCCTGGGAATTCACCTCCTCCCATCACATTTTCTCCCACCTGGGGTCAGCACTGGAGCTGGATGCAAAAAAAAAAAAAAAAAAAAAAGAAAAATTGTTGTGATTGGGAAATATGAACGCACCCAAAGCGGAACAAGAACAAACCTGCACTGCTAGTTTGGAGGAGTAATTAGCTCCTGTGTCTCCCATATCTCAGAGGACTCCACAGCCTCTGGGCTATGGAGACTGCTTCTCCATTTCTTTCACGCTGAAGTCATTTCCCTTCATATTAAGTAATTACTTTATACCAGGCCAAAGAAACAAACTGCCTCCACAACCCAGTCTTTAGAGCGCTCCCTCTCCAGCGCAATGAATAGGCATTTATATAAAAAGTAGAATGGCTCCAACTGGAAAAGTTCCAACTGAGAAAGCATTACTGCAGAGGACCCAGGAGCTCAGGCCCTCAAGTTGGCTAGAACAAGTCCCCACTCCAAAATGCACAGAATGGGAACATATCACCCATAACCTAGCCATTTTTCTGCTCACTAGGCTGCTAAGCATTCTGTGCTTCTCTCCATTTTTTGGTTTGGTGGTGGTTTGTTTTTTTTTGTTTTTAAATGAAAACACATCAAGTGCTCTAATTAATTTCAGCACAGAAATAGCAAAATCTATGAAATTGATATTTTTCTGTGGGGCAGTAAATCCATTTTCTGCCACGTTTGCTCTGTTACAAACCTCTCATGTCAAAAGTCTTAATCACCATCTCTGACGTCACAAGCTTAAATCAGGGGTCTCTCCAAGAAGCAGTGAGCAAGGATCACAGTTTCATCTTAATGTCCTAACAGAAAGCGTGAGGTATGTCATTAACGAACAGTCATCTTCCACTGTATGCCTTCTGGTCTTTGAAAGTTATTCTACCCTCCAGTTAAAAAAAAAAAAAAAAAAAGGCAAAAAAAAAAAAAAAAAAGCAAGCATTGCACAGAAAGAGTTGATCATGTCAGACACCACTGCAGGCATGCAGCTCCTGCTTCAGAGAGTGCAGAGGCACAGGCGTTTACCTCCTGCAAAGTTCCCCGATCCCTGTGGTTCAGAGAGCCTTTTAGACTCTTTACTTCCCATTGAAATGGTTCAAATTAAAAGGGGATGAAGCACGATCCTTACACGATCTGAATCCCTGGTCTGAATGCTTGCAAAACTTTCAGAAAAGAAGACTTTTCAGAAAATAATAACTCTTTGCAAACTTTCAAATGAGGGATTCAGAGAGATCGTTCTGTAAGAGGCACTATATCTTTCAAGGCAGCCATCCCACAGCTATCCTATTTTTCTAAGCTACTTAGCTTTTATCTCCTCCTGTTTAGAGCACAGGCCCCCCATCACGTAATGAAACGATCTTAATGTCTTTTCTAAGATTCCGTTTATGCTTTTGTGGCATTTACCACTTCGTTACCTCCAGATGGAAATTTAAAAGCTTCCTCTCAAAATACTTGAATATGTGACACCTCAAACCACATCCAAGCTGCTTTTATACTTTGACTTTCAAGGTTTCAGTACGCTATATTTGTGATAGAAATTAAATATAATATTCACTTCTTCAGTAATAAAATTAGAAGAAATTTTTAAGTTGTACCAAAGACATGAAGAGCTAGAGAGGAAAGACTAAGAGAACGAATTACGTCATTCTGTCACTTTCATTAGACGCTCCTTTGAGGATTGTCAGCCTCTGATGTTTCAGCTTGACTCTGCTGAAACACGTCTGACACGAGGGAGTCTCCCCTGAGATGCTTAGGCCAGTGACTACAGCAGCCAGCGATACCAGAGAAACATAGAGGAGGAGAGAGAGGGGCACAGGGATGTGCCTTCCACGCAACTGTGTGCCTACGTACAAGTAGTTGTGAGCTAGCGCATTTGTGCGCATTTCCTCCACCACAACAGACTTGAAATGCATTAACCAGCAGAATCCGGTGACAAATATCCCCCAGGTGTGTGCAGTTAACTAATATTCTGCATTACCTGGCAACTTAACAAGCTCCGCAGCAGTGACCCTTCTCCTGGAATGGCTGTCAGCATATGTACACATCACTGGAGCCACTCTTCTCAGCGCCCAGAGTTCAAAAGCCCCCCAATACCAAAGATTTAGAATTTCCCCCAGAATCAGAGGGCATTTCCAGGATCTTATTCCCAGCACAGGATGCTGGTGAAGCAGAGTCCACACAACAGAAGGAACCACAGTCCCATATTACACGAAACTACAACACTAGATTTTGAGATTTTCTTCTCACCCGTTCACATCCCTTTGCGTCCTGCTCACGGCCAATAGCTGGAAGCAATACACAGCCACAGCTGTCTCCAGATATCATTAGGCTATTATGCCTATCACCTGAAAACAATTTTCTGTTCATTAGGCAATCAGCTGTGATGTAGGACATGGCATTTGTGCTAGTAAATTATCAGCAGGTTCATGACACAAAACCTTATCTGTCTCAGCTGGCTCCTAGTAACCATCTCACCTTCTGGTCTGCTTTGAAATACTGAACTTATAAGTCTTGCATTTGTTTCCTTTTGCAGAATCCTCCAAATTCTTCAGAGGTCATACATGCAAGAAACAATACGTCCACAAAAAAGACTTGTGCATACTAGCTCTTCAACAGCGCATGGCAACCCTAGCAAAGAGATTAGGAGAAGAGGTGAAATAAAAATGTTTAATCCAAGTATAATAAAAAAGACAGCTTAGCATGTCATTTTCTCCATTTGAGTTTGAGTTTGTCCTGGACACCTGCACAGAAAACTCCTGATTCTCACGAAAAATGTCAGAGGTCAGGGTTACATACTTGATGCTTTGCTAAAAAAATTGTTTTATCATACGGGGACTTGTAGCATAGTCCCCCTTTCTGCTGATGCATAGGAGAATATGAACTGGCATAGGCTTAAGGTCATACCATACATTCCTCCAGTGCTAGCCAAATTCAAAGTCTCAAAATGGCACCTTCAGCTCTCTCAGCTACCTGCAGGCGAACCTCTAATGATTCAAAGTGAGGAGATCCTTCCCTGAACCCATTAATAAGACCTCCCATCCAAACCCCAATTCTACACAGGAAGATTCTCCATCTCAGAGAACAGAGAGATGCAACTGCAACGGATGGCTTGAGCGAAGCAAAGATTCTCAGAAACCACTATGCTTATAGTAAGCATATATAGCAAGCATATATATGCTTATATGCTTATCCCCAGAATCTCAAATTATCTCCTGGAAGCGGCAAAGGTGAGTGAAGATAAGGCACCTTTAAACTGTAGCTCATTTTGCAAGACAGAAGAATGACATCATAGAATGGCAAGGCATTTATTTTCACTTTGTTCAGTATGCAGTGATGTACGTCACCTCCCCTTGCAGTATCACGTTTGGGCACATGAGCATGTTTTACACTCTTAGACGTTGCAAGGGTGTAAAACCTTGAAAACAATGGCTACAGAGGGGTGAAGTTTCCTAACAAAAGGGACATGGTCTCAATCTAGAAGAGCTCAATTTATTCCAGGATTCAACAATTGTACCTGTAAATTCTAAACATCACGCAGGACAGGTTTGTAAACCCCCCTTGCAAAGACCGCTACATGGAACCTCTAGCAGTTCCCCAGGTCTTGACATGTTGTTACAATATACCAGAGGTTTTGAAAACTGGACATCTTTGAGGAGCTTCTGCTACTTTGTGAATAGAAATCAAACTGTGGCATCAGTCAACGCCAGCATATTCACTCCTACGCGTACCAAATGAGATTTAAAGCACAGGGCCAGTGTCAGACCTACTCACTTGGGGAGGGTTTCCACAAATGGGACAGTCAGTCCCTCCCTCCTGCACACAGAACAAATTATCTCATTAACTTTCATCCAAAGTTATTTGGCTAGGCATGCAAATATCATGATCTATGGTTCACTGGAGACAGACTTTATTAGATACAAACCTGATAGTTCAGCACCTACATCTAGCTTTAAATAGCTTCAGTCACAGCCATTCTGCCACGTTTATCAGCATCTTCTACTATCACCTAAACCATTCTTTCAGTAATCATTTAATTTGATGTTTAATCTGTATTCTCTTTCCTTCATCTTAAACTCATTTATTTCCTGATCTGTCCTCGGTGACTAATGAGAATAATTGGCCCTTGTCCTCTTTCTGTAATGGTCTTTTATATATTTGCAGACAGTTGGGCATACACCCACAGTTGTCTTTTCTCCAGACTGAACTTGCCTGGCTCTCCCAGCCTTCCTTTACAGGTCTTGTTTTCTCTGATCTGTGATCATTGTCTTTGATCATTCCCCCACGCTCTCCCCAGTCCTTCCCTCTCGTGGAATTGCAGCCCCCAGACAGAGTGCACTTATCCACATAAGGCTTAACCACATCTCTAGGTAGATTCTAGACATATGGCTTCACCATTTTGTACAACTGAAGATTGCATACAAAGCTCACACATGGACTGGAGAGCAGGTTCAGTGAAGGATGGTAGTACTTAGAGTGATTCATTTCTTGATGGGTAGTTCAAATCCAGGCTAGGAGTGTGGTAAGAGATAATTGTTCCCATCTCACAACGAGATAGCTACAAGCTGACAAATTAGTACAGGCTGACTGCTACCTTCAGAAGTAACTTAGGAGTTTGGCACATGGAAAGTCAGCTGTGTATGAGCTCCTGTGTGCCCAACATGCCAGGGGTGAGGAGGAACAACAGAATATTATCTCAAGGATTATTCAAGCCAGACACGTTGGTGGGCCCTTGCCTGTTTTGGTGGTAAGCAATCAGCAGAGACATGCCACCAAACAGACCATGAAAATCAAATTCCCATTTTTCCCCATAAACTGTTTCTTCCCTATAAATATTTCAGAACAGTCATGCACACCAACATCAATGACATTCTACGTGTTGGGGGAATGGGGAAGCATCTTCAGTGTTCAGAGCTGGCAACCTAGCACTTCACCTGAGCCACTTTCAGTGATTCTTTGCGGTTTTGAACTTTTCTTGTGAGTGAAGCTGGAGGTACAGTGAGAGAATGATACAGAGGTCTCAGCTTAGAGAGGCTCAGCTTAAGGTCTTCACTTTAAGCCAGTAACAATGCTCTCATTCGTAATTTCTCTTTTTCCCAGAGGCTTAATCAATCCATCTGTATTTTTGGCTCTGAAACATTGCCTTTGATTGTGTTAGAAAGGAAAGAGACCCACCCAGCATACCTCACAGTCTGCAAGTACCCTCTGCGTTAGGAAGCATCAGCTGGTGGTGCGTTTCAGAATGCATACCCTTTCCCTCTCCCCTATTTTAGTGGCCCTGAGTACAGAGAAAGCAGTATTTTTATTCCCCGCACATTAAGTGCATTCAGTGTACGTGTAAGAATTAATGAAACATCAGTCAGCCTCTCCTCCTGCCCACAGCCGGTGTTCTCTCCTGCTTCTAAGAAAACCAAACACTAAACAAGACGCAGCCTTGCCTCGAGAGGTCCAAATTAGCCGTGGTTTGAATTGACGAAGATCACAGTGCTGTTTGCACACTGCCGAGTGCCACGTATTTGTTTCTCAGCACACAAATGTTTTTTTTTCTCTGCAGGTGACCTCAAGACCATGGATGTACACAGCCTGGATTGCACCAACTGTGTACTTGGTCAACTTTTACAGTCACCAGTTCACAAGCCCATGCACGACTCTAGCTGGAGCTGGTGCTTTGTGGCTTAAGCCATGAGCTCTTGAACTAAAAGGCGTGGGTTGGTTTGGATTATTTTTTTTCCAACACAAAAAGGGTAGTTTTGATATTAACTTGTTTGGGTCAGTCTCCTGACTCCCAGACAGCACCATGCCACTAATTTTGCCAGAACGAGTGCCAGTCCAAACCTGCCAGAAACCTATTCTCCTGGCTTCAGATGAACAGAGAAGCAAGGCAGACAAGACAGAGGGGCACTGTAAACCTCTTCATGGCTGGAGAAACGGTCTTTTTAGTTCCCATTACAATGAACTTAGCTGAAGCAGGAACACAAGGCTCAGAGGAAGAGAGGAGGCATTGGTAGCAGGAGAGCCATGCTTGGATTTTAATCTCTTATCTTCTGGTTCCCTTTTCACATATTTCAGCGCTGTGATCTTCACGCTGCCATTTCATTTTATGCAGGGGGGCACCCAGGGCAGTAGCTAGACTGTAGCAAAGCAACTAAATGAACAAGTTGCATTCATTGGTGGTTGAAAGAATTCTTGTGGACGGGTGGGTGAAGGATGGATCAGGGCAATAGCAGATAACATCAGCCATGTTTCTCTCAATCACTCCCTGCTTTTCTGTCAAGTACAAATCTATCTCGGAGAAGGCTAATCACAGAAGAGTCAGGCAGGCCGGGAGCCCGGATGCCAGGCTGAGTGGATACTACCAGCATCCCACTGTAGATTAGGCAGTCAGGGTACGTGGAACCATCTCTCTCAAAATGACCACCTAGTGCATCTCACCAATTAACTGATCCATCTCTTTGAGATAAATTGAGGCTTACACAAAGAAGGAAAAAAAGAGGAAAAACCCTTCATATTCTCCAGATGCAAGACAACTCGTTCCCTGCTGCCCACTCTGCCCACTGAGCCATGCTGAGAAGTGGAGTGCAGGCACAGTGGAGCTGTGGCATCCCTAAAGGCCAAGCAGATTAAAGCTCTAGAGACCAGCCCTCGGACTGGACCATGTCACAGGCAGCTTTTGCGCATCTTAAGGAGTAAAAGACAGGAGCAGGGAACGGAGCCCATTGCAGAGGCAAGCAGTGCTGTCTGTACAGCTCTCCCATCCTCTGCCAGCTTGGGGGAATGAGAAAGTGCTGGGAATCAAACCCAGACCTCCCACATGCTACTGCAGAGACACCGAGGGCTAAAGCACCACATCCTGGTGCCAGCCCAGGCAAAGAGAATCTGGTGTGGGAACCGAACCCAAGCCCATCTCCATGCGCTAGCGCAGAATGGCTCCAATGCTGGAGCCAATGTCCACCTGCTCTCTTCCAAACCATGCACAAGAAACAGCCCCAGCTGAGCTCCAGCAGAAGGTGAAAAATAGAAGTGAATGTCGCCATCTCCTCCCTCTATAGGCACGGTTTTGGAGGTAGGATGCTGGTTTGTAGGTTGATAAGGGTTTTATAGGGGGGCCATTGATAATCCAAAATGAAGATGAAACAAATCAAAGCCTCAATGATTAGATGAGGATGAGGGGTTAGGATTATCACCCCTGGTCTGCATTTCCATCTCCTTCATGCTCTTATGTGCACAGATATAAAAACCCAGCCATCAATGCAGGTATCACGAGAACCCTGCCCAGACCAGCATGGCTGGGGTCTGCTCACTGACAAAGGGATCAAAAGAGGCACCAGGACTGGAGCAGGCAGTGCTGGGCGGGTGCAGCAAGTGTGCATCACTGGGCCAGGGTCCCTAGGAAGAGGGGCAGCAGCTGTGACCATGCTTCTTTCCTTTTCTCTGCTGAGACCTACCTCTGCCTACCAAGGCAGAGCCAAGAGAAAGCTGAAGCAGGTCTCACCTCACAGGTTGTTGTCCCATTTCACCCTATCCCAGCCCTCTGACACCCCCACCCAGTGCTGGGAGACAAGCTGGTGTGGCGTGGGACCAGAGAGAAGCGGGAGATGCGGAGGCAGCGCGAGCTGCTGCTGCTTTGGGGGATGGCGTAGGCGAGCGCTTGGAAGTCACCCATACCCACAGCTCCCCTCTTACAGAGCACCTTGCACCCACGCATGGCTGCTGTGCTCCCCAGAGCTGCAGCTGGGGCACACTGAGTCACCAGACACCCCAAGGTGTCGAGCCCCTGCTCTGCTTCCCTTGGGCTTGGGCGATGGGGCAGCACAAGGTCCCCTGAGCCGGGGGTGCTGTGTACCCAGACCTCTCTGCCTGCCCAAGGAGGGGGGACCAGCTGCCAGCCCTGCACTGCTTGCACCCACCTGGGGGTGGCTGTGCTTGACAGTGGGGGGCAGTATTGGAGGGCTCCTCCTTTTGCCCACGCTGGAGCTTGCAGGGAAGGTGAGGAAAAATCCCTGGCGAAAGTGGCAGCATGAAAAACTGGGAGGTAAAGGGGGGTGAGGATACAGCCCGTGCTGCCTGCCCTTGTGGGCATCACAGCTGTAAGACCCCTCCCCAGCCACCCCCCAACCTCTGCCCAAACCTGGCCCAGGTCACCTCTGGAAAGTGCCACAGGGGGATGCAGGACTCACCCAGCTCAGTGCCTGCAGGCAGGGCTGGCACCAGGCAGCACTGGGCACAACACAGCCCAGCCCGGCATCCTTCCCCTGGCCTCCAACCTCCCTGCAAAACCTGGGGTGGGAGCTGAGCCAGGCTCCCCCAGCATCTGCCCTCCTTTCGCCCTGGTCATTGGAGGGGTGGGGATGCACCCCCACACACACACACTCCAGGGGTTGTGCTTTTGGAGGCTCTCATGGGGAGATGAGACCCAAGGGAGGGGGGCAGCACCCCCCACTCTGGACGGTGCTGGGGTCCCCGGGGTGATCCGGCAGCAGCCACATGCTGCGGGACCTGAGAAATTCCTCCCAAAAATGGGAAAAAGGCTCCCGCACGCCCTCCTCGCTCCGCACAGGTAAACTTTCTACTCCCACTTGCGGAGGGAGAGGGAGGGAGGGAGCTCTCTAGCAGGGAGGATCCAGGCGCGGATAAACCCTGGGAAGCCTTAGATATTTATAGAAGCACAGTCAGAATATGGCAGGGTAGGTGGCTCTCAGCCCCTCGACAAGGAACAGCTCCTGGTTTTTAACAAAAGCCCAGTGAAACCCCTCAGAAAAGGGAAAAGGAGCCACTGGCAGGACCAAGGCGAGCGAGGGGGCAGGCAGCAGCGCGCCCCCACCGCAGGATGCTTAGGGTGTTTCAGGGGCCCCGCTGCTGCCCCAGCCCCCAGCTTGCCTGGCAGGGCTGCAGGGGGCTGCAGGATGCAGCCCCTCTCCCTCCTCCTCCTCCTGCTGCTGCTGCTGGGGGCCTCTCTCGCCCACTGAAGGCCTTCGTTCTGGTGTAGGGGGAGACAGGGGGAGGTGGGTTGCGGGGAGCCCACACTGGAGCTGGTGGTGGGAATAAGGGAAGGGGGGGAGGACAGCTCGCCCCCGTCCCCCCCACTGCTCTCTCAGTGTGGGGGCATGCAGTGGGGGTGCTGAAAACAGCCCCGACACATTCAACACCTTGTGCCCAGTGCTCCTGGCGAGGCGCGGCAGCCACATGCTCCCGCACCCCACGGCGCTCCGCTCCCTTTGTCTTGCCACCATCTTACAGAAAGACTCACATGGCACGCTACGGTCGGGATGCACCGGTGTCTCTCACGTACCGACAGCACGATAGCCATTTTGCATCCCTGCAGAGCGGGCTGGGGAAGGGGCTGCCAGCATGGGGATGCGGGGGGGTGCAGCAGAGAGGGGCCACGATGCCCCACTGCCAGCCCCCGCGGCCAGGGATAAATTAAAACCCGTGAAGTTGCCTGAATACGGCACCTCGTAGGCTGAGGTTAAGTCTCTTGACGTGCTTGGACTTAAAATAGCCCTTCACCTCCACGCAAGCAGGCACGCTCACCCCAGCACTGGGCTGGCTCCTGCCGCGGTGCCAGGGGCGGCCCCGGCCCCCCGGGTCCCCGGCCCCCACATTAGGCCGCTCGTGATCGAGAGGCCAGCGTGGGTTTGTAATAATGCACCACCCTCCACGCGACAAGCAGGTTTCTATGAACTGGTATTCCTAATGAGCTCTATTTTCTCATCAAAGCCTGACAAGGAACCGCTGGACCACTGAAGAGAAAATTTGCGGATGGATGGACAGGAATTATCGGCATTTTCACCCTTTTCCAAATCTGTGTTCCTTCTCCCGTGTCTCCCCCACCCCACCTGCACACCCCCCAAAAAAAAATCACAAGGGACTTTTTCCCGATTCACTGACACAATATGCAACTCAAAGCATCCCTCTCGCCTTCTCTTCCCATTCTATTTGATGAGCCTAGAGGGAATCAACATGTCTGGTGAATGTTTCTTCCTTTTCTTTTGCTGTATCTGCTGCTAAGAGCAGCAACCCTAAACCTTTTGTTCTACCGTGAGTAGTCCTCCCCGGGCAAACCTGTGTACAGAAAATGAGCTGCCAACAGAAAGACAGAAACAGGAATTTCCCTACCTTGGTTTGTAGAAGCAGAACCTCTAGACGGACAGATCAAGGGAGAGAGCATGTTGGGAATGTCCAGTCTCCTCTTCTTGCTTGCATATCCACATAAGAAGAATAAGGGTCGGGGGACAAATGTGGGGGAATGAGTTTTAAAAAAAATCCTATTTGGCCGTAAAAAAAATAGAGAATTCTTTGTGGCAATCTTGCGTCTCGAAGTGGTGCAAATTCAAAAGCAGGAGAGAATCACTTCAGAGGGTATTCAGCGCGAGAGGTGAGGATCGTCAAATGCAGGTTCCAGAGTAAGCATTCCTTTCACCTTTTTAATGATTATTCTTGTAATTATTCTTTTTTTTTTTTTTCCTGGAGCCCTAGTGGAGGAGGTTGTGTTTAAAGCAACTGGAGGTCGGTGCTGTTCTTCTGTGAAGCATGATTATCCTCAAAGCGTCCCCTTCCTGAAGGGAAAAATAAGCATCAATTTTGTATTAGAGGGGTCTGAAGGGGATAAAAACTGCTCCCCAACAAAGGCATTAATACATTGAGAAGAAAGGGAAGCAAAACGCATTTCCCAACAGTGCACACAAGCGGAATCAAGGAAGAAAAAAAAAAAAAAGAAAAAAAAAAAAAAAAAAAAAAAAACAGCTGGCACGGGTCTATAAATAATTCAGATACGGGCTGACTACACCATTCCTGGGCTAGGCATGCATACGAGACGGGGAAGCGGGCGCGATGTGAACCGCGGCGAGCAAACGAGCTCCCCCCCCCCACCCCCCCACGCCGCCTTGCCTACCGCCCCCTCCCCACGCACGCCCAGCATTTCGCCCACCCCCGGGCCCAGCCCCCGGAGGGCTGGCGAGGGCCGTGCCCACCCCTCTGCAGTGCTGCCGGCACCGCTGCCCGCCGCGCTCCGGCTTCAATGGGCAGCGTGGGGCGCGCTCCGCGCAGCCGGGCGCGCACACGCACGGACACGAAGGGGGGGTAAAGGGGAGGGGGGGAAGAGGAGAGGGGGGGGGCTTCACCTGCAACGTGGCCGCTTTGCACTACGCGGCCCCGCACACGCATCGCCCCCCGCAACGCATCCATTGGCTCCCTGCGGTTTGGGTTGGGTTTGTTTTTTTTTTTTTTGGGGGGGGGGAGGGTGGGTTGGTGGCTGTGGGGTCACCCCCCCACACCCCACCGGTGACAGGGCTTATAGCTATGCAGGCATTTATTTAATGAACTCGCAGGTATTCTTTTTTTTTTTTTTTTTTTCCTCCCCCTTTCCCCTCCCATCTCGCCCGGAGAACAATTCACACTTGCAGCTGTCACAAAACCCAGACCCACATACATACATACCCGCAAATCCTGCTCCAAGCACCCGGGCTGCTCTGAGCAGCTACTGCCCCCCTCTCTCTCTCCCTGCAAGGCTGCTCCACCTCAGACATGCTCAACTTCTTCCACTCTCTTCTCTGCTACTGCCAGGGTAGGAGATACGGGGCGGGGAGGGGGAAGTGTTCAGAGCATCACCCTAAAAATATATGGATTTAAAAAAAAAAAAAAAAAAAAAAAAAAACCTCTGCAATATAAAAGCACCCGGAGGTGGAGAAAGCACAGGAAGGCGAACTAATAAAGCGGTTTAATGATTAATAATAATAAAATATCCGCGCGGATAACGGTGGGGAGGGGGAAAAATCACGGCGGGGGGGGAGGGGGGAGGGACTCTGCCAGCGAGCAAAGGGAAAACGGTGGAAAAGGAGGAGGAGGATGGAGAGGGAACGGGAGATGAAACCCTCCCCGCCGCGGGTCTCAAGCTCTTGGCGGGGGCGATGGGGGTGCCGGTGCCCGGGCTCCGGACCGGGGCCGAGCCGCAGCCGCCGCCGCCGGGGGGCAGCGCCCGGGGCTCCGCGGGTCCGGCCCCAGGGGAGGCGGCGTGGAGCTGGGGGAGCCCGTGGTTGGAAGCGAGCGGTTAAAGGGATGCTGGGGAAAATAATAATAATAATAATAAAATATTAACAATAGCCGTAAAATAGTAATAATGAGAATAAAGGAACAGGCGCCCAGCCAGCAGGCAGGCAGCGGGATTGGATGTGAACGGAAAGAAAGGAGTGAGAGCGGAGATAAGCTAATATCCAAATTGGATGCTCCGCAATTAAGCCCGGTGCTTAAATTACTATTCTCAGAGCCCCCTGGAAGCTAAGGAACGTGAAATCAGCCTGAACAGAAAGCAAAGTGCGTTTGCGCACGCTTCCCTGCCTGCGCTGCCCTGCCCACCCACGGGTGTCTGCGCCCGTGCTCCCCGGGGTGCTGCGGCCTCGCCCCTGCAGTGCCATCCACAGCAGAGCTCTGTGGCCACAGCTCTGTCCTTGTCCTTTTCACAGCTGGGGTTAGCTCTGAGCGCCCGACAGGGCAGAGCATGCCCATGTGCCCCACAAAGCCCTGTAACACAGCACTGGGGGAAGTTTGTCCCAACTGGTGCAAGCCAGGGGAGATACCGAGGCAGAGCCCCTCCAAGAGGACGTGCCAAGCGCACCCTTAAGGACACAGAGTCATCTAGGGTCACAAAGGCTCACCAAGCACCAGGTTGGGTCTTGGTAGGAGGTTTGGATGGGCTCAGACAGATCTTGGTAAACTGCTACAGCCAAGAGCAGTGGGAAAAGCCCTCCCCATGCTGCCCCACCAGCTATGCTCATCCTGCAGTAAAGCAGACCCCAAGTCCAAAACCTCAGTGCCCACCCGGGCTGTACTGTCCGGCCTCTGCATCCCTCTCACCGAAACCACCGTTTTCCAGGAAAACTCAGTGACGTCTACCTATCTAAGCAAGCGCTGTGTTCGGGAGCAATAACGAAGGTACCCCTCAAAAGACGGGCAAGGAGGGCTGGATCCCACCTGCTGAGGAGCTGTGCTCCAACGAGCAGCCAAGCACTCTCTAACTCAATTCTGGACCTTTGTTGCAGGTATGTATCTGCATGGCAATAGATGGATAAGACAAAGGTCCACACTAGCATGGTCAAGGTTCCTGAGGGAGAAAGGCCACCTGAAAGCACCACATCGTCTCTCAACCCCAGGGTCCTGCCACTTTGTACCTCGTGGTTCAAACAGGGTTTGCTGGTCTGCAGAAAAGGTTACGGATGGCAATGTGGCCATGGCATCACATGCACATACTGATATGCAACACAGAGCTTGCCGCATCCATGTACACTGGGTGTACAATGGTATTTTTCCATGTAGCTAGAGTGACCACAAGCAATGCCAACGTGTGTTTAATATCCTTGCCAAAAGCATACACCAAGATATTAATTTTGACAGCCAGGATCTTCCTGAGGGTGCTGGTAAGGTCTGTTCTGTTAGAAAGATTTTCCTAACATTTTTAGGCATGCTTAAAAAAGTGACTATGATCTTTTTCATTCTAATTTCAGTAAAAATGGAAGACATATTAGCCAAAGCCTGAAGTAATCTGAAATTATCTCAGAACATTTGGAGGAAAGAAATGTGGAGTGATACTTGCATACAGAAGTTACTAATAGCTGAAGAGATTAGTCATTTGACTTTCTTGTTCCTTTCACTGATATTAGTGATACAAGAATAGCAGACAGGATTTGGCCGAAGGATGTTTTTCCTTTCTCTATGGCAAGAAGGGATAAGCTGGAACTGTGCAGGTCCTCCTGCATTCTTCTAGCTGAAACAAGAACGGGAGCTTGACAGAAATGAGAGAGAACGGTTTTCAGCTAGCACATTACATAGAAACACAAAATGGAGGGGTTAAGAAGTATCTTAGGAACTATTTCTGAAAAGGGGACCATCAATCAAAAGAGAACAGCTGCAATTATTTTCAGCAAGTCAGCGATATTTAAGATTATCATTCTCTGTGACCTTAAAATGAAGGAATTAATCAAATGTGAGTTTTCTTTCTGCAGCACCACAACTCCACAGTTGCACGCTACATGGCAGCCTGCATTATTGCTTGCTTTTAAGTATAAGGCTAATTGCCTTTCCACTTAATGGATGTATATATAACCATTATACGAACATACTATGTATATACATAAAAATCATAAGGTCTAAGTTCCCTATAGGGCTTAGGGGTCTGATTGTCTGATTTGAAAGGTGGTCAGTTCCCCCTGCCCAAAGAAATCAGGCTCACCTGCAAGTTTGAAACTGGGCACACAACACTTCTGATTGCTTCAGCGTATCTTCTCCTAGAGATTCTGCACAGCATCTAACCTCCAAATTACATTCACATTAAGATATAATATTTATTATAAATAATGGGTGTGGAGATAGGAGGCACATAAAACTTGCTACAAAATCTTCAGCAACATAGTACTATGACAGGGTTTACTTTCACTAGCTGGGACTGACTTATTTTTTCTTCAATCAACTAAGATGAATGAACAGCATAAAATGAAACAAATAGCATCTCCAACAGGAAATTGGTTTTTCAAACATCTCTTCAATTCAAAAACACTTAAATGTTATTTGTAAGAGAAATTGAGGGATTTATTTTAAATGTGTCCATGTTTTCTATAAATTAAGGGGCATATTATTCTTGTCCTGCCTAAGATAAATGAATGTGGATGAAAGTTCTTATATCAAAAGCAGCCAGGGCTGGATGTGGCAGAGGTGGTGTTGGTGAGGATGCACAGCAGCAGAGCCATTGGGCCTCTACAGGACAGCATCTGCCACCACTGACAGGAAAGTACCTTTACCCTCTGTAAATACCCCTGACTTCATAAAATCAGTGCACTACAGCTGGCCTCTATCTGCCCACCATGGTCAGCAAAGGGAAAAGATGGGCAATTCATGGGTCATCTGCACAAGCACCAATACAGTTGCATCAGTGTAAGGAAAAGGCATGTCCATGCAGAGCAAGGCCTTATGATCAGTGAAATGGATGGATTGTTCTGGAGAATTCACACCATAAAAAAAAAAAGGTTTTTTGTAATAACATTCCTTTGGGTGCTTGCATATGGCAGAGCACAGTAACCAGATCTCCAGCTGTTTTTATATGGTGCTCTGTGCCCTGCTCCATCCAGTCAATCTGATTATAAAATAGCAAAATAAATCCATGCTCGTATCCCAGACCTTCCCACTCTCAGAGCAGAAGAGATGCTGTGGCATACCTGGTGTTCGGGTTCTGAGCCTATAACATCTTTGGAAGATCACCATAACAATGACTGCACAGGCCCACAAACAAGGATGCCATGTCATACTGCATGAACAAGATTTATCAGAGAATTAAAGGGAAAGCAAATAGAGCAACTAGAAAAACAAACCTGACAGTGCCATGATCACCTGGATGAAGGACTGGGCTGGGTTTTGTCATGAAACCTTTCATCTTCTATATTGCACATGGCTCAGGACCAAGAGATGCTAGAGAAGGATTGAAGCAGGAGCCAATGGTGGGGGTTCTGGTTGGTCTCCTTCAAAAGACACCTGGACACAAGGAGACCGCTTGTCTCATTTGCTACCTCAGAGGACACTCAGCCTGCCAGAAGCCTTGCAGAAAAGAATAATGAGTACTGTTGCATTTGCTTTGAAGTGATATACATGTTCTCTCAGCTGTCACCCTAGTACACTTAACTGAGCTCCCATCATTTTACATTGCAATAATTGCAGCATCCCCTACTGTCTCCACCATGGCCAGTCTGTCCCCAGAAATCCTAAACAACTAGCGGACTGGTTTTTTGTCACACAGAATCAAAAAATGGGTGAAGTAGATTAAAAGAGAAATAGCTTTCGCCGTGTCTTTATAGACTTGTTTTATTCTTTTGAGTATGGAGCATCAGGCTCACTGAAATTGTTTTTTCTGGATGGTCATTTATATGTGAAATACATACACATTAAACTAAGAAACTGTGCAGTTCTTTCTTTCAAATGGAAATGAGTTATTTTTAAACTCCAAAAGCACAGACAAGATTTCAAACTGGCATTGTCACTTTTTTAAGACGGTGTATGGCTCTACTACCCATAGCACAAACAGACCAAAGAACCTCTCTGTTGACAGCCACCACACCTAATAACTAGTAATTATCATCTGATGCTATATTGTACATCACCAAAGCACTGTACAAGCATTAGCCATGTATGTCATCCCTTTTGGCATGACATCCTACACACAACATGCATGTAGGAAAGGTCGAAGCACTGCCTCACGCAGGTCTGAGAAAGAAGCCCTTCTCCTCCACCTCTAGGGTGCAAAGATCATTCCAGTGGCTGGAGATTTCGTCCCACCTCGTTAGTCTTAATAAGGCACAGTTTCCTGATACACTTCAATGAATGGGAAACCATAGCCCTCCAGGCAGTCATCTCCATCCTGTTCCAACCTACTAACAAGACAAACAGATTATCTGTTTTCTTGTTTAATATCAGCTCTCTGCTTGATGAAAACCTTATTGGTTCTCTCCAGATTTAAGCGATGACACCCTTTCTTCTCTTTACTGGAGGAGCTGCAAAACGGATTAGGTAGATTGCCTTCATGGTTTAAAGGAAACTGGAAAACTTTCACTAAGAGATAAGGTGTAGCTTTTGCCAGCTTATCATGATGAAAAGCAAAAAAAAAAAAAAAAAAAGAGTCTCTTCAAGAAAGTGTCTGCATTCACCTATTCTCCTTACAGGGTGTACAGCGGCCAGCAAAATCACCCTTATGTCTGAAAGCTGTCTTCAATGTTCTAGCACAGGATCCATCAGAGCATTCAAAACTAAATTAAAATCCCAAGGAGGAATAGGGGATTTAATTCTAGGATTAAGCTTTGAAGTTGCTCCCAGGAAATAAATTATTATTGGATGAGAACCAACACACCAATTATCTAGTTTACTGCTCATGCTACTGAGAGCTGCTGCACACACCCTGAGGGATCGGATACCACAGCTCTACCTAGCCAGTCTTGTCTTTAACACAATATTCACATAAAGGCAAAAGCTCAGCTCATTGCATTCCAAGAAACTTAGCTTCCTGGCTCCCATTATTAACAGAGAAACCGCCCACTACAAAATATAGGGCAATATGATACAGTCACTTAAACTCCCCACTTTTCACCTTTTATCTTGCTTTGTTGTGCATAATAGAATAGTTAATAACACGCCACTTCTTTGCTCTGTATGTTATAGTAGGGTCAAAGTACTACAATATTGGTGCTACCACAAATAAGCCCTTTTATTTTTCTTACACAGAAGGCCTACACGCTAGTTACGCACCAGGCAGGCCCTATTCCATTCAAATGGCATCCAGATGAAGCAGTGGGACATATCCAGCTTTTCACTTGCTGTTCCACAGATTTCTCCAAGCTACCCAGAATGCCTCAACTTCACTTATGCCGCCTATATACATGTCAAATCCGTAATGCTTCTTCAATGGCACGTCGCTACAGCATGAACCACCTCCTGAAGAAAGAACAAATAAAGTGAAATAGCTCCAAGACAGATAGAAGTGTCTGGAGCAAAGAGGAGTATAGACATCAGAGCTGATATTTCACTCAGACTAAATGCTAACAGTTAATCAGTGCTATTATAAACTCACTCAGAACACTAAGTTACTGTGGGTAAAAAATAAATTCTTCCCTCAGAAAAATATGCATGTGTCACCATTGAGGCAAAAGCTGGCAGTAGCAGTATACACAAATATTCAATTTTCTCCCAAGGAATGTATTTTTTGTTTAAATACCTTATGACCCTAAAAATACTGCCACCAAAGCATACCTATTTTTTCTCCCAAACACATGGTTCGTATCTTCTGACCGGGGTTTCCTTACACTCTTTTAACACAGGAAAGTGATGTACGCAAAGCCAAGATGAAATCTCATCCACCTTCCATGTCCTCTTTCACCCACAAGCTGTACCAGACCTTTTGCTACCATTTTACTACACACATGCATACATAGGGATCACCAGGTGCTAAGATCACAGCTGGAAGCAGCCAGGGCTGCACATTCTCCACCTCTGCAAGGAATTTCTCAGTTTATGCAAAGTTCACTGAGACATGGACAGCTGAACACAGGAGTCTAGCAGGTGAGCAGGCATAGAGGGCATGGCTCTGTTTTGCAGTGGCCTTGGGTTGTGAGGTGCAGATTCGTCTCCCTTCTCACTGTAGCCAAAGACAGCAAGATGGCTTTTGCTATAGGCAAGTTAGGGGACTCACTTTAATGGAAATGTGGCAAAGCGGAGGCACCGGTTATTGTCACCAGCCGGGCTCCCTGCTGGTGCAGCCATTCTGACAAGCACTGTCGTTCACAACCTCCTAACAGACCTGGCCTTTTCCAGAAATGTTCAGGGTCGATAACAGCACTGAGTCTCTCTGTTGTTCTCATTCCTCCTTCAGGTGAAGCAGATGGCATTGCAAATAACTTGCTGAGCAGGAGTGGGGGAGAAATGGTAGTGAAGCAAAGTATTATTCGTACTGACAAAGATTCTGAACCAGTATCTGCTTGACATTAGAGAAGCAGATCACTTTTCTAACATAAATATATGGGTCTGAAAGCATTCTTCAAAACAAAAGAGTGATTTCACCAGCAAGCCAAAAGCCTATGAGCTGGAGATGTTCCCATGGGGTTTGGATTAGGTGCTCACTCCAGCATTTATTGTATATTTGTATTGACCATCTAATTTAAGACAAATGTTTTCTGTAGACACATTTTAAAGTGAAAAATGATCTCAGTTAGCATGCAGCTGTGGTCCCTGAGATAGCTCCTTGCCCAGGGGCAAACAGAGTAGAAATGTTAATGAGCTAGAAAGTAGCTCCGAAAAACAGTGTCCATGGTCAGCATTGCGCCAGCAGAATCAGGGTCACCCGCTCCTGTAACCACTCATTTTGTAGTCTCATTAAATAAAAAGTATGTGCTAAACCAGAATATTCATAGAGCAGGCAGAGAGTATCTACCCCCAGCAACTGAGGTTATCATGCTGTCCCACCACCATCACACCTTTCAGGAAAAAAATAAGACATCCACCCTTAGAAAATTACTTTATGCAGATGGATATAGATCTCCCTTGCCTGAGCTTTTTCCCAGTGAGCCAGCTGACTCAATAATTCAGCCCTCTAGCAGTAAGAAGCATTAAGATTTATGTCAGATTGCTCTATATCCTAAAGAAAACTGCCACCTTCTTCTCTCCTTTACTCAAACATACCCTTACTTAGACATCTAGGAAGAGGCAATAAGCAAAATACCTCTGGTACACCACAGCTGCCTCTTTTAATCTGCCATCAAATTGAAATGGAGGACATAAACCTCAACTGCTTTGAAACCCAGCAGCCCATTTTTGCTCTCATGTTAGGTCTGACTCAAACTCAAGCCTCAGCATTTTGACTGCATACACTACCCGCGGACTGTCTCACGCGCTGGGTGCTCTATGCCATGCAGCAGCTGTAAACCTGAGCCCACCAGGCCTTACTCAAATATAAGCTCTCTTCACCTTCAAAACAATTAGGACTTCAACAGAGCAAGGCCTGGCTTCACCTGAGCAGCCTTTGTCTTCCAGCAAGCCTGCAAGTTTGCTCTCTCCTGTGCATTACTGCCAGGACCCAACTGCTTGTTGTGTTCTTTTTGTGGCCCAGTAGTAGGAAAATATAAAGTATGAACCCATCACATACACAGGGTGCACCTTTTCTTCATCCTTTAACAAGTACTGAATTCAGAAAAGCACACGCTGTTTTGTCCCCCTTCCCTCATCGTCTTTAGAAAAGGTCTGCCCAAAGCTTTGACCACACTTTGGCGACTTTCCCAGCACAAGGACAGAGGCTGGGCATTAGCACAAGGCAACGTTTATTTCAAAGTACAGCACAAAGTGTCTCAGTGAAAAATTAGTTGTCTTCTAGCCCTTGTAGACAGGTTTGGCTGAGAAGGGGTTATATTCCATATTGAATTGGTTACACCCCATGTTCTTTTTATGCCACTCACCTGTATTTATGCTGTTGCATTGCTTTTTTTTTTTTTTTTTTTTTTGACAAGGCCATTTGTCCTTTGTTGTGCTCTTTAGAAACAGATGCATAAAGCTCCTGTGGAGCTGTGACTTGTTCCCCTGGCAAAAGAGCAGTTGGGCATCTCTGCTCCAGCCCCTATGTCGGTCAGGAGTCAGTACTGTGAGCTTGCCATGCTATCCATTTTTTCGTGCTGACAAAGAGTAAGCCTGCAGGCTGTTGTGTCCTTGCTGGTCATGTCCTTATTCTAGGTCAAGGATAGCCATGTGTTTTCATACTACCTGATGGAATGGTACTTTTTTTTTTTTTTTTTTTTTCCCTTTTGAACTGATCTGTGTCTCTAATATGACAACCTCCACAGACACCCATCTTCCTGCATTTGCCAGTTAACAGGTCTGTTGGATTGGAGTGCACTCTCTGCAGGGGACACTGTCTCAGTAGAGACATAACCTCTGTTTCAGAAGGGACAGCCCACAACCTAATGAAGGAAAAGCACAGGAAAAGGTGCTATCACTAACGCCAATTTTCCCACATACTTTTCTCTTCAGCACCATTAGAGGAGGTCTGTAATCTCAGCTATATTGTTCCCTGGTGGCATCTCAGGGAATGTAGAGTTAGGAAGAGATATTCTGGGAGAGGATAATGAGAACAGTGCGAGGAAGCAGTATCTGACAAATTCATGTATTGTCAATTATATTCCAACTGTCAATTACGTTATCATATTCCTTTCTGCCATGGAGATATATTACACCAAGATGATCCTTTCCCTACCAGGAGCCATCCAGTGCTTGTGGCTCTATTGGGCTGAGCAAAGGCAGACCAGACTCCCGTGAATCCAGTATTCATGGAATGACTCCTGGTTGAACTTGCTGTATTGTGTTTACCACAACAGGCTACAGGTACATCAGCAAACCTCAGAATGCTGTTACTGCTGACTGAACATGTGAATTATGATAATTCATCAGGAGCCAAAGGTTTAGCGTGATCATATCACAGCCAGTATGATCAGAAAGGGATATAAGAATCAAGATGTGCTGCATTATTTGGAATAGAGGTTGCTAGTAGTGCCATAAAAGTTTCTGACAACAGGTTAAAAAAAAAAAAAAAAGCCTGATCAGGCCCTGACAACAAAAACAACTTCTGAAGATGTAGTCATAGATACATCCAGCATTGCCAAAATAAATGTCCACAGAGTTGGTCAAGCATCCTACACCGCTATCCACTTAATGTAGGGACTCCTACATTATAAGGGTATAGGGCCACTTTTTATTCATTTGGTGAGTCATCAACTCAGGTTGACACTTTGTAGAGCCACACCTCCAGGAGCTGCAGAAACTATTTTGGGTGAAACTGCTAGTTTCTGGAAAGCTACAAGGTATGCAGTGCCATGGAGGCACAGCATGAAGGGATAAGAGGTATGCACTATGGCAGTGACTACTACTCTTGTGATGATCTCAGCAATGAAATTCCTTGCCTCACATTGGTTTGCAATCCATTGACAGGAACAGTTTTGTTTTCTGCACACTTGGCCTTAAAGGCTGTATGCTAGTAGTCTGAAATGCATGTAAGCTCACAGCACAGCATGCCAAACTAAGGTCTTCATATGTATACAAATCCCCCTGTACCCACTTTTGTCCATCCCAGAGGTGAAGAGCATGGTCCCATGGAATGTTGTTCTCCATCTCCTAGACATGATGCTCTGCAGCAGAGAGACAAGGATCAGCCACAACCCAGTCATGTAAAAATCTTAACAATATCGGCAGCACCTCATGGCTTGTGGCAACAACTGCTTTTCTTCTGTTTCCAGAGTTGAGAATAGATCCGACTGGAAAAGGCCTTGCTCCTGATCCAGAAGAAAAGCCAGCAATGCACACACATAGGATCCCTGACAAAAAGCATAATGAGGATTATATGAGACCTTAGTGCATGCATATAGGCAATGCAAAGATAGCAGAGGAGTACAAGCTCTGTGTTCCTTAGGTAATTTCCACTGTCGCCTTCAGCCTTTATCCCCCCAAAAATGCAAAACAAGCATTTCTCCTCTCAGGACATGTTAAGGAAAAAAAAAAAAAAAAAAAAAAAAAAAAAGGTTTGATTTCAATTACTACCATTCCAAACACATCTCCACAGAACCACATAAGTGACTGCAGGAATCTCAGTCTGAAATGGTGGTATTTGGCACAAGGCATTAAACCCAAGTGGGCCATTCTTGTTTCCTTGATCTGGAGGCAGGCTGGTGTGGAGTACATGTGATAATACCACTTTGCAAACTGGTGGTCTGAAAGGACAGCTTTTCTGATAGGCATCAGTGCACTTGAACATGACATTGACATGGAGCAGAGTTAGGTATCTTCTGGCTTCAGGCTGACTAGTAAGGCTGCCAGGGAAATTGTGCGCAAGGAAACAGGCTATCATCATCTGCTTCTACATTACCCAGGGAAAGAAGTCCTTAGGTACACTGTAAGTAAATAGGTTCACACAAAAGATACACTAACTGTACAGACAGTTTCTTTGCTTAGTGGAAACAGGCTGGCAAGACTGCTGATGACTGGCTAATTTCCTAGGCCACAGAAGAACAATACCAGGCAGGTGACAGCCCCATCCCCTTTCAAACCATCACCAGGATCTGCATTACTCTCGTGTACTACCAGGAGCTGTAGCTCAGCTGAATAGAATTGAAATAACTAATCACAGTACCTCAGGTAATAGTGGTAAACCTTACAGTCTAAGATTGCAAGCGTCTAGCATACATACAGATGATAAGTGTCCCCTGGAGTTACCACTCAAAAGACCAATTTCAGAGTTTACATCAGAAAGGACAAGCTCCTTAAAATTACGTTCTTACTTTTGAAGTCCAACAGAGGTCAGAACTGCTTGGTCTCTTGATGTGCTGCAATGAAAGGAGTGTAATCTCTGCCTTCCTTCACAGGGATGAATAGAAGCAACTGGCTTCATTATTAAGTGTGTATCTGACTGCCACTGCATCTGCAATGTTTTCGTTTTCAAATTTCTCTTGATGGCCATGAGGGTTGGAAACTTAAGTCTGGAAACTTTGTCCATGTGGAAGTGCTTGGCTCTGTGCAGGTGTTACAGTGACGTGGCAGTAAAGTGACAAAGGAATAGCAACTGCTCCTCCCTGTGCACAAGGTCAAGGGTCATAGATGTCAGGTTGGGGGGAGACTCATGAGGCTCCAGTCCAATCTCCTGCTTGAAACAGGGTCAGCTGTGAGATCAGATCAAGTTACTTAGGGCTTTAGCTAGTTGGGTCTTGAAAATATCCAAGGGTAGAGACTGCAGAGCCTTTCTAGGAAACCTGTCTGATGACTTCAGGACAGACTAACCTCCCTCATGTTTACCAGCATGCCCCCACAAGGTCATGGGGAGGCACACCTTCGCATCATGCCCCAGGGTATCCACATTCTCATGTCCCATACCTTTTCAAAGCCCAGGTTGGTATCGAGATGGGGTGCAGCCTCCCTTTCCCTGCTTGGCCCACATCCCTGTACACAATGCTTGCCAGCTCCCTACCCCTGTGAAACCCATGAGGGGTTACACACATGGCCATGACCAGACTGGGTATCTCCTCCATCACATAGCTCTGAGCAAAGCACAACCAGCATGGATCAATGTGCACACCCTCCTCCCCTAAATCCCCCTTTCCCTTCCAGTGGCGGTGTCCTCCCAAGTGACCCCTCCTCTGATACTGCCAGATGAACTGCCACAGCAGAGCAGCAAGGCAAGATGGATCTTCCAACTAGCCAGCCATGGCAGACCACAGCAACCCACCACAGACCACCTTGAAAGCTGGCACACCTGCCACCATTTTGTCTCTCAGCAGCTCTTCCACCTGCACATAGCTAGTATCTGCACAGGTCCACCCTCTTCTCTGCCCTCAGTATCCAAAAGCACCAACGCAGGCACTTGTGATGGCCAAGCAGGCCATACGCCCACAAATAATCAACACATACTCATGGACAGTGCACACATGCATAGAAGGCAAGGAAGTTCAAGTAGGAATGGCCTTCACATGGGTACCAAGTACCTCCCTGTCTTGCATGGATTGTCAGTCTTCTGTGCCCTCATCACCTCCCTCTCCCCAGCCTCAATGACAATGTCAGTCAGGACATCACGGAGCTGTCCCATCTCCCAGCAGCATGCTGACTACCCTGGGCTGTATAAGCATACATCCAACATACAGATGAGAGCATTTTAGTGTAGCAGCCATATCCACAAAGCAGGCCTTACAGGACACTTGTGCACCCACCCCTACCTCCACCCAATTCACTCCCTGGCCTCTCTGCATCCCAACAGCTGCTGCAGGCTCCCTGCCTGTGTCTCCATAGCCGGGGCAGAGACCCAAGGAAGAGGCTTAGCACTGATCTCAGCCTAGCTCTGTCTCTCTGCCACTCCCATAATCATGCTACACAGCAGGGGTCAGCTCCTCCACATCAGCCCAAGACAAATGATCAAGGTGCTCACTACCCGCCTCATGTTTTCCTTCCCCAACAGGGCTGTTGCGTTATACAGGGCAATTTCTTTAGCCTTACCTTTTAAGATGAAGTACAATGTTTTCATCTGCCTACAGAAACACACACTGTCCTTTCAGACCCTGAGCAAATGCAAGGGCATGATCATTCTGTGCAGTAGGGTGGTTGCAACATCTGGAACAAACTCACCAGTGGATATAAACCACGGCTGCAGGAGATACAGATAGCAGAGGGATCCACAAATGATTGGCTGCAGCCACTCTGCCCCAGCTCTTTCTTCCCTTTGCCTCTTCCTAAGGCAATCACAACACCTTCTTGGACCAGCATTAATAACTCCCAAACACTTTGGACACTGTTTTTACTAAGTGTATCACTGTTAGGGGCTGGGATCACCACAACAGTTTGCTTTAAGTTGATTGTACAAACACATGGCTCTGTGAGCACCTTTTAAATGCCTTTCCAGAGGGCCATGGCAGGGTCTTCTCTTGAAGTTATTTACATTTTAGTCTGTCATCTCACACAAGTCCCAGGCTCCAATGGGAAACCAAAGACTTCCCTAGTACACACAGTGAGAGGCATTTACGCAGCCAGGGAGGGTAAGGAGGAAATGGGGATGCAAAGAGACTTGTTTGCCCCCAGATATGAGTAATGAAAGCAAAGATGTTTCATCGTAATTAAGGAAGTTGTTTATTTTCATTGCATGTTGCCTCATGTCCTAACTTGGGAACTTGAGTTCCAAAAAACTGGATCACAAAAAGTTTCCAAAACTGAGCAACAGGCTTGACATGGCATATCCATATTGTACCATGCCATAGTACACTGACATTAAAATTCCAGCTTGTGACATATGATGTTGATGCAGCTGTGACCTACCATTAATCAGCCCAAGTATAGGGCCCTGCTGATATGCATCTTGGATTTAGTCTGCTCAGATCCTGCCTACATGTATCCACCTTCAACAGCTGTGCAGACATCGCTTTGTATAGATTTGTTTTAAATAGAGGGTTCACATAAAGTAAATCATTTCTTCTACATAAAGTGCACAGACTTAATTAAATTGCTGTCTGTACCAACCAGGATTAAATTAGTGCAAGTCTGGGTATAGACAAGACTTTCTTTTTGTTACTAATATCATTCACTAATCCAAGTTCTGACTGGCGTTAACTACAGGATAACAAATGTGAATCATTAGTCCAGTCTTCTAGTATCTGTGTCTTTATCTAGCCTCAAATATGAGGCATGGAAGAGCCGTGTACAATCCTGATCCTGCCCTCAGAATTCATATTTAGTGATTTCTTACCTTGAACAAAGAACCCAGTAAGATAGCTGCTTTTTCCATAAAATTAGCTTTTTAAAAGTATCTATACAACCATTCCTCAAGGAGTTTGGGTGAGGTTACGATTCCAGTCTTACAGAGAAGCTACCATTTCTGGAGAAACAGCAGTTAACCAGAGAATGCTGTTCCAGCATCTCATCTATGGGTGCTGTATAGGGATGATGGTATTATCCTATTTTTCCTTCCCAGCTAGTTAATAGGAAATCCCCTTTCAAAGGCAATTTCCATTTTAAATCACCCACATTAAGAGAGACATGTTTAATACCAATAAATCCGCTTTCTTAAAAGAGAGAGAAGCCAGGCTGACTAAATCCTTTCCCCACACCCCCATTCCTGCCTTGCAATCTGTAGATCTTGCAGAAGGGTGATCTAAGACAGCTGTAGTTAGCTAGCTACACTTCTGAGCACTAAGCTGCTCATTGCTTTGTATTCACTCTGTGCCAAACCAAGGTCACAGGGACACAAGGATCCCAAAGACTTTCCATGCTATAAGGGAGCAGAAGTCTCATTCTCAGATGCCAAATTTCCACATAACCCCCATAGAAACCTCCCCTATACACCAGTCCCCATTACAAGTCAGCATGGGGTGAGTGCTTTTAAGGGCTTAGTATGTGAAATGAGGTTTCTCTCCTCAAAGTTTCTTGCAGCAAACCTTGGAGAACCATCCAGTGGCTTCTAGAGGGATCCCTGTGCCCAAAACAGGTGTCCTGAGGGCTTCTGCTCTGCCATGAGACCCCATGCCTTTATCACCATTGCTTCCCACCTTCTGAGGCATTTGTAGCCTCATGGCTCTTGCAGCCAGATTTACCTCCTTTGGCTGAGAAGCAGGAGGGAGCCAGTTCAAGACTCACATACTTAAAGGAGGAGAGAAGCCAGTGGCATAGGCAGTGCTAAGTCAATGCTTCCCCTGAAGCCAGAGGGTGACCTGGTAGGACTGCACCAGCACTGGGACAGTGGCACAGGTACCTTTCTTATCTGACAGGAAGAGACATAGCTGACTCAGGTAGGAGAACAGGGAGCTCTGAAACCTGAATATACTTTCTTCTGTTTCCCACTGCTGTAACAAGGATTGGGAGCAAGAACTACAGACTGAAGATAAGGCTTAGAGGGAGAAAAAAAAAAAAAAAAAAAAAGTACAGCAGAAAACCTTGGCTTGGCTGCCCTTGGTGCTGCAAAGAACAGGCCCAAAGTCACCCACGTGATATTCCCCTGCCTCTTCATGCAGTTTCAGTAGCCAGACCTGCTACTGGCAAGTACAAAGCTGTGCTGCTGCAATGGCCTCTCCCGGGAGAGAATGGCCAACTCCTTTCACTGAATGGAAAGCATAATACAGCAATAGGAAAGCTGAGGAGGACTTCAAAATCATATCTGAAATAAATGTTAGAGATAATGGTATAATCCAATATATGTTTTCCCAACTGTAAAGTCTGAACACCCTATTTGGCAAAACAACATTTATGGACACATCCTTGTTTCCCTACTATGTACACAGGCTCCAGTTTTGCAAACATCCTTAAAGGTGAGTCTAGTTGTGCTTATGCATACCAAAAGGAGTGTGGCTTTCAGCTGGTAGCACCCATGCACCTGTATAAGGTAGGGCCTGTCAGAATAGGGAACTGATCCCAGTGATTTAAGTGGTCTCTCCAGTGGTGTCCCAACCCTGCAGCAGGACCCTTCCAAGCAGACCCTTCCCTTCCTGGAGCACTGCTTGGACAAAGCTTGTTGACAGAGGAATATTTCAAAAGCAGCTTCCTTTTTAAGGAAGTCAAAACAAAAAGACACAGGAGTTGTTAGACAGCTATTTTGTGCTTTATTGTTTAAAGCACCTTGCCATCATTTTGTTCCATGTATTGTCTATGGCTGACTGGGCACCGCTTAGCAGCACGGACAGCTCTTCTGCTATGGGAAACCGCCCTGCCTTTGCTGGAGCAGGAAGCCTTCCTCCTCCTCCTCCCTCGCAGCACTCTTTCCAGTCTAGATAGCATGGATAATTATATCTGTTTCCATGCTCTGCTTAGCCAAAGTGGTACTTTTTAAACAATTCCATAAACCCAGACAAAAGCACTTCTCTCAATCTTGCACTTCTTTTCCACTTGATATTAAGATCTGTTTCCTACTTTGAGAGTGAGTAATTGTTAAAAAATAATAATTATAATCCTGTGGTAAATGGGAAGAAAAGAAAGGGAAAGACATAGAAGGAGGTTGTTTCAGAGCCTATTGCTCTGCGGTTTGTTATAATAGGTCATAGCAGTTGGGTTGTTACAACACAGTACCTATATAAGTAGACCAGGGTAAAACATACAAAGATTAATATAAAATTTATACTACTTTTTCTAAATACTGCTGCTACAAGAAGAAAAAAAAAAAAAAAAAACTCACAGAAAAATAATGAGAGGAAGGAGAACACAATCTTCATTTTCTGTTATTCCAAGATCTTTTTAACCTGTTCAGTTGACAAAACGTTATGCTTGACTAAAGTATTTGTGGTAGAAAAATGAATTAGTGACCTAAGTAACTTCTGTCATGCCCCAAGATGGAGTTAGGTGTGTGCTAGAATGTTCCTATCCGTCTGTATCTGCACTGAACTGTTAAGCAGATGCTCACTGAGGAGAAAATAGACTGCAATAAACTAGCACTGACACAGATCTGAATCGCTGGAAATGCCATAGAGATAGAATTCATTTAAGAAGTGTGGTTTCCATTTTCATTTTCTTTTAATAAAAAGCTATTGAAACATTAAAAATACCAACTATTTTCAAATAGCAGACTATGCACATAAGTAAGAGTGAAGAGAGACTTTTTTTTTTGATGTAAAATGCATCACAGCACTGGACCTCATGGGAGAACCAAATTCTTTCTTGGCAGGGAACAGATCCTGTCCTCATCTACACAATTGGCAGTACTCAAGATCTGGAACATTTTAGAAGCTATGGTCAATATATGGGAGTCCCGTGGACCCCATTAGGAGAACCACACATGGAAGAGAGCATTCAGTGCAATACACCTAAGTGTCTCCACTGCATAATGCTGTCAGTGAACTGCCTTTCTCTTTCTCAATGAACCTGCTCCTTGGTTGTACTCCCAGCACCGCATTCCAACCACAGTCCAGCTGGTTTATCCCCGCTCTTCCCAGACTAAGGCAAGATCATAAAGCAGCCCATTCTTTGACTCTGGTGGAAACCCCTTCCAGTTATTCCATGGCTGCTTCAAATACACATAACAAGCTCCTGTTCTGTGCAATGCACAGTCATTACAAAGCCAGAAAGTAACGTATAAAAAATTGGTTTATTCTCTCAAGATTCTGAGAAGAACTCAAGCAATTACAGTGCTAAATTAACCTGACTCCAAATCGAGCCTTCAGTTTTGCATTCTAGGAAGGTTTTAGAGCATGAATTTGAAAAATCCATAGTACTTAGATAACAGAACCAGGAGTGGAGAGCTATAATAGAGAGTTATATACCCCTGCATTCTCTCCAATACCTTCTGAGCCAGGCCAACCACTCCAGAGCTGGTGGTTAGCTTGCACACCAGCCTTCTAGAGGTACATGAAGGCTGGACAGACCATGTCTTCCATTATGTACCACTGAGAAGAATTGCCATGCTACCCTAACTGATGGTCAGGTCTACCCTAACAATGTGATTGAAGATCACCATGGATACCACAAGTCACTGCATAGTTTCAACTCTAAAGTAAAGAAAGAAAAATCTGAAGAGTTTTAAATTCCACTTTTTGTGGCTATTAATCCTGCACTCTGACATACATGTTTCTCCTGGAAACATTAAGCATCACAGTGTCCTGAGGCCCACCTCTTCTGCTCCCTTGTACTCACTGTCCCAATGTGAGTGAGAAGCCTTGCACCATTGAGTTGTTGGAGAAACATGGTCCAAGGTGGAATCTCAGGCCGCTGCAGAAAGTTTTCCGCTCACTAGCAGAAAAGAAAACAAATTGAGAATTAGCAAAAGCATAAATAATACCAGAAAAAAAAAATAATAATAAGAGGCTCATAGCTATATTAAGTTTTTTGTTTCCAAAAAGAAGCCAAGCAGCTTCTTCTTTATTGCAACATTCTGATACGGAATAGTTCATTTGGAAGGGTCCTACAAAGATCATCATGTCCAACTGCCTGACCATTTCAAGGCTAACCTGATATACAAACATACTTACACTGCATAAGATTGGGCAGCCCAGCAAACGGAAAGCCCAAGAAACGTCACTGCTCCTTCCAATACTGCCTGGAAAAGTACTTTTGATGAAGGAAAGGAAATTACAGTATTTTGGGGAGATTTCTGAGTCAAGACCCAAGAATCTCCCAAGACCTTTATTTTCCATCAAGCTGTCAGGGAACAGAAGGGGCAGACTGCTTTGCAAGAAAAGGTGAGCCGAGGGTGACAGCAGTACCATAGTGTTACCCGTGCAGGCACAGCCCCAGAATACCCAAGTAAAGCTAGCAAAAATGGTCAAGCAATCACCCAACAACTACAAAGCAGGTCAAATGCCAGTCCAGGGATTCCAAGCAGGCACAATAAAGCTGAAAGCAGACTTGCTCAAATTACAGCTCAGACAGAGAGCGAGGCTGAGGCTATATAAATGCTCACAGGCCAAGGAGCAGAGCCGGCGCATGGGTGGGGGGTCTCAGGTGAGGCTGCTCAGGACAACTACAGGCTGTCAGGGCAGCTGGGGCTCAGCAGCAGCTCACTTTGGGTACCAGGCAATGCTTAGTTCCTCCATTTCCCGTGTATGGGCCATGAGTCAGCTTCCATTGCTGTTGCTCTGAGTTTTTCGCCTAGCAACAAGAGAGACGGATGGATGGGGGGAGGTGTTAGGAGACGTTGAAGCACAATGAGATGAGAAAGACAGAAACCAAATTGTCAGGGAGATTAGCAGGGTGGGTGCAGTGCCCGGAGCTTCTGGAATGTCTAAAGGACAAAGACCGGTTTGCAGGTAGCAGAGTCCCTTCTACACCTTAAACTTCCTGGGAAACCATGGCCATGCCTCATGGGATGAGGGACACATGCAGTTCTCCCTCAAGCCAGGCTGCAGATCTGAGGGCTTGTACGCTCTGGCCTGCATGTCAGAAGCTCCAGGCCAGCTCAGCTGTGACCAAAAGGCATTGTCATTTGCTGTGCATGAGCTCACCACAAACTTGCTTCAGCACGTGGCACAAAGCGTTCTGTCTAAGGGTAGCCATGATGCAGCCCTTGCCATGCTCACGGAGGTACTGCACATGAGTACTCCTGTAGCTGCTTTTCAGCTGGTCAAGCTGAAGCCACTGGGAGGATGGGAAGATGTGACACCAAACACTTCCCAGGGGATAACTCCCATCAGGGACCAAAGCCCTGCACCCTCTCCCAGGCCATGCCATGCTGCCACCATCACTGCTGGTGACAGGCTCAGGACCAGGGGGAGCTGGGCTGCCCCAGCACCTCTTCCCAGAGGAGAGGATGCTCTCAGAGACTCAGGGGTCAGTGCTAGGGAAGGCTGTGCCTCCTCAAGCTCTAAAAAAAGGACTTCGTTCCTGCTCAGCATTTTTTTCCCATCTGGGCTAAATCCACTCTTAGAAAGAGATAACTATCTCCAGGGAAACAGGCACTCTGCGCTCTCAGGGACTCAGCCAGCTCCCCCTCTCCTTTTGCAGTGGGGTCACTCAACAGCAAGGCTGAAGCATGCAGGCACCATGGGATGTCAGGCTCTCAGGGCTGCCCCAGGCCAGGAGCACTGTGAGCACAGGATGCTCCAAGATGACATGGATTGGTTGCTGCATTGGAGCCAGGGCTACCACAGGACCTTCCAACGCCTGCCCGGTCCTGGAGAGCTCACACAGGAGTGATCACAGAGATTAACCATGTTCAGAAGTCTCTCATTACCCAGACTGTCTCGTGCAGTCTGCTTTGAATCTTCTTTTCTGCCCAAAATAGCTTCATGTTCTCAGCACCTTCGCAAGCCTGCTCACTGCCCTCCCTCCCTCTGCAGAGAGCCTGACATGCCCTGCTCACAGAAGTCCTCCCTAGCCACCCATGATCCCGTCCCCCTCACTGCCCAACATGGGTTGGCTGCACTACAGCACCCCCACCCCTGAAACAATCCCCCTCCATCCCCATCCTGTCACCACAAGTCCGTGGGATGCTTTGGGCAAGCTGGGCGCCAAAACATCTCAGGGTGAGCATATCACCACATGACAACAGGCTGAGATCATTTTAGGTCCCCACAGTCACCATTTCCAGCTTGCTCAGGCCAGTTGTCACCTCTTCTCCCCACCTGCCTGACCTCTGGGGAAGCAATCCATGTCATGGTGGAAGAAGGTTTCACCCAGCAATTTCTGGGTTCAGCCCTCCAGTCTGAGCCCCAAGGAAATTCCCACAGCAGCTACATTTTGGAGTGGTTCTTTATTCTCATGAGCCAAACTCCATTTGAGAGAGCTGCTCTGCATTAGCATCTGAGCTGGAAAGGAGATGAGCCCACGAGGGTTTTTCTGGGTTACAGTCTTCCACCTGTGGATGGCCATGAAACTTCTCTTATTGACTCCATCCCAAGTAAACCAGCCCTTCCCTGCTTTGGGAACCAACTCCCAAACCTGCACCTGCTGCTCCTGGATGCCTCATCTCTTCTCAGAGGCAGAGACACCCAATGCACCAGCAGCCCTGACAGCAGATCCTGCCCAGAGAAACCATTTCTGGGACCCCAGATGAAGAACAGCACAGACTACCAGTGGACACACACTTCTCCACTGCCTTCCTGCACCCCAGGCTTTTGGGCACGGCACAGTGCAGAAGCGCAGACCTGACACAATGCCCGCACGGAGTTCGTTGCAGGATCTGTGCCTTATCGCGCCTCAGCATCTGAAAGCAGACTTTGGCTAAGTCCTACACGCTGCTATTTAAAGTAAGCCAATTTGTATTCATTCTGCTTGCTACATTCACCAGTTGTTCTGAATTGTGTTTGAAGCTGAAGGGAAGAGGAAATGTACAACAAGAAAAAATTATACACTGGTAAATTTTGTTCTAATCCCTTCTCCTCCCATTATTGCTTTCCCTTTTTTGGGTTTCTTTTTTGTTTTCTGTGTTTTATGTATTATTAGCTTTAGCATAATTTTGACTGAGAAAATATGTAGCTGATAGGACAGACTAATTACACTACCTAGAAGAATTAATTACACCATCTGTGACTGACAGTGGAGCTTGACTCGTTGCTTCCTGGTAGATGGAGCTACAACACCAGCTGCCCCAAATCTTTCCCTGTAGAAGGAAAAAGAGGAATTGCTGTAGGAAACATCGTTTAAAAGCCATTACTTCTCTTTTTGAGCAATTTAACATCATTGGGTGACCTAGCCTGACTGGCCGAGACAGGGATGTGGCACATCTGCTTTCCCTTGTGATCTAGAAAGGAAATATTTCTACACCCATCCTGGCCCTCTGCTCCTAGCAATCAGCTGGCTCAGTCAGTCCAGATAGCTAAAAATGGATCAGAGCCCATTTGCAAGGCAAGGAGCACGGTGTGGTTTGTTGTCCCTGTAGCTACTCTCTTCTTCCACCCCTTCACACCCCATGGGACCAGTCCATGGACAAAGATTGTCGTGGCTGAATGTGGGTGATGGAAGATCTGTTCAGACACACAGCCTTGAATGTGTGTTTTCAGCTAAGGGAGAGGAGTGGTGCCTGTATGGGCTAGGGAACTCTAAATAGTAATGTTTCAAGGTAGCCATTCCTGCCCTTTTTGCTTCTAGCTCTGCTGTAGATTTTCTTCCCACTCCTCTTCTAAGCCCACTCAGTTTAAGCAGGATAAGCTGTTGTAGTTGTGATATTAAGGCAAACCTCTTGGCTGCATAATAAATGCCTTCCTAACTAAAATTCAAGACTCTAAGCATACAGTTTTTCCCCTTTCCATTGTTCCTCCGGTGCACATTACATGGACAAAAAAAAATTGTACTCCCCAAACCTTGATCCCCAGTTTTGCCCGCTCTTGGTACTGAACAACATAACACAGTGATCCTCAAACTGAGAACGAAAATCATTCTCTCCATAACCAATGAAGAGCTCAAAATATCCACTGACACCTGATGTTTGTCTGATTCAGTTTTTGTGCCAGGTCTTGGAACAGCATCCAAACTATAGTTTGGTTAAGCCTCTAGGCAACACACAACAGTAGGACATGAACAGATCCTGGAGAATTCCCAAGTGTTCACTGTGAGGTGAGCTGTATTTTAGACTGTGTATTGGGAAAAGTCCAGGATGGTAACAAGGGACTATCAGTGTGCAAAGATGCTCTGGGCACATCCTGTAGGCAGGTTGCTGAGAGCAGCTCAAGACTCTCTAAGGGCTTTTTTTTTACATCATGAAATTCTTCAGGGTTGTTGAAGTATCAAATACTAGTCCTGCACTGCCAGATCAAGGACTCATGTCTTACTCATAATAAATATCCACACAGATGCATTTCACATGGAAGAAACTTCCAGGAATCCTCCTCCTCTTCTGGAAGTTGAGGAGGAGCTATGGAAACAGAAGAGCAACAAAAACCAGTGCTTTTTTCTTCCCCCCTCCCCAGTTAATCCTTGTGCCTCTCATTCTCACTGAAATGAATTCTCTGCCTCCAACTTGGAAAGTACTTTTCCCTGCAACCTATGTCCACTCCCAGCTTTGAGGACACACCAGTTTCACTCCGAATGACTGCTTTTTGCAGCTGGCCCAGTTCTGAATATACAAGTAAAGGGTAGCAAGAGAGCAGACTGGAGAATAGCTGGGGAGCAGAAAGGAGACATGACACTGAAGGAAGAGGAACAAGAAGCTAAAGAGGGTCTAAGAAAAGAGTATCTATATGAAGGAAAAGGACGTGCTGAAGAGGAACAGAGTCACTGGGAACAACAGTGAAAATCTGGGGAACAGCAGAGATGCAATGTGTGAGCAAAATGAGAGGAAAAAAGGAGCAAATGCATGCAGAAAAGACATGGAGATGCCAGCCTGCTGCTTGCAACACTGGAAACAATGATGGGGTGAAAGATTTGGACTTGGTACAGGATATTCATGTACACATTTTTCCAGAAGCTGTTCCTGCATTCCCATCTGACTATTTCTGCGACCTTGAAATGTCACTCTATTTCTTTATACCACAGCTTACTTACCCGTCACTTCAAGGTAGTGATAATATTTCCATCACAAGAGCATGGGTATGTTTAAACAAAAAGCTTCAAGATCACAGGTGGAGGTACAAATTATTGTCACATTGAGATGGGTTTCACATATAAACATATGTACATGTTTTCGGATGACCATATATATCTGTAACTACACATACGTAGATATAAATATATTGCAAAGATATGTATCCTTTTATATTTATTTAGGCCAAGCTGACATTTCATGGTTGCTTAGTTACCAGAGAACAATAATGAGAATCTGTTTAGTATATATTGCATGAAGAAGGGAAGGGAGAGGGCAGCTGGGTATCATGTCAGACACAATCACTTGTCGGGCAGACTAGTCCTTTTGGTGGGGAACATGGAGGAAGGCAAAAGAGATCAAAAGACAAAAGGGGTTCATATAGGAAGGCAATGAGCTGGTGCATGTGGTCTGTGTAGTTCTTGATTTTCCCATGGCATCTCCATGAGTGTCAGTCAAAGCTCAGGTCATCAGGATTCAAGTGTTCACTATTTCTGGGTGATATTCCATCTTTCATGCTAAACAGACATTAGGAACATGAGAATTATTTACAAAATCTGCCTCTCCTTATGCTGGGCCTCTACTGTTCTATTCCCCATCCACACCAACACTGTCACCTTTGCATCAAACCAAATGTCTTTGCTAACTGTAAAGAATAAAGAGTTCTGCTGGTCAGAGTGAAGAAAAAAAAAAAAAAAAAAAAAAAAAAGAAAAAGAAAAAGAAGAAAAACAACACTATAGAAGTTAACATCAACAAAGAAGCACATTATATCCTCCCACCCCCAGTTATTATCTCTAAGATTTGCCTCAACTGCATTTCAAATTTGCTTGGTCTGCTTTTGCAAACTCATGGAAGAGCCTTAAGTTTCAGGAACTCATCTCACTGTCTCACTTTGTGCTAAAGATACTCATCAACAATAAATTTTCTTGATGGAAAACAGCCTTTTCAGATTGACATCTTGTTTTGCTAGCTCTCACACCAGCCCAGAACGCATAATGAGGGAGCCTGAATTTGTCCCAGGCCACCATGATAGTGGTTTATGGTTCACCGTTCCCTTGGGAATAGAGCTTCTGGAGTTCAACCTTCCTGGAAGGCACTTCTAACAGCAAACAAGGAGATGAAGATACAAGTAAAGATATTTGCTGCAATTCATATAGTAAGAATAGAATTGCTAAGCTTAGAGAGAGGCATACAACAAAAGAAAAACAAACTTTTACAATAGTTGAGCTGGCAGGAGTTCTCTTCTTCATCCAGGTAAAAAGATGCTAGAACACAGTCCTTGTATCAGGGATCAAATTTTAGGAAAGACCCTTGTACTGGTATTGCACAGACACATACTGGATATGTTGTTTATCTTAAATGCATAATTCCTTCGTGGGGTTCCACTTAGACTGAAGCCCTCCCCAGTCTCCAAGAACTCCCTATGATTCATAACATTAATATTTAATCAAGGCATGTTAACATTTATTCCAAAGGATTATTGGCTGTCCTAACTTTAGAGATACTGTTTTGTCCCTTGATCATACCTAAGAACAATTCTGACAAGATAGTGGGGAAAAAAAGAAAAAAAACTTTACTGAAGAAGTTAAACACTAATGTTTCAACTTGACCAGAACAAGCTGTTTGCATGTTCTTAAAGAAATATCACTAATGTTGTCAGAGCATATGTCTGAGTTTGGACCCAAAGGACCACCTAGACCAGTGCTCTGACTGCAACAGGAAACAGCAGAGGCTTAGGGAAAGACAGTGCAAATACACAGTGATCCTTCTCCTACTGTATTCTCCCAGCTGCCAGCTATCCACTGAGATATTCAGTGAGAGATTTCCTGAGCAAAGATCACATCTGCGTCAGTGTTTAATAGGTCTTAATGTCCTTTTTTTTCCTCATAAATGTGTCAAGAATCTTTTAGAACTATTTATAATTTTGCCCTACACACCATCCTGTGAATTCTATGGCTTAAGAATGCACCATATGAAAAAATAATAATAATAAAAAAAAAAATGTTCCTCTGTTTGGTTTTGAGTGATTATTTTACTAAGCATCCTATTTTTCATATTAAAACAGTCATTTCCTATCCCCCTCTGTGAACCTCATAGATCTCTGTCATGTCCTACTCAGACATCTCTTTTCCAAGATGAAAAGTCACAGAATCACAGAATTACAGAATTTTCTAGGTTGGAAGAGACCTCAAGATCATCAAGTCCAACCTCTGACCTAACACTAACAGTCCCCACTAAACCATATCCCTAAGCTCTACATCTAAACGTCTTTTAAAGACCTCCAGGGATGGTGACTCCACCACTTCCCTGGGCAGCCCGTTCCAGTGTCTAACAACCCTTTCGGTAAAGAAGTTCTTCCTAACATCCAACCTAAAACTCCCCTGGTGCAACTTAAGCCCATTCCCCCTCGTCCTGCCACCAGGCACGTGGGAGAACAGACCAACCCCCACCTCGCTACAGCCTCCCTTGAGGTACCTGTAGAGAGCGATAAGGTCACCCCTGAGCCTCCTTTTCTCCAGGCTGAACAAGCCCAGCTCCCTCAGCCGCTCCTCGTAAGACTTGTTCTCCAGAAAGTCCTAACATTCTACCAAATAACAGAGAAGGTTCAAATCTTGCTGCCTTATAAGCTGAAACATTGAAAAGTGCATAGAACTGTAAAAAAAATCACAGAATCATAGAAACATAAAATGGTTTGGGTTGGAAGGGACCTTAAACACCATCTAATTCCAACCTGCCTGCCATGGGCAGGGACAACTCCCATTAGATCAGGCCCATGTAAGATGGCCTTGAATGTTTCTAGGGATGGGGCATCCACAGCCTCTCTTTGCAGCAAATTATTTAGATGAACTATAGAATAGATATACATTACACAAACACATAAATGAAAATAACATGCACTATCCATTATCAGCTCTTGATGAAAACTGAACAGGATAGCAAACAACAAACTTTGGGGATAACAGTGTGCTTATGACAAACCATGTCTGCCCTCATATTGAAATATGTTGTTCCATCACAGCAGAAAAAGCAATATTTTTTTTCTCAAAATTCAAACTAGTTTCAGCTCAGTTAAGCTGATCCCAATCAGCTATACTGCCTGAGAGATCAGATTTCAGCTGTATTTCTATCAACCCCATTCCAAAGCCTGTTCCACATGAGACTGAACCCACTCAGCAAAAGTGACTGCCTGAAACCCGATCTAAATTACAGATCCAGCAAGTTTTAGGTCAAGTTTAACTGAACAGGTTTTTAAAATACCTTGAATTTTGGAGGCCACTGTACAAGTCTGGAATTTGCTTTTGTTTATTTGTTTGTTGTACTCCTGTATCTAGATAAGTAAAAATATTGCTGTTTAATCCCTTCTGCAGGACATAAGTCTTCTTACTGCCTCACCAACCTACCTCCTGGGCTGTGCCATAAACCATGCTGGGGGCAAAGCATATAGATATGCTAGATATAGCATAGGAGCTAAAGAAATGACAAAATAAAGACAAAGATCTGTAAACATCCACCATAAATTACAACTCTATTCTACAGCCTATTCCCTCAAAGATTGTGGCACCTAGAGCCAGGTGCTAGTGAAAGATATTGAAGTGACCCTTGACTACACTGCCTACCTACTTAGCAAAACTTATTTACTTCATGTTCATCGTGCAATCTGAAATCATCCAATAATAACTATTCTAAAAAAGTCAACCACGTTTTCATATTTAATGTACATACTGCAGCTAAATAAAACCACTTTCGAGGGGTAAATAATTGCAGAGGAAGAGAAAAATTCAAGAGCGTAGGCTATGAAGATGCACTTTCAGCTGAAATGTTTTAAAAAGCGATTAGTTGAGGCAGAAAAGCAGGAAAACTGTTCTTATATGGCTAAACCAACAGTGGAGGAGGTTTTCACACTAACTGTGGTAGATAAGTAGAAGAAAGCAGGAGATGCACAAGAAGGAAGGGGTAGGAAGCAGGTTATGGTCTAGCAGATATAATAGACAAGAAAAGGAACCTGAATCAGAAACTTTGCCTCTCCCTGGATCTAGAAGCAAGTCCCTTAACCTCCTCTGTTAACAGCTTTTCTGTTTGCATGGGAAGGGCAGAGGGCTGAATGGGACATTTCAAGGATTACTAGTGTGAAGAGGTTTAGGAACAGAAAACCAGAAATATCATTACAAGGTCTTCATTTTTTTTCTTCTAGAAATGCCACCATGTTTGAACTGCTTGGTCCCAGCTCTCTAAGATGTGACATCAGCAGCACTCAGAAAAGTCAATAGTGACTTTGGATCATCCCTGCAGTGATACTGGCCACTCACTCAGAGACGCAGAAAATCCAGCTTCTCCCCACAAGTGTTGGTGATTTCTCCCCCAGGCATCTCCCCACATACAAAAACCAGCAGTGAATTATCCACTTCTCAGGCCCACCTCTCCTGACACTGTCCTGGCACATAGGATTTATTCCCCATTTCTTCTGTTTGCTCCTTAGCACACCTCTGCTGAGATTCTTCTCTGTTCTCCTACCCCTACTGCAACCTGCCGCATGGGCTGTGGTGAAGTAAGGTGGAATAGGATGGGGTAAAACAACACAGACACAGGAGCATTCAAGACTTCCTGCTTCTTTCTTGCCCAGGGAAAAAGAGTTTGGAGTCTCACCTTTTCTCTTTTCCAAGCCTGGTACTACAATGCTAAAAGTGAGTGAAGCAAAACAAAGTGAACAAGCATAACAAGGGAGGAGCACTGCATGGAACATCTGCTCCCTCCACTCTCCACTAACAGGAGGTCAGCTGTCCTTTCTCTCCAGTTAAAAACACAGTTTTCCAGTCTTTTTCAGAATCCACAAAAAAACAGTAGCCATCTGCTCAGTGAAACAAAGGGCATGGTTGGGTGCCATGACCTGGCCAGAGATGTAAGGGAGCACAGACCTAGACTGCAGAGGATAGCATGAGGGGACCTTTTCCAAACAGACCTGCCTGGTGATCAGATGAGGCAATGCTAGGAGAGGCTGTGAAATAAGGAGAGCTTGCAAAAATCACCTCATGAATCACATGGGAATTGCTTTGTTGGAGAGAAAGGTATTGCAATGGACAAAGAGGATCTGAAGTGAAAATAAGGGCTTTTCTGAAGGTAGAATTGAGGCAATTGGCATATGCAGGCCACACACTTTGCCTGCATTGACACTGCCTCAGGGTTCATCCTCACAGAAATAGCCCAGCCTAGATTTGGCCAGCAGAGGTACAAGCAGAACGAGGAGACAAAGCAGGAGCTGTGTTGGTGGCTCTGCCGATAGCACTTGCCACCAGAGACAGCTCTGGATGAGCACCTCCCTAAAAGACTGTAGCTGAATGATGCTGTCTGCCAGATGGCCCCAAATTCCTCCCAAGGCTTTAGAGTTTGTCATGATTTCTTCCTTTTTAAGGGATCTGATGTCCTGCCTCATGCAAAAATGAGGCTTCATCTGCTTTAAACAGCAGTGGGGCAGAAGGCTCAGCTCTCAGTATGGGAGCTGCTATTTCTCTCCCACTCGCAGGCAGCAGTAACACTGATTACACTGAAAGTAGCTACTACACACCGTTGTTTCCAGAGGGAATGAAGTGTGTCTCCCCAAGCAATAAGATATTTGCCAGGCACCCCATGGAGAGCAGGCTGGGTCAGGCACAGGTTCAGTTCAGGAAAAGAGACTGGAAAGCAAGGAAAGGTGGTTTCTAAAGCAAAGCAGGCTAGGGTTGTGTCACATCTCAGGTGAGGGGGCCACCACTAAACCAACATTATGTGTAGGTGACCAGAAGTGTAAAAAGGAAGAAGAAAGAGGAGGAGTTTTAATGGAAAAAAGAAGGATGCTGTAGCGCAGAAAAAACAGCAGATGAGATGGGAGAATGCAAGCTGGATAAATGCTATTCTTTCCCCCCTCCTTACTGAGCAAAAGCACTTTGAAAATAAGTCATTATTATTATGAACATAAAGAAATAATCCCAGTTTTGCTCTATCATCTGTCCGTTTGGTTGAGAAATGTCAGATGCTCGGAGAGGGGAGGAGGAAAGGTTGACATCAGACAACATCCATTTGTAAAATTGTATTTGCCAGCTTCCCAGCAGCTGTGATCTCCAGTTAATATTAGGAGTGAATGTGAGAGGCTAGGCAGAGGGGAACTGAGGGTGGAGGAATGATGATTTTCAGTTCTCCCAAGCAATACTTGGCACTAGAGCCAGCACTTGATAACAAATTGACTCAGTCACCAACTTGCACAAGCTCCCTCTCTAGTGATGGACTCCTTTCTCATTAGCAAATACATTTGTCAGTAAAAATAAACACGCTTGCACCCTCCCCATCTTGTGCTGCTGACATAGCCCTGATTGACGGATCTCACAAGTACATCAATGAAAGGAGAGGACAGTTGCTGTTATCAGCCAGCTTGAACACGGGACAGAGCTAATAATAATATATTACGTTTACGTAGTGTCTTTGTGTCACAATCCACAGCACCATAGAACACAGAGAGCAGTCTAGCAAGCTTTGAATGGATTTCAGTAAGTAAATTTGAGAAAGGGCTCTCATTCTAAAATTCTCTGTTCAGCTGCTCAAAGGAGTCATGTTTTAAGTTTATTCATTTTCTG
This sequence comes from Oxyura jamaicensis, assembly GCF_011077185.1. Lineage (NCBI taxonomy): Eukaryota > Metazoa > Chordata > Aves > Anseriformes > Anatidae > Oxyura > Oxyura jamaicensis. The sequence continues at coordinate 42,986,623 of NC_048893.1, read as the reverse complement.
TTAGCGCTGACAGTGAACAATACCCAGAGTTAACAGCCTAGAAAAGGGAACAGTAGAAAGCAGCCAGGTTTTCTTTTGTTTGCAAAATGAACAAAGTCCAAAACAGTTCCTTTGGTTCTGAAGCACAACTGCAGACACTCATGCCTCATCCCAGTGATGAAGTATTCTGGCAAGCCTCAGGAAAAACTGTGGAGACATTATGCCTGAGTTATCTGAGAATGAGGGAGGAAGAGATGGAAGAAAGCATATTTGCTGCTTTAAACAAATAATTAATCAGATCCTTTTGCACTGAAGTGTGGAGCAGTTGAAATTAACACTTCAGTAAGGAATTGCCATTACACTAGATCATAACAAAGGAAAAATCTTCATCATTTCAGAAGTATATCTAGGCATCAGCAATGCACACATGCAGTAACATCAGAATGTTATGCACAGAACATGCCCAGCAGTCTGCAACGGAAGATGCAGTTTTGTGCAGAAGCAAAGAATCTACTTCCCATCAAAGATCATACGTTACAAAAATTTCAGCAAAGAGCCATTATGCACACACTCTGCAGACTATGTCTGAAGACACTATTTTGAGCAAGAGCCGTATGTAAGTCTTCCAGCACATAGTGTTCTGCATGCATTATCCCACTTCACGTTACTCACTGCACATATCCTCCTGCCTGAACTGTCAGTTGCAATCTCACCAAAAAGGGCAACAGAGTTGAACCCATTCCCCTAGTGTTTAATATTGTGGACTCCATCCACTTCCCTGGGATTCAGTTTCTCTCCAGGGTGGGAGGGTTTCTGGCAAGGCCCCACATTTTCCACAGCAGCAGAATTTCACATGGAATACATTTTATGCCAGAGTCTTTCTTCTTAAACTGCAGAACTGAATTCTTTGGGGAACAACATTCTACTTTCATAGTTGTAAAGAAACTGTAAAGTATCAAAGGGATCTAATCTGGTGCAATACTGTCCTCCTGAATCTATGGCCAGTGTGTAGGCATCCTTTTCTATTCTCTTCCAGTATTCTATCTCAGCCAGCTAAATGACACTTCAGCACTTGTTAGAAAGACATAAAACCTTCCTTTTTGCTTACTGGATTAATCCTAATTAAAACAGAAGCATTAGCTCTACTAGGTGCATCTTAATGGAAAAACACCTAAATGAAGCCGGGGTTCCCTAGACCTGGTAAGGACAGTGGCTGACTTAACAAACTCCACATTAGTATCGCCTCCTTCATTGCCTCCTTCCCTGTCAGCTTGTTCAGCAACAAACTTCAACCAGTGCAAAAACTCATTCCATACTGAAAACAGAGGTGCTATGGAACACAAGTTTAATGTAACCTCAATGTTGTTAATGAAAAGGAAACAATATTAATTCGGATGCTGTGGAGGGTAGGGAATTTTGCAGCATAACTGAGATGCAGCTGATGGAAAATCATGAGTTTTGTTTCTAGCAGCTAGGTGGTAAGGCCATCTCAGAGCTGGTTCTTGCAGCAAATCCAGACAGTTTTTCCCCTGCCACTTCTTCTCTCTTCTGCCTACCTGGCACATGCCATCTACTGGTATCTTCACCAGTTCTTCTAGACAGGAGGCAGAATGGCACACATCAGCTTGTTGACTGGAAAAAAAGGGCATTAAACCCAGATCACTACACTGGTGGTAGTGAGTAGCATTAGGGGCTAGAGGCTGCCAAAATCTCAGTCCTTTGAAGGCTGAGAATAGCAGTTATTCATGGGCCAGTGTCCTAGAGGAAGTGGGGAGAAAGTGAGAAGGTTTCCTTAGGAAGCAGGGAGAAGAGGAAGGAGAAACAAGCTGATCCCCACTTTTAGTTCAAATCATCAAGAACACATCTATTCCTTCTGCATGCTCTGAGGCTGAGATGGAAAGCCATCATTTTTTTTTCCTGGTCTAACTGTGGTACCATGTTTTGCACAAAAACCCATCTGTTGTTGATGTTCAGCGTGCTTGACAGTTCTCTGTTCCCCTCCACCACAAGCTGTTGCTGTAGGGTTCAGTTCTTCTCATTCTAAATCTCATTTGCTTTCTGCAGCCAACAAGCTGCAGCTCTGAATGACTCCTAAAGAGAACAGAAGACATGCAGCTTCTGATCTTGCTGATGGAAGTATTTGCTTTGTAATCTTTATCTCTTTCTTCTAGCATACATTAATTCATCTGAGTACAAAGACCCTGTTTCTTCTGTACCCACCTGCCCTAAATTTTTGCTTCTCCAGCCTCCTGCATCGCACTGAGTACATCCTGCCTCCTAGGCCAGAGCCTTCTGATAACATCAGGTGGGTAGAATAGAAGCAGCTCTATAATAGCAAATTACGTTTGTTTTAAATCTATATTTGTCATGCCAGTGTGCAACAGAGAAGATTTAATTAGCCAGCGAAGCTCGCCTTTGGTATGTTTTCATGAATGCAGTTAGAGTTTTGATGCATGACTTCAGGCTACTAAAACAAACAAAGAAAACACACCATGAAATTAAGAAACACAATAATATACAAGAAAAGACACTTGGCTGCTGTTATACATTTCACAGAGAAATGGGCCACCACCAAACCTGGATCAAGCTGCCTAAATCTGGGAATATTTTTTTTTAATTCAGTTCCAAATTTTGCACTGCATTCTCAGTTAAATGTTGGAAAGAAGTGAATTGCACATGAGATGACTGCACAAGCTGTATGCTAAACTAAGGAGAGAAGAGAAAGCATGAGTGACTAAACAAAAGGCCCTGATGTGACACATTAGCAAAACCTCAAGGTCATTTTGCATTGTTTTCATGGCAAGGGCTACAAAGACTGCTGTGACAACCAGGATAACACCAGAACACAGCATGACCCCATCTGTGTTTCTGCCATGTTACAGGTCTGTGGACCTATTTAGCTACACAAATCTTCACTCAGCTCTTTGGGGTGAAGGTATGTCCTGCTTCTGTCAGTGATGTAATGGAGAATAATGTTAAAAGTCAACATCAAGAGCTGGAGCTGGACTTTACATTGACCACTACCAAGTGGTGGCAAAATGCCATACTTACATTGGCAGGGCACTTCTCATTGAATAAGGTCTTCAGGTCAGTCCAGGTATAGATCCAGTTCTAACTCTGTCATGCATGTCTTGTCTGACCTCTGACAAGCAGAAGTGAAACAATATGTTTGGCTTTGCAGGTATTTTATGAGGATTCATGATTTAAAATTTACACTTCCCTACATGTAATACCATGTGTTGACATTTATGATCTGTTAGTCCACCATTCATGTTAAGAAAAGAAACTGAACACAAGAAGCCAGTTTCAGACCACCAACAGGAAAACAATCCATCCCCAGCTTTCAGCAACTGCTTTCGATTTTATTTACCATGATTTCTGTATGTTAGACTTTCTCTCCCAGGTTTCAGAAATGCTGGTAACGTGAAACCTTAAAAGAGCAGCTCTATAACAACAAGCTTCACCAGCTAAGGTTCTTCTGGCAAATTGTTTACATCTTTACCGTTTTGGCAATGCCCATTAATGCATATCTGTCTTTGCCACTACTATTCCCACATAGCACAGCATGAGAAAGAAAACAGCACCTGCAAGCAGTCACCTGGGGTTTGCATCCAGGTGTGAGCAGCTGGGGCTTTTTCATATGATTCAGGTTACAAGGAGTCCACACTTGGAGCACACAGATGAAGAGAAGTGTGGGAAGGTCTTACCAAAATGGATTCTGCCACACCAAGGATGAAGAGAAGATTTCATTCTCCAAAGAGCTGCCAATCCAGTACTTTTTTGCTAGTGATAATATTTTCTAAGTTTAAAAATAAACTTAGTGAAGTATGTGCTACTTAACAATGTATGTCTCTTCAGTCACGGAAAAGAAAAAAAAAAAAGAGACGGAGAGAGAAAAAAAAAAAAAAAAAAAAAAAAACAGACTGAATACCAGGCACTGCAGACCAGTATCAGGTATAACCAAATTACAGTTTAATACATTTCAGGTATCCCATTTAGAGCCTCAGATCTTCCAAGGAAATAGGTTTTCCCCACTGAGAAATGTATATGCAGTGAAATTAAAGCAACTTTAGCCCCATGTGAACCAAAAGTAGGTTGGATAGCTACTTTAAATAATCACCCAAATGTTAATTTTTCACAATGGAAGGAAGACCGGAGAGGAGAGGAATGTTCCGCTCTTCTAAACCTCACATTCACCTCCAAATTACTGTCGGACCACTCAGGCACGGGGTGTAATACAGCACATGGTTAAATAGGTAAAACCCTGCTTTAATAATTATTTGCCACCACCATGTCTTTACAGACAAGGCAAAGCACCAGTGGCCTGGAGAGCCCTCTTGGAATATTTGGGACACCATCCAAGCTATAAGTTATGTGAGAGGAAAAAGAGCCGTTAGGATGAGGAGGAGGCTCTCGGCATATGTCCACGCATTCACACCCAAACCCTTTGTCTGCATGAGGGCTGTCTTCCTTCTCCCCTTCCTCTCTTGGCAGGCAGTGGTGGCAGCCTGGGTGGTGGGGCAGGGAGCTAGGCTCCTCCATTTCTCCACACCATGCACCAGAAGGAAAAAAATCAGCAAGCAAAGAAGCAAGGCAAGTGCTGCTAAGTGGCTCATTGGTTTCTATGGCAACTGGCTCCTCTCTACTCCAGCTGCTTACCCCACAGTCCCTCTGTCACCCTATTTTTAGCTGAAAAACCAAAGAAAGAGGAAAAGTGGTGGGGGTTTGGGGAGGAGAGAGTTGGGAGACCTTCTTGGTTTTTGCAGGGAGGAGGTTAACACACAGGCAGCCTTGTCTTGCTTTTAATCACAAGTTCAGTACTCGCAGTGGAAGCTTCCAATGGGATTCCTCAGACCTGATGCACGGCCGGTCCCATATTTGCCAACACCATGAAGCAGCATGCAAGTAACAGCCCAGCCATCCCCCCAGTGAGTACATGAAGCAGCTGGGCTGTGAATTTGACCTTGATATCAAAACTGGAAAGTGCAAAAAGGTTTCAAATGTGGGGAAAAAACTATCCCTCCACCACAACCCAACATAATCGAATGATGGATGTCAGCACACTAACTTTTTTTAAACTGTGCTACGAAAAGTTATTTCCCCCCTAGTTTTTAATTAATTTATTTATTTATTATCTTTATTTTTAAGAAGGAGATTTAAACTGGCTTTATCCATGCTTTCTCTCTCTTATGTGGTGCAAAAAAATCCACACTGGATGCAACACATTCTGCAAAAATGTCTCATCAATGGGAAATCTGGAAATTCACCCTGGATATACCCTAGTTAATGGATTTTGGCATTAGGGACTTTAGTTGTTGAGCTGCACAATATAACAGCTTGTAAATCTAGAGCAAAGACATTTTAGCCTGCAGTTTTAGTATGCATAGGAGCATGTGTTCACAAAAGCATGGGTCCCCTCAGTCTCTTCTAACCAACTACCTGGCTTTCTGAAATGGATGTCCCTGAGCACTGTGAAATACAGCTATTTCCACACAAATTTCTATTCTAGTTTGCCTCCCTCTCTCCAGAAATTCTAGAAATATTTTGAGGAAATTTTGCAATTATCCTGAAAATAATAATCCTTAAACTCCAAACTAAGGGAGACTGATGCCAAAAACAGCTATTTTCACTTATTTTCATTTCAACTGCCATGACATTTGATGCTTGCCTCCAAGCTGCTCCTGCTAACAGGGCTGTGGAAGGCTACCTTTGTACCACTCACTTTCATTTGCTGCCATGAGAAGGGATATTGATCTGTGTATCTCTGCTCACACAGCAAGGCTTCCCATTTTGGAGCTGTGATATTGTCGGTCTAAGAGGACAAGGAAAAGATCAATGATTTCTAACAATGATCACTTTTAAGAGGAACTGCATTGGTAAAATGACTTACTAGTCCAAGTATCGCTTTTGCAGTCTCCACAACCAGTTCTACATCCTGGCAGGCATTAACACCCTTGCTGTAGATAAAAGCAGTATATTGGGAGGGGATTGTCCATTTAAAAATGTTATTGGCTATGGCACGTGACGGTATAGACCGCACAGTGCTGATGAGAAACCACACAAGTGGAGTGGGATACCGCTGATAGAGCCTAGCAATGCCCATGCCAAACAGCATAAGACACGTCAGGGCATGGGGAGAGCTGGGGGCTTCACAGGGACCCTTCCACTGCCCCAACCATGACCAGGGCACCTGAAGCAGCCCCAGGCACCTCTCTGGGGCCAGGCTGGGATGTGGGCCCACAGGAGAGCCTGGCTGGACAGAGCCAAGGCCTGGCTGGGCAGGACTGTGGTGAGCTGGAGCCTGCCCTGCTGTGGCCTCGCTGAGAGGCAGGGGCTGACGGACCTGGGGCAGGGTGGGGAAGCCTCGGGAAGGCTGGGCAGGGACAATTAAGGCTGAGGGTACCCTCAGCACCTTGAGAAGACACTGTAGGAAGCATCTCAAGAAGCATTTTAATTCCTAGGAATTTGGAAACTGGCCTATTCCATAGAGCCATGGGGATTTTTTGCTTTGTTTTTTGATCTCGAGAACACCCAGTAGCAACGTGCCTCATAGTTTAGTTCATCCTGTGTGAAGTACTCAAGAATTGTAGTTCCCAATTTTTCCCTGAATGGCCCTTTGTTGCTTTGTGGAGAGACACTATGAAAAGGTGTTCCCAAAAGACCTCTTCTGCTACACATTACTTTAGACACTTTCATCAAGTCCTTTCTGACTAAATTTCATTTCTTAAATCTTAACATTCTTCAATGGGTACAATCAAGCCCATCCTCCCAGGGAATCTTGTAAAGCCCATTATTAAGGTTCACCTTGGCAGGAAACAAGACACTCACCTTATAATCCTCCCATGTCCTGCATCTCTGCACGGTCTGGGGGCTGTCAGGAGGAAAACCCAAACAAGAAAGAACAAAGAGGACTCAGAACTACAAGTCTTCCTCTGGCAGCCCTGGAAGACAAGAGACTGTTTCCCTGAGAAAAGAACAAGGCCAGTGGGAGAGGTATAGAAAAGCCAAACACACCATCAGGCCTGCTCTGGAAAAAAAAAAAAAAAAAAAAAAAAAAAAAAAAAAAAAAAAAAAAAAAGCCCAGCCCAGAAGAGATGCGGGGGAGAACACACGTTAAACACGTGGCTCCGGGGCTGGTGCCAACGCAGAGATCTTGGGTTTTTCGACCATGGGGCAGTTTATTCAGCACCTGGTCTGATGGCCGTAGACGGGTCCCTATCCTTTAGGGGAAAAAGGATCCTTGGCCAGGAGCTGGCGGGGCTCATTGATAGGGCTTTAAACTAGGTAAGAAGGGGGATGGGGGTGAAGCAAGAATTGTTGGAGCTGTGCCAGGGGGAACAATAGCAAGGCCGGGGAATAAGGTAATGGCCCAGCTGAAGTGCATCTACACCAATGCACACAGCATGGGTAACAAACAGGAGGAGCTGGAAGCCATCGTGCAGCGGGCAGGCTACGACTTGGTTGCCATCACGGAAACGTGGTGGGACCAGTCTCATGACTGGAGTGCTGCGATGCCTGGCTATAGGCTCTTCAGAAGGGACAGACAGCACAGAAGGGGTGGCGGTGTGGCTCTCTATATTAGAGAGTCTTTCGATGTTGTAGAACTCGAGGCTAGGAATGACAAGATCGAGTCCCTTTGGGTTAGGATCGGCAGGGACAACAAGGCTAGCGTCCTGGTCGGGGTCTGTTACAGACCGCCGAACCAGGACGAGGAGACGGATGAGGAGTTCTACAGGCAGCTGACAGAAGTTGCGAAATCTTCAGCGCTTGTACTCGTGGGGGACTTCAACTTCCCTGACATATCCTGGAAGCACAACACAGCCCAGAGAAAGCAGTCTAGGAGGTTTCTGGAGAAAGTGGAAGATAGCTTCCTGACGCAGCTGATTAGTGAGCCTACCAGGGGTGGTGCCCCGCTAGACCTTCTCTTCACAAACAGAGAAGGACTGGTGGAGGATGTGATTGTCGGGAGCTGTCTTGGGCAGAGTGACCACGAAATGGTGGAGTTCACTATTCTTGGCGAGGCCAGGAAGGGAACCAGTAAAACCACTGTACTGGACTTTCGGAGAGCTGACTTTGGGCTGCTCAGGACACTGGTTGGTAGAGTCCCTTGGGAGGCGGTTCTGAAGGGCAGAGGGGTCCAGGAAGGCTGGGCGCTCTTCAAGAGGCAAATCCTAATGGTGCAGGAGCGGTCTGTTCCCATGTGCCCAAAGATGAGCCAGCAGGGAAGAAGGCCAGCCTGGCTGAACAGAGAACTGTGGCTTGAGCTTAGGAGAAAAAAGAGGGTTTATAATCTTTGGAAAAGTGGGCTGGCCACTAGGGAGGACTATAAGGATGTAGCGAGGCTGTGCAGGGACAAAATTAGGAAGGCCAAAGCTCATCTGGAGCTCAATCTGGCTACTGCCGTTAAAGATAACAAAAAACGCTTTTATAAATACATCAACACAAAAAGGAGGACAAAGGAGAATCTCCATCCTTTACTGGATGCAGGGGGAAACTTAGTTACAAGAGATGAGGAAAAGGCGGAGGTGCTCAATGCCTTCTTTGCCTCAGTCTTTAGCGGCAATATCGGTTGTTCTCTGGATTCCCAGTACCCTGAGCTGGTGGAAGGGGATGGGGAGCAGGATGTGGCCCTCACCATCCACGAAGAACTGGTTGGTGACCTGCTACGGCACTTGGATGTGCACAAGTCGATGGGGCCGGATGGGATCCACCCAAGGGTACTGAGAGAACTGGCAGAGGAGCTGGCCAAGCCACTATCCATCATTTATCAGCAGTCCTGGCTATCGGGGGAGGTCCCAGCTGACTGGCGGCTAGCGAATGTGACGCCCATCTACAAGAAGGGCCGGAGGGCTGACCAGGGGAACTACAGGCCTGTCAGTTTGACCTCAGTACCAGGGAAGCTCATGGAGCAGATCCTCTTGGGAGTCATCATGCGGCACTTGAAGGGCAAGCAGGCGATCAGGCCCAGTCAGCATGGGTTTATGGAAGGCAGGTCCTGCTTGACGAACCTGATCTCCTTCTATGACAAAGTGTCGCGCTGGGTGGACGAGGGAAAGGCTGTGGATGTGGTCTACCTTGACTTCAGCAAGGCTTTTGACACCGTCTCCCACTGCATTCTCCTCAAGAAACTGGCTGCTCTTGGCTTGGACTGGCGCACGCTTCGTTGGGTTAGAAACTGGCTGGATAGCCGGGCCCAGAGAGTTGTGGTAAATGGAGTCAAATCCAGTTGGAGGCCAGTCACTAGTGGCGTCCCCCAGGGCTCGGTGCTGGGGCCGGTCCTCTTTAACATCTTCATCAATGATCTGGACGAGGGCATTGAGTGCACCCTCAGTAAGTTTGCAGATGACACCAAGTTAGGTGCGAGTGTCGATCTGCTTGAGGGTAGGAAGGCTCTGCAGGAGGATCTGGATAGGCTGCACCGATGGGCTGGGGTCAACTGCATGAAGTTTAACAAGGCTAAGTGCCGGGTCCTGCACGTGGGGCGTAATAATCCCAAGCAGAGCTACAGGCTGGGAGATGAGTGGTTGGAGAGCTGCCAGGCGGAGAAGGACCTGGGAGTGATAGTGGACAGTCGGCTGAATATGAGCCAGCAGTGTGCTCAGGTGGCCAAGAAGGCCAACGGCATCCTGGCTTGTATCAGAAATAGTGTGACCAGCAGGGCTAGGGAGGTGATCGTCCCCCTGTACTCGGCTCTGGTGAGGCCGTACCTCAAGTACTGTGTTCAGTTTTGGGCCCCTCGCTACAAGAAGGACATCGAGGTGCTTGAGCGGGTCCAAAGAAGGGCGACGAAGCTGGTGAGGGGCCTGGAGAACAAGTCCTACGAGGAGCGGCTGAAGGAGCTGGGCTTATTCAGCCTGGAGAAGAGGAGGCTCAGGGGCGACCTTATCGCTCTCTACAGATACCTTAAAGGAGGCTGTAGAGAGGTGGGGGTTGGCCTGTTCTCCCACGTGCCTGGTGACAGGACGAGGGGGAATGGGCTTAAGTTGCACCAGGGGAGTTTTAGGTCAGATGTTAGGAAGAGCTTCTTTACTGAAAGGGTTGTGAGGCATTGGAACAGGCTGCCCAGGGAGGTGGTGGAGTCACCATCCCTGGAAGTCTTCAAAAGACGTTTAGATGTAGAGCTTAGGGATATGGTTTAGTGGGGACTGTTAGTGTTAGGTTAGAGGTTGGACTCGATGATCTTGAGGTCTCTTCCAACCTAGAAATTCTGTGATTCTGTGAGAAGAGATCATCTGTGGGGAGGAGGAACCAAAGGCTGAAGCAGAGGTGACCTGAAGGGAAACATCAAGGTACACCTGCAATGCAAGGAGGAAGAGAGGCAGAGAGAAAAATAGATGCTAGTAAGCACACACCCAGCTTGGATGGACAGCAGCCTGTGCTGGGTGGTGATGGATAGCCTTGTGCACTGAGCAGCAAATGAAAGAATGAGTGACTCCTTTTAGAAGGGGCAGTCAAGAATGGAAGAGAAAATAATCAAATGTGCATCCTCATTTGCCTATGCAGGTTAGCTAGAGAGGTGGAAGCTCTGTGACTATGTCTCTGTGAACAAGTCACTTCACTGAAGAACTGTGTCCCATTTGTAAGATTGGAGGCAATGATCCTGACCTTCCCTGTAGAGCATTTGCACATCTACAAATGGAAATCACCAGCTCTTGGTATTATTCTGCTTGTTATTTATTCTGTTTTCTGACAAGAGGAGTGTACAAGCACTTCCAGATGAAGTGTGTGTGTGCACATTTAATATTAATTTATGGCCAGTAGTCATGTGCAGCTTTGACATTTGTTTTCCATGTCTACTAGCATCAGAAAACTCAAGCCTCTGTGCACAGAGCCTCACGTGCACACAATGCTGACAGAAGATTTAAAGAAATCTTCTTTAAAACCCGACTATTTTCACTTCTTTTGCATTTCTCATTTGTCCTTATTCAGCAGTTTTTAACCTGTAAACATTATCCTCATAAGGTCATAGGAAACTCAGACTGAGAAATAAAGCTGGGGCACTGCAAAAACAGTTCCCTATTAAGACATACGGGCTGAGACTGATAGTAATACATGGACAGAAAGTCTTAGAGAGTTCTCACCATTGTATATGGTCTAAAAAGAATTCTTCACTCAGCAATGAGGACCTTCAGCTCTACCTCCACTGAAAACTAGAATACCAAGTTAAAAAAAAAAAAAAAAAAAAAAAAAAAAAAAAAAAAGCTATAATGATTCCCAAATGAGAACCAGCCCCATGGAACAGCCTTTTGTATCTGTACCTCTGGATAGTCCATGGCAGCAAAGTGATACAAAATTCTTTCAATCTGGGTGACACAGCCTAAAATTCAGGAGTGACTCCTTCACTGAAATACCAGGGCTGTCAACAAACACATGTGGAACAGCTATGAAGCATCCAAGTCTATTTGTACTGCAGAGCTCTTTGATAAATCCCTCCTGATGGTAGTCCTCAGGAGGTCTGAGCTACAGAGCTTGTGGGTACCATCTTTAGAGACCCTATTACCCGGTGCAGAAGGCCTATAAGCCCATTTCCACTCTAACTGGTGTCCAAAGTCCATGTCAGTCTGACATTTGCAGTAAAAGAGTTCATTCAGTTTACTCATATCCTTAAAGTTCCAGCTACACCTGTGTTGGGTCTGTCTGGGATGGAGTCACCTTTCCCTGCAGCAGCCCACACAGTGCTGTGCTCTGCACTCATAGCTGGAACAGCAGTGGTATCACTCCAGTGTTGTGTCTATTGCTGCATAGTGCTGGCACAACATCAGAACTCCTTCCAGGCCCCCAAGAGCCAGCAGGCTGGGGGTGGGCAATTGATGGGGAGGGGACATCACCAGGGCAACTGACCTAAACCAACCAAAGGGATATTCCATAACACCTGATGTCACACTCAGCAATAAAAGGGGGGCTCTCATGGGGGAGGGTCTCTCCTGAACAACCGGTACGCGTTTTGAGGCCCTGCTTCCCGGGACGTGGCCGAACATCGCTCGTTGATGGGAAGTAGAGAATAACTACTTTTTCTTTCTCTCTGTGCTTCCGCGCGGCCTTGTTGTTTCTTTTGTTTCTCTCTCTCCCCATTCCCCTTTCCTTAATTAAATCATTCTCATCTCAAACCTCGAGCTCTTTGTGTTGTCTTTTCTCCCCCTTCCTCTTTGAGGAGGGGAGGAGTGAGAGAGCGGTTGTGGTGGAGCTCGGCTGCCCACTCGAGTAAAACCATCACAACACCTTACAGCATGGTTGCCTTGGCTGCAAAGAGGTGTCAGGGGCATTTCAGGATCCTGTGCCAGCAAAAGAAGCAGCATCAGAATGAAATGGAGAAGGATGCTGTGTTATACAAGACATCCAGGAAAGAAAGCATGCAGGACACTAGCAACATTCTGCAAGACAAGCAGACTTATCAGTGTTGTTTCAGACAGTGGCAGTGCACCACAAGAGGATGATGCTGTGACTGCTTTTTTGCTTCAGCATCGGGAACAATTGCTCATCCAGGAGACAGCTCACAAAATGCTTATACTGAAAGCAGGAAACAGCTAGCTGGAAGTTAGGATTTCACAGCAGGAATGGTCAATGGGAGTGATCCAACCACCAGACACAAGCGTTTACTCTGGTAGAGTTTGAAACACATCTTAGGAGCAGCTTTGTCTCGCACCTCAAAATAACCTTGCAACTGGATCAATGAAGACTCAGTTCAGAGGAGTGAAAGGGTGAAGTAAATACTATTGAGTTTCTCAGACACTAGACTTCTTTGAGGATATTGCTCCCTGATCCGTCTCCCCTGCCCCATCCTGCACGGACACATCTTTTTCTTCCTAATGCCTTCGCTGATGGATCCTCAGGAACTTCTCTCTCTGGTGTACTACTTTGAAGCAAATTTGCAGCAAGTTACATGGCACAATTCAGCAAGGGACAAAGGTCAAACAGCCAGCTTGGAAGTGAGCTTCCAATTTCATATTGCATGATTCCTACAAAGGCTTCTAATAATGGGGATAATGTAAGGGACAGCCATAACAGCAATCTGACAATTTAGTGTTGCTATGCAACTTGAGTTGTGAACAGACTTTTGTGGTTGCTTCTTGTTTGTTCATTGAATGTGCAGTGACAGTGTCTGGCAACCTTCCCCCCTCATCATTTTACCTAAAGCAGCAAGAATTCACGTGCAGGTTTTGTGCCAAGGTGCTCTCTTCCAGCCACTAGTCTCTGAGCAAACTGAGATGCAGACACCAACAATGCTTTTTTCATGCCCTAAGGTCTGACTGAGACTCCTGTTGAGCCACACTCATATAAACAGCTACATATGCTGACACACATTTCTCCTTTCCTCTAGCTCATCACATATCTTTCCCTTTTTCCTCCTTTCCTGCCCTAAGGTCAACAGGTTGTCAAAGAGCACTCTCTTTGAGAGCTTTCCTCTTGCCATGTTCCAGCTCTTGTCACATCAGTTCACATTATTTTCTAACTTTGTACATTAGGTTCCTTCAGACTTTATCTTTCTTCCACCTGTTTTCACAGACTCATACAAAGTGGAGATAGATATAACTATTTGCTACATTTTCTTTTATTCAGCTGTCCTGCTACCGATTGATTCTGTCTTGAAGCTTTGACCAGTGTTAAAACCTCAAGCAATGATGCCTGCAGCTCTTTCCTTGTGACTCTGACAGTCTAACAAATCTCATTGGCTAGGGAAGCTGACCTGGTAGTCTCTCTGGATGAAACCTGACTATTCCTAGTGGCATCTCGTTGTGCCATCCTCAAAAGCTCTCCTTTGGAGGCTGGTATCTCCAGAAAATCAAGGTGAAGGCTATTCTGCATTGATATTAACTACTTCACATACTCTATAATACTTTGATACTACTTTCCAGACAACCTTTGCAGTCCTCATTCTTTTTTTTTTTTTTTTTTTGCCTTTCTCAGAATTTCTTCACTTTCTACAATTTGTTTTGTGGTGTTGCTTATGTGATGCTTAATAGCTCACAGTTGGTTGTATTTCAGTGGTAGCAGGGGGAACACAGTGAGCTGAAACTCCATGTAATCTTGCAAGAAGAGATGAGGACAAGTAAAAGATGGGTTGCTATGCATGCTATCTCCAGAAGAAAGAAAGAAAGAAAGAAAGAAAGAAAGAAAGAAAGAAAGAAAGAAAG